>NC_089734.1:9439398-9745648 GCF_035083965.1 Branchiostoma lanceolatum
CGTGGCGTTGACCCATGGCCTCTGACCTTTCCCGGTTAACCGACAACTTGATTGACTGACACATAATCAAAATTGATCACATTACCCACTGTCAACAACCGCAGCCCCCAGAAATAGTATGTGGCAAGGGTATATCTCAGACCATCACCTAATATTTACTGGAAGTGTGCAGTGTGGTTCTGAAGACTGGACGTGTACAGTATGAATCTGAAAACGTGCATGAAACAAGTTCACATGGATACCCACGGCAGTTTGAATGTCTCCACATCAAAACCTCTTTGAAGAAGGCAATGTAGAGAGGACATCCACACTATTGCTACGCCGATGGCAGTTAACCGGGCGCCGGGATCAACCTGGAAAAAAAAAGGACATATCGCTCTACAAGAACCGGTGACCCACAATACTTTGATTCGGTCTATCAGAACAGTGGCATTACAGTGCAGTTGCAGATGAGGACAGTTTATCACTACTAGTATATGTGACCCGGACAGGAGGAAGACAGGACCATTCCTTCACAGCTTACCATTGGATTTCAGCATGAATAACTGATTGTAATCCAATGAGTGGCAGGCTACTACAAGAGGTGGTTTCTTTAGACTGACATGACAACCAGCAACTGGACCCGGCCCGGTATCATCCAGGACAACCAGAAGTCTACCACAGTACATTGCCACGGAACGAGAATTATTATGGTCTCAGATTTAGGAGGCAAGAAATGCAGTATTTCAGCCATTTGATCTCGTGACCACAGGTCAAAAATAAACTTATCATTATTCATCTAATTAGCCTATAAGACTCACTGCTTGTACAAGTGATCATCTGATGATGGAAAAGTGGATCACAGACTTTGATACGTGGATCACGAAATCAAACTGATTCTTTTAACAAAAGGTTTCAACTAGTGTATGGTAAGATGAGACCAACCTATATAGTGGCCATGGTGCGCCGAGTCTAAAAGACAAGATAGGTAACTACCAATTTATGATTAAGGAGGTGGATGGATTGAACATTTGTGTTTTTGTTTATCTTAAATATGTATCTGAGGAAGACGTGACCTACACAGAAAGCCCAGCTTAGCAATTGTGAGCACGATGCTGAGGTTGGAAGTCCTTCTACACTTTTTACGTTACATCTAAGACATCAATCCACCGGGTTACATAACTCCGTCCCCAAAGTTTGAAAAACAGTGGGTTTGAGACATCTCTAGTGCAGCATCCCCCAGGTATGCACTGTTTATAATTACTGAGATATACAGGAGTGCATTATACTCGGGGACGTTGGGTTGGAGATCTGTTTGGACGTATCTTGTCAGTAGCCTACGTTGGAGGCTGTTTTCTTTTTCGAGTTACCGTTTTCTTTTTACATGTTCTTATAGCTGGCCGAGATCAATAAGAAAAAAAAACACGATGTAATAAGAAACGGTAACTTGAAAAAGAAAACAGCCGGAGGGAGTCTGCAATGGAGACTATTTTGTCAGGGTAGCAGAAATATGAACCTGGTGGAATTATGGTAGTAGATGTAAGTTCTGTTTTGTATTCTCAGCAGTGTCTCCCTCTTGACGACATAAGGCCATGTTGATTTGATTATATGGATGACATCTTCTAAGGACCCCAAAACTGATGCAAGCGTGAGAATAAAAACAAAACTGTCGAAAAAAGCTGCCTTCATTATGAAATCTACATGGTCAGGAGGGATGAACAAAAGTAAACACAAAGAGTATGGTATACCGAAATATAGATTCTTCTTGTTGTTCTCTCTAAACTTCTTCTTTGACATTGGAATTGATTTTGGCATTCTACGACATTGGCATCCGTTTTCTGAAATATTTTTGGTAATTAACAGCATGTATTTTCTCATTTTGCAGCTGCTTTGTACGATTTACAGTATAGCCGATTGTTTTTGTTGGTTGGAAACGGACGTAAATGGATGCGCACGCGGATGTCATCAACATAATCAAATCAACATGGCCTGTGTCATAGTAATGACCCCACCACGATCAACACAACTTACCAAGTGTTCAGCTTGTATGCTACTTTTCTGTCGTGCATGGTGGCACATAATGTAATCACCGATATATGATCTATCATTCTGCATCTTTAAAGCTACTGTGGTTCAAGATATTGTGGTTCTGAACGCATGACGTTTACCATTTACCTTATTTAGAAAAAGACAGCAGAATTTTCAATTTGTACTGCATCTTTTATGCACGTGTAAACCTTCCTGTTTGGTTCTTGTACAACTTTCTATATTCAAAAGCATTGTATAAAACATAACTATGCAATAATAACATATCTGTATATGAAATAATAACATATCATAAACGTTCAGGATAGTTTTGCAAGTTTTCCTTTCCACACAGGCACTATGGTGGAAAGATATTTCTAATACTAAAACATGTGAAATTTGTGTGATTGCCATTGAGATTCACCTTCTGCTAAGTTTTGAAAGTATCGTTCCGCAATTTTTGAGGAGATAGTTGTCCGTCTTTGCTTTCAAGTCTATCTATGATGTAACATGTTTTGCATCAAATCTATTCCAATGCAATACTTGTCCACTATCCACGATGAACTCTCTAACAAGTTGTGTTTCCCACATAAAAAGTGCAATAGAGATGGAACCGACCCCTGTGTATAGTCCCTACGTTTACAAGATGTATCACAAATTGCTAGAAATGATTTTATTCGATCTCCCATTGAAACAGAAAGAAAATGAATATTGTAATAATTACCCCCCCCCCCGTAAGGCATTATGATTATAGAATGTTGGGTCTATAGTACTTAGAAACTGCCTTAAGGTACAGACCATAATTCCAGATTGTTTTCAATGCCAGAAAACACCATGTAAATGATGCCGTAAGTTCCTCATTATGTAATAGCCATTGCCTTGGACTTCATGAATGATGAAAGTTCACAACATATCACAGACTGTGATGATGTAGGCCAGTACGGACCGCTGTCCGTTGTATTCAGTGTGACCGTGCGGTGTGACTAACTATCCAGGACTTGTAGTGCTTACCATTTCCTGGGCAGCAAAGAAGAATTTGTACAAAGCAAACTTAGAAAGAGCTGAAGCGTATAAGATAAGGCTATGAATGGCAGAATAATTGTTTTCTATGTCAGATAAAATAGAGCGAGTAGATAGGGCATTGTGGGAAAGATACACGGCTAGAGACCAACCTAGCGGTTGGCAGGACTTTCCGATTTATTGGCAAATTCATCATCTTTGTAGAATATGACTAATACGTGTTTGATTCAAACAGAATGAAAACGATACGAGGAACCATTTTGATGCTATTCTTACTGTTTTTTTTTCCAAATCATCGCTTGCATTCTGAAACAATGGAACATTGCGTACAGAAAAACTGAAAGTGGTCCTTATCATTTCTTATTCATCTATGAATTTTTTTCCAATCGCACACTTGTTACTGCAGCAAATCAGCATGCACCATTTGAATAGAGTTTATACCATTTCTAATACGTCATTGCCAACACCTGCACTATCTTTCTCCATTGCCCCATCATAGAAATGACAAAATGTACAGACACTGAATATGTCACTCAAATCGCAACATTTTATAAAAGGAACGAGTCAAAACAGCTCTACTTGGACACTGCGGATATTCTGGATAGATTAAAAATCACAGTTAGGAAAGATTTTGCTAAAAAGGCTCTTGCACAGAAGTCCGCAACAAAATATTTCTGCTCTATGTCTTTCTCGATAAGATGAAATTGCCCGTAGGCAGAAATAGTTAAGGATTATAAATAGTCCGATCAGTACAGATTGCAGTAAGCTAGAGACATCTGTATGTGGGATCACCAAAGATAGCATCGAATGCTTAGCGTACATTACATGTATGTATGTACTTTTAGATAAAATGCGTAAAATCAAGACATGGAATGAATAAAAAATGGAAATGCTGCTTCTTGTCTGGTGTCGATGTGTCTATGACTTCGCATGTTACATGAAGAATATAGGACATCTTATCTAACATATACAACATGGGCTACGATCCTGCATAAATGCTACACAACAGGGGCTTTTCATGATAAGGGACGTTGTTTCTATAATTTGAATGACGACCGGCATATACGTACACTCTGCCGAAAGGAGGAGGGACATTGAGTGTGAATACAGTGAAGTGGGGTATTAAAGTATAATAATCTCCAAGCAGATATTCCGGTGGCAGAAATGTTATAACTTGACTAGTACACAAAGCAGCAGTGTCCAGTGTTAGGCCACCGGTCAACATTGGCCCATGATAACAATTCTGCCACCGGAAGATCTGATTGTAGATTTAAGTATAAGTGTTGCTAAGACTATTCTAGGAATCACGATGGAGAAAATGCTGCATCATCGGCTTATAGAATAGAGGGAGGGGCGAAAAATTGAAATAATGCATGGTTCATTAAATACAAGAAAAAACAAGTGATACTCGAAATGTTCCAAATCCTTCTTGTCGTGGTGCCTTTATTTAGCTGTAGATCGTAGTCTATCGATCTATCTATCTATCACAAGCCTATCTATAAAGGTTTAGGCTAGATGGTGTGCCTGTCGTGAGCCCACATTCACATCAAAGGTACTCTTGTTCAGCGTCACAAGTGACCCTGCCAACTCAGCAAACCCAGAAATGCGGCCCTTTGACAGAAGCAGCATCTAGCGACTCCTTCGAGTCCTACAGTTTCAGGGATCCAAGACCCGTCGACCGTGAAAACAAATAATCCCCAAATTACTGGTAATATCATACAATATGGGTGGCAATGATCTGCCAGGTAAACGTACTCACGACCTAATATCGTTAACTTGAAATCCCTTATTGCCCATAGCAACGGCTTTGCGGCATTATTTTGAACAGCCAGTTTTCTTTCTCGTTCTAATGTCGTCAATAATGTGAATGTCGGGTATTGAATGTACAATTTATGTAATTTTCAAGTAACCTTCCAAGTATGAAACAAGAATTTACCCCAAAAATCTGAACACAAATTAGCTCTAAGTTACTTACCCAATCCTGATATCTTAGAAAGTGTCGATGACTTGGTCCACTTTCTTACTGCAGTTGATTTTCCAAAGGCATAGCGCTAAAAAAGTAAAAGGAAGCAACGAGATTGACAAAAAGACAAACACAACGGGCACATTCGTTTTTCTACCACAGAAATATAACGAAACCACAACACAAACCCCTGGTGACTTTATTACGTCACAAGTGCCAAGTCTTTACATTATGACTCAAGTCGGTTGAGACGATCCTTTTACTTTCCTTCCCGTGATGCCGTGCGCGCGGTGCCCCAACATCCGGGTCCCCGACTTGCCCTGCACCCAAGATGGAGGCGGCGCTGCCACAAACCTTCACACATCCCTCCCGCCGGTAGTTCCTCCGTCCGTACGGCGCTGTAAGAACGGCAAACTCCGTTATAAATAGCTGAGAGCCGAGAGTATACTCGTAGGGAGCTCGTGTGTAAGTCAGAGGCACAGTAATTGTGAAGGCGTCGTTCTGAACGTTCGAGAAAGTTGTTGATTTTCGTGTGAGGATCACTGCAGCGTACAGTAATTTTGGAAGGAGTAAAGCATCGAGCGACTGACTTTTCCAACGCTGTAACACCGAGGGAACAACAATCATGGCTACACCGGGGAGGAAGAGGAGCACGACAAGGATGTACTCGGCTGAAGACCAGGCTCTGAATAACATCGCTCGAGAGGTATGTTAGTAGGAAGATCACGTAACATAGTGTTGGCTGCGAACATGGTATGTTCGAAATCTGAGTCCCAAGTTTGTGCAATTGAATGGCCTGCGGGAAAAAAGTCGGTTGGTATCAAGTTATCCCGATCGCCTTTGTAGTCCTATTTACTTTGACATCTAGTCAGACCCTCAGGCGATCAGAAGACATCCTTTGATGCCCACATGCCCGATAGTCTCTGTCCTGATCATCAGACGACATCTGATTATATTTCCGGCAGTTTGCCCCTCCCCAAGTACCAGCCCAGTCGAATGACGTTTGTGTTGATACATGTTTGTCGCCGTTTACTTTTCAACGTTTGCCACGATTTTTACAGCACTTTGTAGAACCGTCGTCGATAGACGTAGTTTCCAAAGGTTAAAAGATCCAAACCCAAAAGGCCGAAGAATTCAAATTCCGTTTGATGAAATTATGGCACAGCTGATATGTCATCACGGCTGGCCGCCGGTGTCCCGGGATGAGTCAAACCCGCGGAAGTGGCTCGTGTAATGTCTGTTCTTAACCCGCAATTTCTCCCCAATCTACTCAAGATAACAAAATGACAACCTTGTCCCAAGAAACTCACGCCCCGGTCTATTATTATCGCCTCGAAAAGATCTCTATCTCTTGCCATGGAAGGAAGAGTACGTGATTTTTTCCCTCTACCCCCCTCCCACTGTCCTACTAAGAATAGCCAGCGCCAATCTGCATATTTGGTTACATACCTCTCGCTCTAGCATCCAGGCCAGTGACGCAGCCTGAGAGCACAAGAGATATTTTAGTTCACCGTCACCACCAACTGTGAACTTTTACAGTAGGCAGACACAGCATAGAAATAACCCAGGGAATCTATAATTCATTATTGACAAGCAGCACCAGTATAGCACAATCTACCTGTCCTTGTTGACATGTTCTAATTGATGGAATGAAGATTACAGTGAGGTCCCCCATAGTTTAACGCAAAGAGTTGATTATTAAACCATGACTATTGTCAACATCCGCTGAAGAAAAACATTCTTGAGAATCTTGCTAGGTTACTGTAAAGATTTCTCATGTTTCAGTTAATCATCCCTTTTCTGCAGTGGCTTATTTACTGTTCTGTGTTGTTGTTTAGTTTATGTCTGCTTGATTTAATCTCCACATTGGAATTCCATGTTGGATTTGCAAGATTACTTTTACTTACGGTGAAGGTACATGTAGACACATTGAAGAGCATCCCAGTATGGCCTATGCACCTGACCATGACCGAACAAATACATAATGTTTGCCAAGGGATGGCCTTTAGTAAGCATTTACACATAGACTATCGTCTACTTGATAAATCTTAGGTTTCCTGCAGAGAATTCACCATTGGGCACATGAGATTTGGCATAGTTTCAGGGAATATTTACCATGATAGGGATGGTCCATTTCAATATATTTCTGTAATGAATAATTAACCCCATCCATTGATTGTTGCATTGCTACTGATGATATATAGTATGTTTGAATAAACCAGTAGCACATATGGTCAATCTAAAATTATTGATGCCAGTACAATATTCTAGTACAATATTCTATACACAAAATCAATCAAATGGATTTTGAATGTCCTTCCTCCTAAAATGTTCATGTTATATTCTGAGCACATCTTCAATCTTCCCAGTAAGGTTTAAAGTTAGCTGAGCATGATGAATTGTTTCTGTGATTGCTTAAAGGGACTGTAGCCAATAGAGACTGCCAAACTAAAACCAGCTACACCACCAGAGGGTCCGCCGACATGTCAAGTGGCTATCTCTCTAATTTGTGACAAAATTACAACCTTTATTCACACTGCAAAGTAGGGACTTACGACTCGTATTGAGGCAAACATACTTTGAATTACTAGCTCTATATACACACTTCTGTAGTTGTAAACGCCAGGATGCAATTTTACTGGTGTTGAGGGTTGAATAAACAGATGTGTTAATCAGAATTGACCTATATTTCCTGTGTGGAATAGCAACACAACAGGTATAGTAATCAGAGCCAGATCACTCTCATTTCCTGTAAGGGTTGTAAATTATACTGCTGTGAAATACATGGTAAACACATTACATTATGAGGAACACCATTGGATCGTCCAGTGTGTTCTGATGATATGATTCGTAAAGTACCCCCCTGCAGTTGCAGTGTATACACACTAACAATAGTAACATGCTGCATAAGGTAGTGATTTCCTCCCCCAGGAACAGTCTAGAAATGTGAACTCCAGTTGTTCTGGCCAAGTGGTGGGCCAGTCTATTACTGTCAGAAGGTGTTAACTGTGACTGATACACAATTTTACACCCACTGTATTATCAATTATACTTTAATCACTATGTGGTGTGAAGTGTGTCCCTCCCCTTTTAGTGGGGGTGACCAATCAGTGAACAGCTGTGAGGCTCAAAAATACCCTGTGCACCTGCTAACAGTTATCAAAGTTATCAAAGTTATTTAGAAAAGATGGTTGGTCTTTCGTACAACTTAAAAGTTAAGAAATAGAATTTTTGTCTTCCTTTGAAAAGAATGGCGACTCTTTGTAGTATTTGGGGAAGAGGAAAAATGTGCAAAGATACATTATACATAGTACAGACAAGTCAGCATGCTTATCAACAAGCCCTTGTGCACTAGTAATAATTGGAACCAATCTTAATACATAGCAAACAGCATGAAGGGAAAATGAAGCTATCCTCAACCCAAAATTCGGCCCTGGCTTGCTTTGGTAAAGAAAAATTGGAGAAAAAATGTATTCAAATCCTTACAAATTCTGCATTTGTTTGTTACACGTACTCGTAGGCCTTACTACGAAAACCTTAGAATGTTTAAAATCTTTTCAGTTACCCACTTCTGAGTCAACCAACAAGCCCTGGTAAAACTTAACCTTCATGGCTGAATTCTATTACCAGTCCAGTAGAACCAGTAGGGATGCTACAGAGTGGTGACATACGGTTGTACCAGGTGGCAGTGACCCTGCCTGACCCGGTCAGAGGTCAAGTCCATCACATCTGACTTCTGTTCTCCACATGTACATAATTGCCAAGTATGCTGGAGAAGGTCAGGTGTTCCTGTGGGCTTTAATCTGTGGGCATGATCTGACCAGCCATAGTTTAAGTGGATGGGGGCTAAGGTTACATCACCACTGGCTCCCTCCAGACACTGCCAGCTTAATGGTTAGCACCCTCCTGTGTTGGACATTACACATGGCTTATGTACATATTCAACCATAGGATAAGAATGACTACCTTTTTTAATGTCTCTTGTCTTCATGAAATATTGTGAATATTTGTGGGTACAGTCAAACCTGTCTATAGTGGTCACTCAAGGGACTGAGTAAATTTGGCCACTATGG
The DNA here is from genome assembly GCF_035083965.1 of Branchiostoma lanceolatum. Lineage (NCBI taxonomy): Eukaryota > Metazoa > Chordata > Leptocardii > Amphioxiformes > Branchiostomatidae > Branchiostoma > Branchiostoma lanceolatum. The sequence continues at coordinate 9,448,459 of NC_089734.1, forward strand.
CCAGGTGACCACTATATAGAGGATATGGTCGACTCGAGCAATGAGTGACACAAGACATAAGTTTATACTAAGGTACTGAGTATTTTTTTACATACACACTGCACAGGTGCTTATAACATCTACAGTTCAATTTTTGTTTCCTTATTTTTGTTATACAGTATATCATAATTTTAATTGAAGAAATATTGCAATGACCATGCCCTACACAAACACATAAACTGCAAATGGTCTTCAATTTAGTTGACATGGATGTCCAGTTTACCAGTTCCCACGGCAAAATTAGTCAGCTGCCCCGCACTCTTCGCTATTATCTAGCGAACCCGAAAAAGACGGACTTGTGCTCCAGGTTCGATCTGAAGACTTCTGAAGAGACCGCCATTTTTCTTAGAAGTTTGATGCCTCTGTCGCCGACAACGAACGAAATTTAGCCATGTAAAACAACTTATTTTGCAACTGAACGCCACCCATTTAGTTAACAACATTTTGAAACAAAGGATTGTTCCTTTGTTTCCACTTATTGTTCGTTTTCGGCCGGTTTTCAAACAAAACATCGTGGCGAGTTCCCTTTGTTTTCAGCTTGGGTTCGGCTTTTACCATTATCCCTAGTATGTGGTAATCATTGGAAAAGTGGATCCGTTCATGCTTATTTCTTTCATAAATTTAGTACAACTTGTATCTTACATCATAATATATCTGTATCGATGCATTTTTAAGGTTTGAATAATGAAATTACTCTCAGGGATGCGGTATTACAAAATAGATTTACCATATTTAACCTACATATCAGTGGTATCGTCTGAACTCTTGTGACCTTTGCTGCGACGCCATCTTGGAAAAATGCGTAAATCTCGAAAATTCTTTATTTACCCGCAAAAACCGGAAATTCCGCCCGGAAAATTACATTTTCAAGAACTTAACACATCTGATACATGAATGAGTCTTCTGTTAAAAAGCTGCGGCCGTAATTTCGCCCAGTCCGACAGCTCAGAAATGACGATGTGCCGCGGAACCGAGACGAGTGTTTACAGACACGTAAAAAATCAGAAGACACCATTTCTGGAAATACTTCGCGTCAAACTACGAAATTCTTTAATGTTTTCTTTATTCAAACACATTAAGGTTCTAGTTGAGCCCACGTTTTGGTGGCGCAGCGCGGAAATAAAAAGATTGTGAACCAGGCGTGGGCTGGCACGGCTCGGAGTTACGGCCGCTGATGTAAACAAAGGTACGCCGGCCACGCTGTGACCGCGGCCTGACCACGCGCAGTGACCGCTATCGGCAGTGTTGCCGTTGCGGCCGGACCGAAAATTGGCTGACCGCGACCACATTGGACAGGTGACCGCTATAGACTAATTCTTAATGCTTATGTCAATGGGAAAAATCCAAAGGACCGACTAAAAGTGACCACTATGGCCAGGTGACCGCTATGTCCAGGTGACCGCTAACACAGGTTTGACTGTATGTTAAAGATTTACATTGAAATGAAAATATAACATGATCCATATCAGTGGATTGCGATCATGTATGCACCTGTCCAGCTCCCATCTGAATCTGACATACACTAGTAGAACTGATGTAAGCATGATCCTTTAGTATTATATATGTAGCAGGTTGGCATTTATTGTGAACTGGCATCAGGTCACACAGCACTGGTATAACTTAGAGCAGCCGTAATCTTTCTGTGTCATAATATATTATGTTATAATCTTCATGTATCAGTTCTTGTCCTTCATACCTTCAGATTCATATTCCAAAAGAAAAGAGGAAATATCTTCTGTAAAGTTACCATTTACATACCATTAAGACTGTAGAATACTGTGAAAACTGTTAATGTAAGAAGACCGAATGATCCTACTAAAATAAATTTGAGGCTTGAGCAGGAGCTGGGAGAAAATCTTGAGCATCAGATCTTGGCTCAGTTCTGAGACTGGAGCTAATTAGATCTACTATGTTTGTAAACATTCTGGCTAATGTTGGGTATGTCCCTGTTTGGTATGAGTGGACTTTAGGACAGTTCATCCATGTGGAACTAGCCTGGGTGCCATCCTAGATTACCACCAGGGCTCCTGCGTTCGCTACACTAAAAAATCATCTAGGATCTAGTAATCTAGGATGGCATCTAGGCTAATGTGGACTGTTGGTGGCAATATCATTGGTTTAGTTCTGATTGGAAGGTAAAAGGAAAAGAAAGATTAATTCAATGTTAATGACAACATTCAGAAACTTACGTCTTATGTCGATTTTGAAAGGAAAATGAAACTGCTTTGAAATAAAATTATGTTTTTTTAAGTTCAGAAAGCTCAGTATACACACGCTATATGAACATCTAGTCTAGATGAAAATCTAGTGAACAAATAAACAGCAACAAAAAGCACCATAGAAAAGATATGTATCTAGATCTGAGTTTTTATAGATATACATGAAACGTTAGTACAGAAACAATTCACATTATCATGGAACTTAACTGGAAACTCATCTGTGTTGGTAGTAATCATAGTACAATGCCTAACATACAAATTTTAGCATTGTACAATACTAGAAACATTTCTCATACGATTTTCGGTATGATGAATAAGGAAACAGTAGAGTAAAACGATGAAAAACACTGCAGCCCCCTACACTTGCCTAAAACGAATCAGACACAGGATAAACCATTTAGGACTTATATAGGAACGTAAGTCCTTAAGAGGCTTTACCGGCGTATGTTGTAAATTAGATGAAGGATGTTGCCAACACTAAGGTTTGTCTGTAGTCTAGATTTATAGAGGCGTGTTTCAGGGTACAGACTTGGCCTCTGACTGCAGGTAGACTGAAACACATGTCCATTCTAGTATTTCTACACCTCTACAGATGGTGTTCATAACAATTAAAATATGTGGCATAGTTTAGTCTAGAGGTATTCTTCTAGTAGGATGATAAGTAATGTTATATACTGTATATGGAAATCAACTGAAGATGCGGAAACTATATTAGGGAATGTTGATGGATAGATATCCGGGTTAACAATATTTACATATCAGTGACATTTACTTAATACATACTACGATTACAAGTCAGTGACTTTATCATAATCAACCATTTTTTTTCCTTCTCATGTACTAGTATTGACTTGTTCTGCCAGTTCATTCTAGTGACACTGAAGAAGAGTGATGGATGTCACTTAAAAATGTCCCAAAGAAATCCCTGTATCCTATACAGTTGTAGAGATTGAATTGTCTTTAACCTTCTCCCAGCTGCCGAAAACCAACACAAATTTGGTCCCAAACAGCTACCTTAGTGTGGTGAAGGTTAAATATATAAGGGAATGACTGGAAAGGATTGGATGGGGTTTGTGTTTAAGTGTCGGTGCAATTTTTCTCTCAGCTCGATATTCATCTGTCATTCTATATTAGGAACCAGGAAAGCTGGTGTATTCACATACGTCTAGACTTAGCAGGACTCAAAATTCATTTGCACCTGACCTAAAGGTTTGGGTGCACAAAAATAATTTTGGGTGCACAACACACATGTAAAATTAAGTAGAGGGTTAGCAAACCGTACTAACAAAAACCTACTGCCTCTCTAAAATTGAGAATGTCAATCTGGTTTATAGCTAACTTCAAAATTTGAAGTAATACACATGTATATCAAACATAGTACAACAAAGGTATTACTTTTTCAGATCCTTGAATTTCAAGAATGTTACATATACCAGTGTGTATTTGTACCTCTACACTATACTTTAGCCTACAAAAATATCTAGGTGCACTGGTGCACCGTGCACCCACAGTCACAAATTAGGTGCACAGCTCCAATTTTGGATGCACAAAGCACATGCACCCAGTATTTCGAGCCCTGCGTAGGCTATCTGAGAATGCTGATATAAATCCTGACTAACATTTTCAGTGTTAGTGAAAAATCCTTCATGCGCTGGTTGATATTCACATCACTTGTCTTCAGAAGTATTGTTATAACCTTGAACTGGAAGAATGGGCTGACAACTGTTTTGTCCTCAGCAGGAGAAAATCAATATCTGCCACCTCCTGCTTTCTATAGAAGACATAGATTCTCATGCAACAAGACATATTTCATAAAGAATCATATCAAAATAAATGTATCTAGCAATGTAATAAAAAGTAACAAAAATATGATATGAATGCTGCCAGAATCCATTAAGAATTGGGTATATTTTACTTCTGAATAAACATGATATTGGCTCAATGAAGGATAGTTAAGTTCATAAAATGGTGTTTTGAATGCACTGTACATTTTGCCTTCAGGCATTTATTGTATTTGGCTGTGAACTACAAGGTTAGGTTACGTGCAGGAATTCTTTTATTGCATTACTGTAAATGTGATTTGTTAAAGGGCAATGTCAAAGTACATGCACCACATTTTTCATTAGAGGAAGCACAGTGGCCTTGAATTCATTTGCAGGCCTGAGTTGTGGTTTTGATTTACCCAGGGGCCACCTATTGGTCAATGGAGGGATATGATATTGATTCTATCCTCATTTACATTCAGTTTATGTAATATGTTGGCACTTAAATTATGTAGGTGTGCTATGAATAGTATGATATCATACCTTAAACTGCCTTAAATCTCACAATAGTTTCTAGTTCACCAGTCAGTTGTCGTTTTTTTCACACCAGTTTTCAATGTGCACATAGAATTGATATTGATAATGCATCGTTTGCAAATTATTAGTTAATTTCAGGCCATGATTTAAATTTACTAATATTCCAAATGTTCAGTTTTCTGACTAGGATGTAGTAGACTACAAAAGACTTAAGGAATGTTCAAGTTATATACTAAACTGTTATATTTTTGTCGGTCATCATATCTTTGGCTTATTCCAACACGTCACTACATATTTGCACAGGCAATTATTCAATCATCCATTAGAAGGATATAGAAAAGGAGATATATATGGTGATAACATTATAATGATGCCGAGGTCCATTAAAGTATTATTTACAGAGACATCTAATTGTCATGTAAACTAACTCTAACAGGCGTATAAGGTTTCCTATTGACAAATGGCTTCAAGATCAACAAAGTAGAAAATGGTGGGTGGGACCGAGTTTCACCTATGTGAATACAGATAACAATGGTAGGATTTGGCTATGTATGATCACGCATTCATTGAAATCAAAGTTTGGCTGGGTTCTATTGTGCTGTCTGGGTTGTGTCTGTTAATAGTGCACATGGGTGGACAACCTCGTTACTGAATGTCAAATCTATTTTGTTCAAATCCAGCTGAAAGAAAGGCCTATCTGTTTCTGCCATTTACGTAATTTGCAATACGATACATGTTGGTTCCTTCCTGTACTTGCCTCTTGCGTCACGAGTTATCCCGTTTTATTTTTGTCAGGAAACACAGAATGAGCGAATGATTACAGATGCCGCGACATGGTGGTCCTTTGAAGAAATTTGATTCTTGGAGTCTTGTTTATGTTTAGGCCTAAGGTGACCCTTTTCAACACCTTTGTGAGAATGTAGGCCGTAACAAACACCACTCAATGGAACGCTTCTCTTTAAGATGCAGGTTTCCCCATTTTGAAGGAGCTCTTAATTGAAGTCTTTACAATACAATTGACAAAGCCACTCTGAGGACCACTTGATTCGATGAAAGTCAAAGAAAGGGAAAGACAAGCAATTACTTTTACGTCGGAAACCTTCCTTTCTCATGTTCTTTTGTAACTGCGACTTGTTGTAAGCAGAGCTTATCCTCTGTGGAAAGTAATTGCAAAGGTAGAAAAATTGTTCTAATTTTGCTGTAGATTCATTGATTGGTAGATCTGAAAAACGTCTGTAGCATATATCTAAAGATTGCCATGCAGGAACCTGTACATTTTGTATTGCACAGTTTTATGTGGTGTCTTACTGCTAGGGAAGTACCAGGGGGGATTTGTGTATTTTGCCCAGAGGACCAAACAAGAAAATCCAATTGTCAGGGCTGAAAATTTATGTCCTTGTTACTGCCTCCCAAAAGATTCATCCGCCATTCTGCACTGATTGATTTTCAATGCTAGAACATTGGCAAGAGCCCTGGATATTGTTTACAAGCATATTTAGAAAATCAACTTTTATACGATTACTGTATATACCATTGACAGTTGTTGTCTTTTAAAAGATTTCAAACATTTGACAGTTAAAAGTGGAATTTCAAGAAGGCGTCTGTGTAGTTCAGAGTTTGTAAAACTTGGCACAAGACCACAAAAACATTGCCACAATGCAACCTTCAGCCTGCAGTGAACCATATCTGTACGCTCTGTGAATCCAATTAAGGACAGAATGGCCCAGTTTGATCTTGTTATATACCCAGTTGTTTAGCAGCTTCTGTTTTACTTTCTGGATCTTTCCAAGGTAAATCTCCAAGCAGATATTTGGTTTCACTTTCAGCTCATTTTTGTTATATATGTCGACTGATCATTTTGTATTTTTCCTGGGCCTATTGTCACATACTGTACCATACAGCATGTAAAGAAACCCTCCAAACTGAAAACTGTATTAAGTATGTATATAAAGCCTCCCATAAGAGCTGAACCTATACATATACTTTGTATCTGCTTGGAGTGTAGCCAAGGATAGGCCATGCCCCGAGGACCCTGCCGGTGCTGGTGTGGCCCCTCCAGTATATCCGACATACCTGAGTTGTGGTGTCTGTTCAGGGGACTTAGTCACCTGGTATGTGAGTAGAGAACCTTCAGGACAACACCTACCTGAGCCTCAGGTATACTGTAAATGCCCTTAATTTCGTGGTGATTTAATTTCGCGGCAAGGAAAAAAAGGAGTGTAATGTATGTAGTAGTGGAAACGCTGGCGGCCTGGCGCCTTTGCGGATTTAAGTCTACGGAAAAGCGGTCACTGCGAAAAACCGCAAAATAAACCAATGCAAAATTTTCAAGAATTACAGTAACCACCCCAGCACACCTGTCTATTGTCTGTAAATCATACATGTCTGGTCGGGATAATATCTATGTATTATCTGTGATGAAAGGAGATGATACTGTTGCTGTAGTCCCAAGTAAAGCCTATAATTTTTGTGAAGAATGTTGCAGGTAAAACATATCCCAGACATGTTCGAGCTTGGCTTGAAAATGAAATGTACCACTAACGGACAACTACATGTACTTGTATATCTATACATTCAGAACTACCAGAATCATTCTGGTAGTTTAATGATACATGTTTTCGTGAACGATTATACAGAATGTCTTTAAATCATGCTTATTAGATATGCTCCCGTTTTTCAGGTAAGCATGTTTTAATCTCCAACCACATCAATGTCCTTTAAGTAGGTTTAAGTCAGCAAATATTTGATTTTTCTGGTAGACAGAGCATCAGGAATGAATAGGTACTGAAACAAACAAGTCTTTTACTGGCAGAAACAGGTACATTACAGTTCCCTTTTTTGTATGTACTATACCATATTTATACCTGTGCCTGTATGGATAATCAATGACAGTTTTGTAAAAGGTACTAAATTGGTCATCTTTGCAGATGGACATCAGTAATGCCTTACTTACACTTAGAGAAGAAAAAAATCTGACGTCAAGTTATTTACAAAACATACACGGGTCCTTTCTTCCTGGGTTCTCTTCCTCTAAGGGTCATAAACCTTGACCTTTCGTAACATCTACCCTGGTGTGTTAGGTGTAACATTTGTGAGAGAAAAGCCTTCTGTCAATAAAACAAGTTCCAACCATGTAGCCATATGTCATCACCATATGGATGTCCTCTATAGTGTCCGAGTATGCATGTCTTGAGGATAGAGATAGCCTCCGCCAAGCCTTTCTGTGGGGTGTGGATCATAGAATTAGGCAAGAAAGGGAATAATTGGCCAGGAGAGTCAGTCTGCAGGATCGGGAGGGTTGCACCTGGCGAATGAAACCCTATGGTGGCCAAACTCCACTAGCAAAATCATTTTCCATTGTCTTAGATTATCTCAAATCTTCAAGAGTGGGGTCAAGATGTTTTAGCTCCCTCTTGTTTTGATTATCATCTTCCTAAGGTGTGTTATGAAAAACGGAAAAATTCCCTTTGCAATAGGTGTTCCCTGCAAATACTTTCATTGTACTTCTTTTATTTGACATGGAAAATAGGTTCTGATCTGATAATTAGTTGTAAGACCTTACATTAACCATGTTAACAGAAGCCTGGAAGAGGACTAAAGTAGTATCAAGAGACCATCATTTTTCCAATGACCCCTTAATTAGGTCAACTACCTTTGTGGACTTAGCCATTTGAATGGGTGATTTGTTCTTTAGGGAAAGTCCTGTGGCGATGTAAACACTGCTAAATAACCTGACATATTCTCTTTCATGTACTGAAGGTATTATACAGGCCATGTCATAGGGTTAAAGGATACAGCAAAACATCCATCACGAAATCTTTCAGTCTTAATTTCTCTTTGCGAGCACACTGTCTTTTTGCAATTTTTCAAATGCAGAAAATAGCGATTCTAACTGGTAGGTTTATTTTTCATTGTTTATCTGATATAGATTTCCGGTTGATAGTCTAAATCCAGTTAAGGACAAAATGTCAAGTTCGAAGGTTACTAGTTTATTGACATTCAACACCCCGTGATAGAAATAGACGTGGGGCTTATAGGCGGAGGCAAATAGTCAGCATTTTTATGGCAGGGGTCATTTTTCATTCAGCAGGGTCAGGCTATAGATAGAACGCATGGTCAGCCTTTATGAATGGATGGATGGATGCAAGTCTTGTCCATGCAGCAGTTTCTTTGTTTGAAAATATGCATTTAGCTTCCAATTTTTATGAATATGTAATGTGGTAGTACCATTTGTTGTCACTGCCTAGTACCACTACAAAGGCAGATGAAACCAGAGCGCCTCCTTTCAGCCAAAGGTGGTATTACAACATGCCAAACATGACTGAATCAATGAGACAATATGAATTGAACATACACATGAAATAAAGTTCCATGTAAAAAAATACTAATCATACGATGGGCCATCAGTGGTTAATGTATATGCACAGCCATAGCACATAATTTCAATTGATTTCCTTGTAAAATTTGTTGAAAAAATAATGACTGGACGAAAACTGAATATAGGTCATTGGGCATATATTATCAAATATATTTATCAATTTTTTCTAAAGAATAGCAACTTGTGCATATATATTACCAATTCTTAAAAGCACTTGATTGTTATGGCTGATCATTTATTTGTTAGTGTTCCTATCCCAAATCTGCCAGTCATCTATCGATTCAGGTACTGTACTCTCATAAAAAAAGATTATTACTTTTCATTGATGATGTAAGGCTCTATCATGATTTATCATCTACCAAATCTATTCCTTTAGGCCAAATTTTAAACCCTCAACCACTTAGATAAAGATTTTGCCTAGAAAACAGCTTGCTGACTCCTGTGTAAGTTCAGAGGTCACCAATCTGCATTATGTACATAAAATCATAGGTGGCTACTGGGACTCATTTGTGCCAAGCTGTCAAGTTAGATGTATTCCCTTCCATATTGAAAAGGTTGCCAGATATAGATTATCTGTCTCTGGTGTGAAAGCACTTATTGTACTGTCTGATAAATCACTGGCCAGTGAAATGCAGTTTTGAAAAACAGTGATAAGTCATTTTCGAATTATTGTTATCTAGAGGTAAAATCCCTTAGCTGGTGAATAAATACACAGTATCTCACACTAGCATATTAATGGTTGGAAAATAATGGAAGCAGAAATTAAGGGTGAATTTAAAAAAGAAAATTCTATCAAAAATTGGTTTGTATGTTAAGATAATTTGAAAATTTGATTGAGGGCAAATAAGATGGAGGAGTCATTTGTCTTTTATGCTTTGAAAAAAAGTTTGGCTTCCGATTTACCATCGATTTAATGAAATCAGTCACAGACATGGAATTATTCATCGACCCCATTGTGCGTAAGTTGACAGGGAGAGCCATTTTCCCAAATGGTCCACATCTGTCCAGGCGTTTAGTTTCTAACCATGGCGGCCTATTGTGGTGCACTTGTCCGCTCCTCTGGCCAAGAGTGGAAGGTAAAGAGTTCTTTTATGTGTATATATGGCTCTCTTCCAAGTGTTACAGCTATGAACGTGTTATTTATCTTTCTAACAGTGATTGGACATAATTTCATGGTTTTGCTGTTAGTAGCATTGTTCATGTATTCTCTTGTACAGGTTTTATTCATGAATACAAAACAATGAGGGGGAGATACAAGTACATCGATATATATACTGTGTGGTAGATGATTTCGTTGTTGTCAGCCTTCTGTGCAATGAATTCTTTTTGTCTCTAAAAACTAGATGAATATTTTGGAAAGGTTGAAAAATGTTATTAAGATGGTATTGGCCGATTAAGATTAAGAAGCTTGGAAAAAAATTAACCTCATCTCGAGGTGCTAATGTCAAGTTTGTCCCATTTTCATTGTTTTGAATGAAAATTGGATTTGGAATATAACTGGTAGTAATAAATGGTAAGGCATATTTTTGCCCCTTCTGGAGTTGAAAATACACAAAGAATGGGTTTGGTTTGCTTGCAATGCATCAATCTGCCAATAGGAGGTGCTGTAAGCACTACACACATGGGCATAGATTTGTAGGTGTAGTACCAAAACTTGCCACCAGGGGAAGCACAGCACTATGGGGGTCCACCAACAGAGATGTATGACAAGTTCACATTTCTGGACCATGACTCACTTGAGTGTTTGAGATGTCTTGATCCAGTTTTGTCTACGGTTTGTTCTAGAGGTATTGATCCAGAAAGATCCCACTTAAACTAGACCACCAGTACTCTCTATCTGTCAGTAACTGATAAATAAAACCTAAAACTGGTGAAGAGATGCGAGGTGACCCATAAACAACTGTGTCAGCTACTGGTAGTATGACATGTGTAGAAAACAGTATCTAGGACAAGGGTATGATTTATTCTTTGAAGCATGAATGTTCTTCACAGCCAAAGTTGTCAACTTCCTATGATTACTGAGGTCGAAAAAAAGACCATTCGTGAAGACTTGTTTGAAATAAAACATGTGGATACCAAGATAATTGCCAAGGTTTAGTCCTTTGACTTAGTTTGAGCATAAATTTCTAACATTTCTTGTACATATGACATTGAACTAGCAATAACAAATCATCATTATCATATCACAGTAGACAGCAGACTTTTGAATTATCTTACCAGACGGGAACATTGGTACTGATTTACATCAAAGATGGTATAAAACAAAACAAAACCAACACAACATAAATAGACATTATACTGACTTCCCTTTTCCCACCTATGTTGTAATTGTCCAATGGATTATTCTTATGTAAATCCCTTTGTATTTGTTTTGGCACATTGCTGTTATATACAGACAAACAACAAATTGGGCATAAAATCATGCCAAAACAATGAATAATCAAAACTTTATTTGAATGTGATTGAACTGCTATTTTCAATTGGCTGATAATGACTTTATATTAAAGGTACCCCGGGTCCCTAAGGACTAGATCTTTAGATTCAAATATAAAGATAAGCTTACTGTTGTTACCTTTGTCATGTCTTGATAGATAAGACGTAATTTGAGATGTTTTCGTCTGTCCCTTACTGAGGGTCTGCATGGGGGGGTCCTGGCAACGCTTAACGGTAAATTCAGACCAGCCGATAACGCTTAACGGTAAATTCAGGCCGGCCGATAACGCTTAACGGTAAATTCAGCATTTTTAGAACATGAGATACCCCTGAAGACGACGGTTTTTTGCCACTAGTCGTCCTGATCTTGTGGCAGGAGACCTATTACGCTATGTCATTCTCACACGCCTGTTCCGAACGCTTTAATTTCATGATCACAATGACGAGCGCCGAAGGCGTGACGAAAATTTTGAAATCTTGACCCTCTGAAACGCTATTTCCTGCATTCTGAGGGGGGGGGGGGGTCCTGAAGAGTAAGCTAAGTTTTATGACATCTATATTTGAAAAAAATAATACAGAAGAGTTTCAGCTTGATTTTTGAGGGGCGTCACGCCCTCCAGACCTCGCCAGAGCTGCGATATGCTCCCGGGCAAAATTCTTGACACCGCTATTTCTTGCATTTTGATGGGCAAATATTACTGGTAATTTAAGTTGAGTTTAATGATGTCTCTGTTTGTGCAAAAATAAAGAAGAGTTTCAGCTTGAGTTTTGTGGGTCGACGCTCTTCTGACAATATTTTTCGACGGAGGCCTGGCCATGCACCCGGGGAAAATGTTAAAATCTTGAACGCGAAACACTTAATTTCCTGAATTTTGAGGAGAAAACTTTGCTGGTAGAGTGAAAAATAGAAGTGTTTCAGCTTGAAATTTTGTGGGGGGTGCCCTACCGACATATTTTTGCCGGAGCCGTGTGCTCCCTGGAGAAAATTTTGAAATCTAGACCCTCTGAAATGCTTTTTCCTGCGTAACGAGGAATTACTCAATAACGCTTAAAGTTGAATTCAGGATGACAAATAACGCTTAACGAGGAATTAAAACGACCAGTAACGCTTCACGATTAATATACCGATAACGCTTAACGGTAAATTCAGGCGGCCGGTAACGATTAACGGTGAATTAAAATCGCTCTAACGCTTCACGAAAAAGGGCATGCAGACCCTCCTTACTGGAGTGAGCATTTAACAGCTGCATTTCTTTTTTGTTAGAAAAGGATTAACATGTAAAATGTCGGTCAATTAGCGTGTGCTACTTTCCGGGATGAAGTGTTGAAATAGTAAGTCCAGTGTTGTTGTGAGAGACTTGTACTAGGTTCAGTTCCTGTCTGTTTTCCAGTAGCCATAACAAATTGAGAAAAATCTGGTACAAGGAAACCTTAGGTAAACGTTACTGTATACCCCTGGGTGACAACCAGGCCAGGTTTTAACACAAGTCCCTTTAAAAAAACTTGTGTTTTTTTCGACACTTTTACACTACAACAGAGCTGCTGCACGCAACTGATGGCAATGTAATGTTTCAATAGAAGTATGAATGTTAAGTTATCGTTCAAAACAAATGAAACGGATAAGATTGATATTGAGATTTACCAGTACTGTAAAGAAATTCTCCTTGCATCACATCCAACTTTTTCGCACATGCTGCAAAGCAAAGGTCAGAGGTATTTCTAGCCCATTTGTAACCTATAACAGGTCTCTGGCTTCATGCCAAGTTTAGAAGTAATGGAATACTGGAAATACAGTTTCAGGAAGGCATGCCATCATCTGGTATAGGGTAAATCATCTATAAACACCTTACTGAATCATTTTGTCATCAGGAAATTGTGAAAATCTAGTCAGGAAATTTGCCACTCTTACCTGGTTTCCTCTGGTTTCCTTTGAAAGACTGTTTCATCTTATCTAAATCTTCATTCTCTGTCCTGGATGTCAGTAAATATGCTCAGCTCTTCAAAATAACAGTAAATTTCCAGCTTATGAAAAAGTGGAGCAGAAAGATGATCTGGGGAAAATCCACTCACCAGCGTCTGGGAATTCTTGAACTGCGGCTACCCCCTGGCCACAACAGGAAATGTGGGAATCTCTTGATACTGAGGAATTTCCTCGCTCCAATTTCCTGGGCCGTCTGAGGCAATGCCTGGGTGGGGGTTCGGGAGAATGGGTGTTTATCTCACGTTGTTGTCCACAGGATAAAAGGATGGCACTTGTAAATGGGGCTTTATTGGCACCCCCCTGTTGGAGTAGTCAACAAGCCCTGTTTGTCAACTACAGGAGGGTAAATAGGCAGCTCTGGGAATTCACATTCTTTATTGTGCATCTGGAATGGTCCAATTTTAGGGATCTTTAGAAAAGTTTGTTTCTAAATTCTCAGAATAAACGAAAGTAAAAGTACATAATATTTTTGATTAAATAAACAGACAATAGAAAAGTGTATTGCTTTACTAAATACACATTAAATTGTTGTACAAATTGTGATACCGAATACACATCTCCCACAATCACCCCTTGAAGATGAGTGGTAGGTTCCAGGGGCAATGATCCAGCAGGCTGGATCTAACAGAAGTGGTCACAAATCAAGTGGTCAGGATGCACTATAGCCTGAACCAGTGCAAGTACCTGGCCTTCAGCTCTTTTGTATGGACTGTGGAGGTCTATAGCAAGGTAAACATGTGGTTACAGTCATCTGTAGGGCTGATCTTCAACTTGAAGTTCAAGTCTTTATGAGTAGTCTAGGTCTATGGGAGGGGGGGTTCCTTGTATCATGAGTTATCAGTATGTTGTGAGACTAGATGCAAGGTGATATGATAGGAAAGCCTACATGTGAGGGGGAGGGTGGATAGTCACCAAAGATATTACAAGTAGAAGTTGTTTTTATGAGGCTGTATATTCCTCTGGTGGCAGCACTTTTTGACCAATGTGCTTTTTTTGTTTCCCTCGCAGGCGGAGCAGCGGTTGGCGGCGAAACGAGCGGCACGGGCCGAGGCAAGAGCGCTACGCATGCAGGAACTGGAAAGACAACAAAGAGAGGTATGAAACCGCCGCTTTGTAGCCGAAAAGTCAGTCCTAGTACTTTGTTGTTGCTGAGCACAAGGAGATCTTTTTGTTTGGTGACACAGGAGGGCTGAGTTGTCACCTAACATGTTTGCCTGACATGTGGTGTCTTCTTGTACTACTGTGGCCAGAGAGGCCAAGGCTGAAAGACTCATCCTAACCACAGGATTCCTCTCTTGCAGAGATACTGACAGGGTGAGGTGGTGTATTTATGTTTCTCTTCCAGTCGTAAGTTATCTCTTGAACGGAAGTCGTGACGAGGCATCCCGGTACGGAGGGTGATTGTCGTCATTGCGTGCTGCTTTCACAACAACAGGTCAAAGGATTCCTACTCTGCAATTTGTCCAATATGGCCGATCTTGACTAACATGTGGGCTTGAAGCGCAGCACAAATGAGAACCATACTGTTGTATCTTTAGGAGTTCAGTTCCTGACCCTTTCTTATTAGCAGATTGTAATCTTGTCAGCTTGCATCTCTTGATGGATGACACAGGTAAGATAAGGTATACATGATCGGTATACAGTTTCTCATGTCGGATTATTGGTTAAGGTTCATGGGGAGAAATATCAAAGTCCATTGAAATGTGTGGAATGGAACATCAACTTATGCAGGGTCAATCCAAAGTCGTTACAGTGTCTTTTAGTCGCTATTACTATTAGTCTCACAATACCCCATGGGTGAAAAACCCATATGGAGACAAAACAGGGATACATGTGTAATATGACATTATGTATGCTTTGTAATAAATCTGTAGTTATCTGGAAGTACAGACTTCTCAGAAAAGAAGATTATGAGTAGGGCTTTTGTATTGTAAAGATGTATATTGTAGGTTCTATAACCGAACTGTTGTTGTACCTGTTGTTTAATCCTACCTGTAATACTAATAGCCAAATGCCTTCTCCTTGTCTTACATAAAGTAATTATCATGTACAGCTGGTAACCTAACTATTCCAATAATAGTTCTCCATGTTATATCTTCAGCCTAGGGCAAGACAGGAGTAATAAGATGTTGTTGATATGTCTTGCACCCCCTCCCCACCAACTAATTGCTAAATAGTGCATGCACTCTCCTGTCCAGTATATACACCTGTACATGTATCTATGTATCTCTTACTTTCTGCTTCTTGACTGCTGGTAAAGCCTCCGGTGTTAAAGTGGAATTTTAATCCCCTATTTTACTATTAGTTCCAAGAAGCTTGTAAGCCAGTAATTAGCCAAACGCAGCATTCCTCTGTTCAATTTATGATGCAGAAATCTCAGTTTTACTAGGCCTGTGGCAAAGAGTCCACATGGTTCATGTTATGCATGTAGAATTGGGACAGTTCTGGAAGGGTTTTATGCCATGACTGGAACCCCAGACCTTCTGTTATCCCTGGTTCCCTCGGGTGGTGGCACCAGTGGGTCCTGATGTCTCATGGGAGGTGTGCTCCTTCTGGTGTATAGGTCAGGGGGGAGGGGGGCAAGGTCAAGGTCAAGGCCGGAACAAATGGACAGGAAAATAGTCTTTCACAGACTTTTATGTAATTAACCTGTCACCTAACATCACCTTTTTATCTCAATGCAGTTTTACCATTTCTAAAGTAAAGCTTCCAAGTTCCAGAAACTTTCATCTACTGTAAATCTTGAAACTTTCGTGGTGGTTTTATTTTCGTGGTTACTTCCCCAACTTGAATTCATCAAACTGTACATATGAGACGATTTCCAATGTATCTGTACAGAATTGTCTCAACAACAAATTTGAAACACTGCGAAAAACACCTACTGCAAAATAAAACGGCTGCAAAAGTGCATAAATTTACAGTATTAATCTGGACCTGAATGAAAATTGATTGTCTCTAAGTAATTATCAAAGGACAATGAAAACTAGCACCAAGCCCCAAATGATGTTTATGATAAGCTTCCTTTTATGACATATTATGATTGTTGGTTTATCTATGTTGTTAAGACTATACATCCTGTTCAACAAGCCTACAATTGCATGTTGTAAGCTTGTTATCAGCCATGCTCCTTTTAATATAGAACAACTGATGGATACGTGTTGAAGTATTCCAAAGAACATCATTGGGTGAATAGTTTATGTATGCCTCTTGACTAGCAGGTTGACTGCCATCCCTCTAGTAGAAGGCAGGAAATACTTCTGGCCTGTCACCTCTGCAAGATGTAGCCTGCTTTTAGGCAAAACAGGGAGAAAGAAGAAACAAGTTTGTACTAAGTGAAGATACACGGGAATGTTTGTTGATGTTGTTTACAGCATTCATCTTCTTGAGCTCATCTGAAGTCAATATCTAGTAGCTACAACTTTAGTACAAGTTGATGAAATGTGTTGGTAGCTATGCTGCAATTTAGTGAAAATCCAAAAGTTTTCTTAAGATTGAAGGTACAATTGGATTGTGACCTTCCTTCTAAAATAAGTCAGCTGTAGACTTCAAACCTGGCTATCCCCCTTTCCCATCTGGATGTCCAGATCCAGTCTTCCTCCATCAACAGGCACTTTACTGGCAGTGGGTTTGTTCCCAGTGTTGACCAGCTCTGTTTATTGTCCACTCTGGTTGCTAATCACCCAAGTGTTCTACATTTCAGGTATTACGACCAGCACAGAGATGTTAGGAGGGGTCACACTACACTTTGTATAATTTATACAAGTTTGGATTAGCATAGTGACATTGATACAGCCTTTTTCTGTGCATCATCAGTTATACAAGCACGTTGTTCGTATGTCAATACTGTAACGCATCATTGAGTACATGAATGTATGTGCTAATGTTTTAAGATACAGTACTGTAGACATCAAGTAACTTCTTCCTATTACCACCAGAAGACTTTTAGATTTTACAAAGCTGATTTTATTGTTAATATTCTCTGATTTAAATAACAAACCATTTTACATCTCTTCATCTCGTAACCCTTCTGTACTGCTTTATTCCTAATTCCTCTCATCGCTCGTCTTACACACACCATCTTCAACAGAAATCTTTCTTTGACCGCGGTCCTGTGACTGGTACTGAGATCTTTACTAGAAGACCCACTCCTTCCGCTGCTGCTTCTGTGAGTTTCTGTGCCTGCTTGCTAAATCATTTCTTCCATGAATTGTCACATTGCTCCTGTGACTATAATGTTTGCAATACACCTGTCCTTTCCAGCAAAAACTATGCTTAGCTAAACAGCAAAGGTAATAACATAACATAACAAGACATATCATTTAGAATATTTTCTCATTAAGATAACAGTAATCTCTTTACTTGCAAACATTATTTGTCTTAACAAATGTATTCTACTTATTTGACGACGTTATAGTCTAAAAAGACTGAAGTCTATTTCTTTAAAAAAAATGTAAACTTCTAATACGAATGTTGAACTGATAAAATCTTGTACAATTTGAAGTACAAATGAAGCTTTGTGTTGGCAGACTTCTATTGTTTCTGTAGTGTTTCTCTATACTTTTTGTATTTCTTTTGTCTTATATCTTTTGTTCTTTTTCCTGTGTTTCCACTTGTTTGTAATTCTGTAGACATGGGATTTTGTGACCAGACCTCACTCCAGCAAATACAGCTCAGCGGTTTGTACTTTTCTTGCTTCTTGTGTGCTTCCTTTCTGTTTCTATCTGATTTTATGAATGGCACTTTTCCTTGAATTTATCTGTTTATCTTTTGTTACAATTGCTCTACCTCGAGTTCTGTTCAAGTTCTACCACATGTACATATGGACACTTCACACCTCTTCCATACACACATACATCTATACATTATATCATTTGTTTATATTTGTGTTTTTCTCAGGGGTCAGATGTTTACTCCATGCGAAGCGGGGTCAGTAATATTGCCCATGCTCTTTGACCTTGCATCTTTTGCCTTTTGCTTCTTTACTTTCTTTTTTCGTCATTTAAAGTCAGCAACTAAGAAACAGTACTTGCGAGCTCTTTGCTATTACCTAAATAATGAACGTATATTGTTCTCAAGCAATCCATATGAGTGAGGGTATGCAGAATAATTTCAAAGTAATAACTTGCTATATTGTTATCATCCAAGTATAAAAATGGAAGCTTCTTTCTATTCTTGTCCCATACAACTCTCGATGTTGATGCAAGTGCAGCGCCTCCTAGCTGATGCTGTGTGCATTGCATTTCTGATCCTGACCTTACATTTCTTGATTTAACTTCCACATTGCTCTTGCCTCCCTCCCACATAATAGAGATCATCCGCGCTATCCTCTCGACACAGTGTTTCGGTTGGTATATATTAAAAAGAAGATATAACATCAATTTGCAGTGGTGTGATGTTTCATTGGGGGAAACCTCCCTGTAAATTTTTAATTGAAACATAACAATTGTGTCGTTTAAAATAATCACATCTCATTGCATGAGACTAACTGAAACAGCCGTTCCATCTTTATATTGTTGTAACATGTACAAAAACAGTCTTCTTTGAATCTGTGTCATTGTTATAATTTCTTAGTATTCCAATTTCTCGTAAAAAACGTAAAATTTTAACAAACAGTATAAATGGAGTAAAGTGTCTCAGTCATTTTATTGTAAGGTATGCTGTAATGACACAGAGTTCAAAGATAGACTGTCAAAATGAACAGATGTCAAGTAGTGTGGAAATATGATCCAAATCATGATTTCTTAGCTTCATTAATTGTATCTTGTAATCATCTGTCATTAACTTCATGCGATCATAATACTTACACTTAGATCAAGACAGAGTCTAGCCTCACTAAACGATATGTTAAAATGTTTATGTGTCTTAACTTTGGTGTTAGAATATAAACCCTAATGTTTTAAATTGTAGCTGCATGCGTGGTGTTTAGCATGCAACTGCAAATCTGCAACTTGATCCTTGAGCTTATAATTTTGAATGTCTTTTTGTCAAACAGATATCAACTCTGTTAACATTGACTTAGACATAGAGTTAGACATGTTTCTAGATCTGAAACTAAAACTAAAACTTGTTCTTGAAAAACATCGATTGATTACTGTAGGTGGTACGGTAGTTTGGATGTTTCGACATTTATGTGTATGGAATCGTTTTCAACTTGTAGAATGCACTATGTCATTTAGGGCATGTGTAGTCAATTTCTGTAGATGTAGTGATGTATTGTGGTAATCTATCAATGGAATGGTTCCCCCATATTTATTGTACACAGGCAGCCTCTGATTATGTCTACAATTCTACCCCAAGGAGGCAGGTGTGTAAAGAGTTTGCATGTGTGATCATTTGAATAACTATCAAATATTTGAAATAACTGTCAAATAAAACATAGCTTTCAACATGTTAAAAGTGAGACACATAATCCAATATACATAATTAACAACAAAGTTCCTTAATCATCAATGAAATATGAATTAAATGGTGTTGTATTTATCAAGATACTTCAATGTAAATCAGATGTAATTTTCATAAATCTAAGACCAATAACACTTTTGAATATCTGACGTTGACTCTGAATTGAAGCGTACCTATACAACAGTATATGTAACCATTGTCTAACAAAGCTGAACAAATAATCCAACATAGGACAAGTACATGATGTAAAGAGTACTTCATTCTCAGAGGTCAGGTGAACAGTGCATTGTACTTCAACAAACATCTGTTGTGAATCAATACACAGTCATCGGAGCACACAAAAGCTTAGCAGAAAACAGATCATGATAAACATATCTTCCTAATATGTGTAACAGTATCGATTGGGATTTGAATTAATTCTAAAGACTCAGACATGTACCTTGTGTGGTAGGCCAACAACAGATGTTTATAGTACAATAGTGACAACTGAAAGGGTCACACTTACAGTGTACTGCAGTCAGATTGTAAAGTGTATACATAGCTCTGCATTCTTTGTGTAATTAGTAAAGGATGGGTTTATCTCATCCTAAACAGAGCTCAGCTAGCCTGTACGAAGGCAGCAGTAGCCGTGCAGGTGGATATCGGCCGGTCGGTACAGCCAAGCACATTTTCCTTCTTTCTGTTTTGTCACTTTTGTTCCTTCTTGATTTTCATGTATTTCTTATACAATTGCTTTGTTATCAAAAAGGTACAGTAGGTACACATGCATTAACTATTCAATTACTATATCATGTCCATATATCTTTATCTGTCCTGTTTCTTCTTAATTTTTCCCTTTTAGTTTCATTCTTGATTTCTGAATTCTGAGTGTTTTCAACGATTTACAGTTTGTCCTTTTCAGTGTGGGATGTGTCTCAATTCTTTTCTTCTCTCTCTCTACTGTAGGACTCTGCTTATTCCTCAGCCAGAGATAATGATGTAGGTTTTGAATGAATAGTTGAAAAAAACTCCCTCAACATGCAAACATAGTATTCTTAAAGTTTAGCACCATTCTGTAAATCAAAATTAGTACCGCAATACAAAGTTATTGTTTGTAGTGTAGATGCTGTTTTCAAGTATATACTATAGCTAAACTTTCCATTCATTCATTAACATGATTATGGTTTGTTACATTGAGTCCAGTCTTTTGTACTACATTTTGGCAATGCCTGAGGGGCGTTGCCATATTAACTTTCACTGTGCCATGTCTTCACCCTGCTCTGTGTCCACCCTTCTGTGGGGGTGTAGGATTGGGATGTGCGTTCAGAGGTGTCGTGGCGAGGGGGACAGGGGGTCGGTACTCACTGCTTTCTTTTCTAACAGTTAGGATTTGTACAACTTACAACACAGAAAAAAACTGACCGGGAAATTCCTGGCATTATTTTTATCCACAAGAAGAAAAAAGAAGTGAAGATGATGCATATGGATAGTTTGACAAATTTGCACTTGATTTGAACATACAACATGTAAAATTGCCATTTGGTGTAACATTTCATTTATCACAAGTTGTACAAACCCCAAACAAAGTTCTCATTTCCTTCTTGCTTGCATGCTTTACACTCATAGTCATAGCAACCTGCTTTGATTCTACACCACTTTGTAGACAACTTCATTCTTCAATTGCTTTTCATAGTTTTCCATGTCTCTTGGTATTCTAACTTCAAACTCAAAGTCACTCCTGGCCTTACTGTTAAGTTGTATCATCATGTAGTTGTGATGTTAAGACTCTATCCCTTCTTACTGTAGTACCTTAAAGTGTACAAGGAACCGGCACCCAGAACAACCAGTGCAGTGAGTTCAACAGAAAGTGCAGTGCTGTGTTCTAACACTTGCATGACTATATCATACCAATTGGTATTTTAACAGGAACATGTACAGAAGTTGGTTCCAAATTGCCTTGGGAAAAGTCCCTGCTACTGAATGGATGTCAAGTCTCATGTCATGGTTCTACTATTGAAATTCAAATATGGATCATTTTGATATTATTTACCATATTTTAACACTGATGCCTGCAAACAATTGATTACCATATTCTTGGGTCACAAAATCAATTTTGATGGTCATGATATACTAATATGGTTATATCATTTCTGATTATGATGTCCTAACAGGAAGCGTGCCATTTTGTAAAGGTTTACTTATGCCTGTTATGAAATACCCTTATAGATGTATGTCAGCATGAAGTTTTTAATTTTTATTAAAGAATTAATACCGTTCAATTTTTTGCCTAACTATTTGCACCTCTAACAGATTTTCAGGGTAACGGATGAACACAGGCGTGTTGGTGTGGGCATGATCACTGGCATTTTCCACATTAACCATATTAACCACTGTACGAGATTTCTTCTGATCTGACTCTTTTTTCAGGCATCTGACATTTTTTCATGGAAGGGATCCCGGAATTCGAACAGGGTATGCCTTGACCACACACTTGTCTGATGATGCGAATGCGGAACAGAGTTCATTGATTTCAGCTCTAGTGTTGTGTTTTATTCTGCAAGCATGCTGAGTCCATGGTGTGTCCAGGTTTGTCGGACAGTCTTTTTAGCAGTGAACACATCTGGACCAAACATTAAGTTTAGAGAGTGTGCAAAATCTGTTCTCTGTTACAGTGCTATACTTGTGTACATGCACTTGTCAAGAATTGATATTTTTACATATCAACAATTTAGGCTGATAGTGATACTGTATAGATAATGAAGGATGTGACACATAGAGTGATAGACTCTGGTTATTTTACCTTGCCCCTTGACCCATTGTTGATTTCCAACCAGGTTCCACAACATGAGCTATGGAGTGCAGCATGTTCTCGTTTGGATGCTTTCATCGATACTTGCAGTGTATGGATTTCCCTCCCGCTATATGTGTTGATTTTGACGATGTTCCAATCCATGCCTTTGCAGCCCTGGGATGCATACTCCTCTGCCTCACAGATCCCCCCCGTCCAGCGATGGGGCAGCGCGGTTCGTATTCTAGCCGTGACGTTTTGTTGTTAGATTTACCAACCATGTCCTACGTCCACACGTGACAAGCATGAGTAGCTAAAATATCCTTAATCTAGCAGCATGGCCCAGTCCTAGTGATAGTAGTGTAGCTGGTTGTTCTTGTATACGTATACCGTATAGTCTGTATAGTCTGTTAGCACCACCCACCTGTCTTTAGTTGTATTGTGTTGTACGTTAGTCACTGTAGTGCACTTTACATTAGATAGCATGCTCACTTCTCAGGAATATGGTATGAACACTGGATAGCTTATAATTATCAGCTTGTCCTCAGTGTTGTCATTATGTACAGCATGAAGCCCATAAGCCTATATCAATGGGCATTTGGGTCCCGTCCCTCTAGAACTAGTAACAAAGTTTAGTTGATTAGAACTTAGAAGTTAGTTCACTGTCTTGTCTCTTGCACTGTCCTGTATGTCAGCATGTTCTCTTGGTTAGACGTCTGTGAACTGATCCCAAACTCAGATGTAGCATGTAATATGATGTATTGTAGTATTCTACCAGTAGTAACCAAGAACAAGTGTCGGGTAAACATCCTTCTGGACCTTAACTATTGCCTTGTCAAATATGTATAGAGAAAAAAGAATCCCAGGTTGAGATTAAGTGAGCATGTTGAGTAAGGGAAGACTCATACAAATGTCCACGCCAAATCCAAACATCTGCTGATTGCCTCACTATCTTCCAAACACAGGAAGATCTGTCGTCTCGGCGGAGCGACCGCAGTAGCTCGGTTGGTACCTACGTGTCCCTCTGCGTCTGACTTGTTTCGTTGTTTCGTCCTTTGTGTGACGTACCCCCCTGTTTTGCGTGCATTTCTCTCTGGCCCTTTGCAACATGTCTTAATCGTGTGCAAGTTTGTAGTGATGTTACATTTGTTTTAACAGTCCTGTCTGAATTTTGCTGTTTTGTGAATCTGTTTTATTTTCAGTCTTGAGTTTGTTTTGATACTGTCTTGAAGTTGTAGTTGACTGTCTGATCAATTGTTTTTCCAGCTTTCAATGTGTTTATCAACCTCTCAATTATTACAAATTATACTATGACATAGTATGAGTATTTTAGTATAAAATCAATAAGTTGCACCAGGAGTCTGCAAGTACTGATATCATACATTGTTTTATTGCATTATATTCCATCATTCTGTATGTTTAATGGCCATTTCCCCTCCCAACAGTTGCCCCTTTAAGTCAACATACAGTAAATGTTGTTGACCACCCCGTTATATAGAATCACTGCTATTTTTTATTTTACCCAAATGGTGCGTTCAAACTGCACTAAATTATACAATGTGCAAAATGTATAATTGCCTTAGTACTTATTCAGTTTGCTCAGCTCTTTTGCACAATTATTTCAGAAACATTGATTTTGATTGAGTTTGACAATGATAAACTTCACTACAAAACTTTTAACGAAGACGGAAATATTTTGCGCAGTTTTCCGCAGCTAATGATGTAAGCATGTTGAAGTTTTGTTTGTTGCTATGGTGATGCTGGTGACATGTGCCTGTACGTGTTCCGTCAGGATTCGTCCCGGAGAAGCAGTTATGGGTCCCTGTCTGTAAGTGTTTGCACCATGCACATGTACGCTGTGTCATTCCTCTGGCCTCCTCTCTCACTCTTATCTGTCACACTGCTGTTGTACATGTAGAATATACCGTGTTGTACTTTGTTTATGTCATACCCACCAAGAAACATACATTTCAATGCAAAATGGGCCAGAAATTGAGATATTTTTGTGTCCTCGAACGTCTGAATCTGGTAGTCGAAGTTTTGACAGCGGTGCAACCGGCACACTAGAAGAAGCGAGTTTGAATTGTTCGAATCGAACTACCGTTAAGTACGTACTGGTTTGAACACCTGTATCGAATGTTATTGCGGCCCGGGTATGACATAAAATCTTATATATGTCTACCTTAAGTTTATCTGGATCAGCAAATTATATTCATAATAACATGTTTTACATGTTTTGTACAAAGATAGAAAAAGGCTTATCTTTTATGTCCTCGTCAAGCTTGCAAATGCGCTATATGTACCTCCATACCTATTCCACCTTCCCTGTTTCCTCTCATCTCGTGCTATATACTCAGAATTTGCAGACTTCTGTATTTTTCCTAACTATAATCTATAGCTGTCTCAAAACTCAACTCAAAAGCTGTAAACATGAGACTTATATGTCACAATGTGGCTGAAGCATTCTAAAAAACAGGGTCTCATCTCCTTTTTTTATGTTGTCCTTTGGACTCATGTGTAACATTATGTGTATGGTTAGGATATTGCATATTGTATACATTTTCAACATTTACTACATACTAACAGGGCGCCACTGTTAGGAAATGTTTCCATTCCAAGACATTGTACTGATTCCATGTCACATTCCCACCCATTCCAGGGTTCTGAGATTTACATAGGAGCCATCAGTGAAGATGTAAGTGCCACCATGGACACACCTGTACATGTCCGACTCACAGCATGTTTGTGTTTAGTCCCACAGATTATAGTGTGGCAGACGGCAACCACTTAGAGCATGAGTAGTTACATGTAGTTACTGTACTAACTTTGTTTATAGGGACTGATCAGTATTGGTTGAGGAGGGTGGATGAGGAACAACAAGCATACCTGTTTCTTACTTCTGGCTTTATTTAGATTTCCTACTGTTTTATAATCCAAAAGAAATTTCATTTCAATTTTTTTTCCCCTTAACTCCCCAAAACACAGATACAGATATAATTGTTTGGGGGTACTGTTACCTTCTATAATGAGCTACCTCATCCCTCCTCATATCTAATGGACTGTCCTGAATGCACTTGCTTGCCTATACGAAGTTCTGTTGTTATGAGGTTTTGCCTTACTAATCTCTTACTGTTACGTTGAAATTCTAGCATGTATGAACATGATTCTAAGGTGAGAAATTTTGGTACAAACATTCCCAACTAGCGTTACCACCTCCCTGTTACAGTGAAATGGCAATAGCTGACCTAAAATCAAGTCAGCAAATCACAACATTCAGTGTTTACTGTCACAGTGCCAACTTTATTATGTTTTCCTACTCTGAGGAATAAATTCTGAGCAGACAAATTTAACCTGGTTAAGTGGTTCGTAAATTCTAGTTACTATTGATAAGGGTCACCTAAAACTTGGCCTTTCAACTTTAACCTGAAGCCACCAAAATGGCTGCTGCTTTTCTTGCTGCTCTGTGGGTGAGCGTACTTATGTTTTTCTTCCCGGTAGATTGGCAGGGCTCATAAACAATTAGCTTAATGGATTAGCATTGTCTAGGATTTCTTCATACTGACCTCAGACGTAGTATTTTTGCAATTGTTGATTCATAGACTGAACAGTGTTAGACATAGTGATGTTGCATGTTGCTCGTCCATGTTTGTCAAACCGTCAGTCTGTTTTCCTGAATTTACCACATAACCCCAGTGTAAGTGTACTTAGCCAAGATGTCGTCTAACTCAGAACAGTAACTTTGGATTAGAGACGGGAGAGCAGCTTTCCCCTTTGGCACGTGTTGTCATTTAATGATGCATCCCTGCTTCTGACATGCTTGAAAAAGTTTAGAAGTTTTAGGTCGGAAGGGAAGACTTCCTTATAAATGGAAAAACGATTACATAATGCATTTAAAAAGTGATTTACTGTATTTCTGCTTGTCTATTCTGTAAGTGATCAGAGGCCAAGTTAGTCTGTAAGGGAAGTCTTGATTTTCCATTCATTCCTCCGCCTGCATTCCTCTCCACAAGCCACTTATTCTGTGCTTGTGTTTACTTAGTTAGCCTACACTAACACTGCTGCCATGCCTGGCTGCTATGGGGCAGGCTCTCCCCCTCCCCCCTGTCACTACTCCCTGCAATACTGGTCCTAACAGGAACCAGATGAGCCCCACTGCCAGTCAAAACCTGCCGGCAGCAGACAAATGATATGTTTTGTCTGCCCGGAGAGGAATTCACAAGGTCAAGACTGTGACTCCTTTTTCAGCTGAGACAAACCATGATTGGACATTTTTCTCTAGACCGGCATTTCCCTGTACTGCTTGAACGCCTGTGTGGCAAATAGGAAGGAAAGCGAAGAGTGTAATGTTCAGTTTGAGGAGGTCGCTTTCACAATAGTGTACTTACTTGTCACATAGTATGTCTACTTGTAGTAGTGAGTAGTGTATACTTAGTGAACATTGTGTACTAACGCATGAGTTTGCATGTTTTGCAGATACCTGTATGCAACAGTCTATAGTATATACTTTGATTGCTATGTTGCTATGTTAGTCTACTTCAGACAATGTTATATCTAACATTTCATGTTGCCTGTCAGTTTCTTCCATCTAGAAATAGAGCTGTCTGCTGTAAAAGTATATGAATGACACAAAAATTGTTCTGTGTTGAATTTTCTGGACATGGTCTCTAACTTATAATATCAAGATGTGCCTTCTAACACTTACGGATATAGATGTATATGCCATGTTTTCTCCTTTGATATCTTCATTTCCAGCTACATAAAAACTTTCCAAACTGTGATGTCATATTTTTCACATCATGATACACATGTGTATTTGTCTATCTGACTACATTCTGGTCCCAATGTAGATGTTTAGGAATTAAAAAAAAAACTGTTTAAAGGGTTAGGGAGAGTTTTGTTAAAGTTTTGTAAATTTCTGCATAATGATGTCAAGACAAATAAACATTGTACATTACACACTGTACAAAGTCCCAATGTTGCGAGTCAATCACATGCTGCAGCCAGTGCAGGAGTGTGAAAGAGTTAATGTTCCTACAAAAGGTTTGTACACACAAAAAATTAATTGGTATGAAAAGACTGACTGTGTTTGTTTGTTGCCATTACAGGCAGAAGGAGATGAACTCGGCACAAATGACAAAGCAAGGGTGAGAACATCTCTGTTGTAGTCATTAAGCACATTATGTAAACCCTATTCAGAACCTCTCCCAGGGGGACCTGTAATTACATGGTGTGAAGTTAGGGGGCATGACTATGTAAACAGTTTAACTGGTGTTAATGAGGTGATAATGAGGTACTCAGCAGGTTTTTGGCTTGTGAAAAAAATTGTAACTGGGATGTTCCAAGTTAGGAAGATACATGTACATGTAAAACAAAATTTGTCTTCAATACAGAAAGATGACCTATATGTTGGTATGTGAAATTCATCGTTTGAAAGTTTTATTTTTTTTTAAAATTGTTTTATTCAAACCAAAAAACGTTGTAAGTTTCAGCTGGATTTATTTAAAGGACAGTTACATTGTAAGTCCATCCTTAGAAGGGTCAAGGCTGCTAATATCACCCCCACTATCACATACAATATATGAATCTGACATTTGGCGGGTTAAAGTGTAGAATGACATTTGCATGGGTTCAGCTTGTTGAAATTGTAACAGCAATGGCAGGTGGTATGTTAGATTTCTTTAAGAAAACATTCCAGATATCAAGAGAACAGTACCCTTCCTTGTTACCACAGGACAGTGTTTAGACTTCTCCATGTCCTAGTATATTATCTTGGCAGACAGACAACAGTCTACAGCTGTAGCTAGAACATGTCGCAATTGCCAATTATATAAACTGTCTTTGATGTTGACTCTAATTGTCGTTTTAAGTCTCTTGGGTCTTCATTAGCAACTATATTCAGAATCAAGTGAAAAGCATACGTGTATGTATGTACCTGTGGGATCTTTCATCCTTTCCCTTCAGCATCTAAACTAAGTTGGCAGTTAAATGGTTGACATCTAACCGTGCATTTTCTGGCCATGTTGTTGCAGAGAGGAGCAGGGGGTTCAGTATTATCGTTCGCTAGTTTGTCGGCGCTCGGCGGTTCTTCGTCCAGAAGAGGCAGCGATGACGATGCTGGGTCTTCCTCCTCCGAAGCCTCCATTCGAGAACTCAAGGTATGTTAGAGATGGAGTCTGAGAGAAAAATTCCTAATTGTTCCTGACAAAAAACATTTTTCTTGTCATGTCTTTCTTCAACTGTTGTAGTCTGATAAAGAATTCTGTGGTACAGAGGATAACTTGATATGAAACCATGGTCGGACAAGGCAGGGTCAGTAGCCATTGTCAAGTTGATATGTCACTGTCAAGAGCAGACTGTACTTGGACTGTTCCACAAAGTCATAAGGAAACGAAATGGGGAAAAAGATAGAGGACAAAGAATACTGTATCTGAAAAAACTGGTATCAAATAAGGTAGGAAAATGAAGCAAAATTGGGATGCTGGTAACACTAGGAAATATTCATGAATAGAATAGTGCAAAGAACACATGGAAAAGTACAATACAGAGCAAATGAGCACCAGAGGACCGTACAAACCACATGACATCGGTGTGACTCTCTCTGGTGATTGGTCTGGGATTTTGCACTCTGCTTTTCAGCTTTTGCTTGTAGCCAGTTGTCTTTGCTTTCACATTGTCCTATCTTTTAATACCAATTATTAATGTTTTAAAACAATGTTCTCTTTCATTTTAAAAACTTGTTTTATGAAGTTGCTGCTTTCACTGTGCATACATTAATTTTTTGCTAACTGATTTCTTGCATACTTTCTCCTGCTTTCTCTTGGTATTCTTTGGTAACTTCTCGCCATGTTTCGCTGCACACTACGTACCTTCCAGGCCTTGCAAGATGCACTATTCGATGTAGAGCAGAAATACATGACAGACTTGAAAGTCTTGAAGGTAGGAGGTTCTGTCACAATCAGATGCAATGATGATTATTTCCTTTCTGCTATTCTTGCATGCCTTAAACCTAAAAATCTTCATAGAACATGATTCTGTTATCATTCATACATTTCCATATCGTATATCAATTATATGACTCTTTCCATGATAACATGTACAATGTCATTGCCAATGCTATCCGAATTCCTTGTATTTATGTTCTAAACTTCTGAAGGTGGTGTATCACTAGAAGTTCAGCATTTATGAAGAGGTTTATGCTCCACTACGACTGTACATACAGATCCTAATCTTGTGAAAAGATCGTAAGGGTCAGATACAACTTGATACCAGATGTAAAATTCCCGATCATAACACAAGATTTGCTGTAATACCTTTTACAAACACCGCTCTGTTGTTGGCAGGTCAATACCAGAAAGATGTCCATGTAGTGTTTATTATTGTCACAGCTGTTGTAACCCCTGGACAAATATACACATCCTTGTGGAACAGCTTGTCCTCATAATGTTCCTGAGAAAGGCAGTAGCACATATAAATCTATCAGCAATGTTATTGATAGTTTTCCTTGCTCTGAAATACCTGATAAAAAAGGCAGCTATTGGACGTACATGGCTACTTGACATTTCCGTTGGTCAACAAAGTCATGGTCATTTGAAGATGAATAGCTGTAAATATTGAACTTGTCTTAATGCCCTCTAAAACCCTGACTGTTTATTTTTTCTGTGAACTAAAAGATTGACATGAGGGTGATGTTGTTTATCATTAATCACATGTTGTCAACACATCGACCTTAGGAGCAAACCATAAACGATGGGGCAGGGGTGACAAGGAAGACAAAAAGACAAAGAAAACATGTGAATAAAAGTTACAGATAGATGAAACTGTGGGAATGTATATGACAGGTGCTTGTAGCTGTGATAATGAATAGTTATTGTTCCAACTTGTCTGTAGGATGCATTAAGTGAATCAGAAGAGAAGTACAAGAAAGCGATGGTGTCCAACGCGCAGCTAGACAACGAGAAAACCACGCTACAGTACCAGGTGGACATCCTGAAGGACAAGTTAGAAATCCAGGAAGAGTCCATGAACGAACTACAGAGGGAGTACAAAGAGAAATGCAGGGTTTGTGTTCTTTTGGTTTATGGCCTATAGTCTGTTGTCTTCAGATTTACAACGTCTAGTCCATAGTAAATCTGTATTGATATATAGAGATAAATATCTTTTGGTGTGATATTATATAGGGAAAATGTATGCGGCAGTTTTTTTTCACGTTTTTTTTTGCGGTGACCTCTTTGCTGCGAACTTTATACCATCGTGAAAATTTTTGTTCTGTCTTCTACCCACCTACATACACCCTTGTTTCAACTGCGAGCTTAAAACCACTGCGAACACTCCATTTTTTTCCTACTGGGGAATTGAATCCCCACAAAAATTTCCTCTTTTACAGAATTATCATTGTAGCAACTTAGCAAGCATGTGCCGCTTGCAAGTTAAGTTAGATCATACAATCTATGAATTGTAGTACTGAATTCATCTAAAAGAAGTCCCTTGATTGCCTAGACTGGCTAGAGTGTTCTAAATGTTTTTTTCTTTTTTACTTCAGGAGTTAGAAAGACAAAAGCATGCCTATGGCATCTTAGAACACAATGTTGCAGAACTGAAGGAAGCACTAAGGCAACGTGACGAGCTTATAGAGGTGAGTGGATCTTTGTAATAAAAATCCTACAAATAACTTGTAGATACGAAATGTGTTAGTAACAGTAGAGAAGGAACAATTTCATGTTTTTTATGTACCATTCCTGACTGCAAATGTAAAACATGGAAATTGATTTGATACTGTCCAATGTTAATTCTTGAAATATTAATGTGTACTTATGTTTGCTTCAACTTCAGAGTAAGAAATATGATGACGTTTATGAAATGCTGCTTGTCATTGTGTTTGTATACATATATATCTGTGTCTGTATGTCTATATTTGTACTTCTTTAGCTCCTGAACATTACATTATTGTGTTAACCCTCTGTCTGTGTTACCTGTACTGTTACTATCCAGCTAAGCTTTAGTTTACTAGCTGAGTGTTGATAGTCCAGGAGGAGATCCTCAAAAGAGGCCTAGAAAATGAGAAACGTAGCCCACCTGTTTACAAATGTATAGTAGTAGTATCCAGTATTTTGATTAAACTGCTGCCGGGGTCCCTGACACAGGGGTGGGCAGCAGCCGGCTAGTCGTCTATATATAGTGTAATATCATAGAATGATAGCTTGATGTCTCTTGGTCATTTTAAGGTATGTTGTTCTTTGGTCCAGGTGGAACAACATACCTAAAAATGATCAAGGGACATCAAGCCATCATTCTATGACACTGAACTAAATATATAAAGGGTGGGCTACGAGACCAGTTTTCAGGTTTCTTCTACTGGACTATAAAGTGAAAACCATGATTGTCCATGTAGAGTTTGATTGTAGGCTGTAGATTGAATGTTTGTTTGATTTTCTGTCCTGCTGTTCAGGAACACGGACTGAGGCCACTGCTGGTGGGTACAGAAGTCTACAGTAGTGTGGGAATCACTCTCTCTGTGGTGTTTAATGGGCACTGTCTCTTCTCTCTTGTTTTATCTTCCAGCTTTGTGGATGTGGCTTACTGTCTCCTTGTAATTGTTGTATCCTTGTTTGTATTGTTTGTGGAAAGCTGACTAAAAGCTTTTCAGATAAATGTCTTCTGGATGGGAGACAGATCCAACAAAGCCTTTGTTGGGTTGGAAAATGTTTCCCTCTTATCCATCAAGAACATTCAAGAATAGCTTTAAGTCAGCAAATGCTAAACAATGGTGTAAAGTTATGGGAAGAAGGATGCATTGTTATGGTGCTATGACCAAAACTTGACCTAACACTGGTCTTTCAAGAACATATATTAAAGGATTACGATTGTACAAAATTTTTTTTTAATGGAAAGTGTTTATTTAAATTGCAAAAGAAAAGAAAAGAAAAAAGTTTTTGAAAATATCTCATCCTTCATACCATGATTACAAACACTAACGTCTTAAAGGTTGACAAGCCTCCTTTCCCCCTCTCCACTTGTTCCTCACTCCAGACGTCTTTGCCGAGCACTTCTCCTGTTGTGGGCTCCTCCTGTGGTGATGGCTGGAACAGAGTGCATGCTGGGAAAGTCTTCCTCTTGCTACTCACAGCTGATTGGTTGAAACAAAACTCTGACAGTTTCTGATAATTTTGTTTCCTGCTCCTCTTCTTTCCCAGGAACAAGGTTTGGTTCTCGTTGGGACGGCCAACGGGGAGGCGGAAACGGGAGAGAAGAAGACGAAGGTTGCCTTGGTTACGCCGGAAGCTGCACAGATGTTGGAACAGGCAGGCGAGGGAACATTAGGTGAGGATGGGAGATACCAAGCAAATGGTTATGTAGTAGACAGGACCAACAAAGATGCTATTGCCAAGTTTTACTTCTCTGTGAGCTACAGCTGTTTTATTTTGTAGTCCCTCTCTTGAATCCTTGAACACATATATAAACCTTTAGACTATGTCTTTTCTGTGAAACTTAACTGTTTATTTTGCTTGGGTTTCCTACTGTTGAGTAAAGGAGTCACAATTCTTAAAATGGCCAAGGATGTCCTCACTCCTGGTTTCTTTCACAAAGTTCATTTACTCCCTCTTTCATTTGATGTCAGAACTGCAGGTAAACTCACAGCCGTAGTAATAGATGTTGGGGGGGGGGGGGGCTTGACCTTGAAATTGGGTTTACCTGTGTGACATGGTCATCATACTTTACCTCCCTAGTGTACTGTTTTCTTTCCTTGTTCTACTCCATCATTCTCCATTTCACAGTGTCCTGGTACAGTGCTGTACCCACACTGTGGTTCTTCTGTTGTTTCCTACTTTACTCACGCTACATTTTGGGTCCTGTATGGGACGTTAAGACTTAAAGGCACTGCAGGCAAAGAAGCAAGGTTCGGAGCAACCACAGCCCAACACTGAATATGCCATGGCAATGTTCTACGGTAAATCTCGCGCCTGTGTGTCCAGCTTTTCTTTTTCAGTAACAACACGAGCAAGGAAGTCTGCCACGTTTTCTCTAATGTCATGAGCACAGAGGACCCATACATAGAACATCACTACTCTTTCCTAACATGTTCTCACTACCCATTGTCTGTCTTTGCTTTGTAGTCTTGGCTGAGAAGGCCATCTGTATGTGTGCATCCTAGATCAAGACATTTTCAAAATCTTAAAAGATGTTGTTGTAAAGCAATTTGAGAAAGAAAGTATGACTTGAAATACCCCAAGACAGTTGGGTGTGGTGGTTTAGTATTACTTTGTGCCCTTCCAGCCCCAGCACCAAAGGATGTTGTATTCCAAGTCTTTGGCTGAAGTTGGTACCCAAAATGACCAGGAAACATAAACTTTGTCAGAGACTAGGATGCACAGTCATTCTTCACAGATAACATGTGTAAAGTCGTGTCTCTAAACACAGTAAAATGTTGGAAACAAGAATGTAGTATAACCACCTGTCCACTTTGATCAAGCTAAAGAACATATGGTCTGTTTTCTGCATGAAGTAAGATTATGGAAAGTTTAAAGCCTTACTTGTTGTGAGCATGTTGTGTCTTTGATCAAAGCAAGGATTTTTACATAACATATAACTTTATGGCACTCACATTAGTTAAGGTTTGATAATGATGATTTTTCTTATAAATGCCAAATTTTTGAAACAGCACTGCTTTTCTGCATTTTATCTTAGTTTGAATACGAAAGTTTTGAAAAAGAATATTCTTTCATTACAAAATTGATGTCTCTTTGTGTTAATGGTTTTTGTATAAGAAGGAACATACACTAACCATGCCTGCATGTGTATGTGATGGACTATGCATGCATCAGATATAGGTAGAAGGGAAACAGAAAAGCCTCCATATTAAAACAACTTTGTGTATAATGATATTTAAGTTCCCTCACTCCCTATAGGCAGATAGCAGTTAGTTGAAATTAGATGTGAACAGATCTGATTAACTATACATTGTATGTACCGTTCTGAACACTGTTCTGTAATTGTATCTTTTACTAACTTGCCATTGATGATATTGCTATTTTATGTTTTGAAATCACTAATGAAATTATCATCCTTTTCCAGATGAAAGACTTAAGAGAATGGCAGAGGAAAAAGAAGACCTTGTAGATCAAGTAAGTATGATTTTCTCAAAGATACTAACGTTTTTGGACAAGGTTAATGGTTAAAAAAGGTAACAAGTTTGCATGCTTTAGATCTAGGGTAATGTGGGAGTAACATAAAAGATTTTGTATGATTTGGCCATAGACCTAAACAAGCTAACAGAATTTTACAGCGGGAGAAGGTTGTTAAAAAGTACTTGAGAGATCCTGTGGCATTGCATATACATGTACATGTATGTACCTTTTCAGACCATGGAGTCCCTGTCCTTTGTACTGAACTTCTTGTATTTTGACCACAGATTAGAAGATTGAAACTAGAGTTAGAGGAAGAAAAAGAGCGGTCAAAGGCCTTACAGAGCAAAGCTAACAGGACAGCCGAGGCCAACGGACCCGATATGGAACTGTTGGACATTCAGAGTAAGTCTGCATGTCTTTGTTTTCTGTGCTGTAGTATTCACGTTACTGATAGTCTCCACTATTTCTGTACTCTAGATGTTTCTTTTATGTATTGTCCAATGTCTCCTGTCCAATGAGTCTTTGCTTTTTGTTCATTTCATTATAGTGTCATTTTTGTAGTCTTTGTTCTCTTCATTTAATTTTCTTATGTGCAAATATGTGTCATTTCTATATTCTATAACAGTATTTTATATTAATTTCTATATGTTGATGTTTGTTAATCCCTTGTTATCTGTTTCATGGATAGAACTAACAATTTGTCAACGTGATCAATCTTACATTTTAGCTTTTTTTAGTCGCTACTTCATCTTAGCTATGTTAGTGTTGCTGGTATTGTGTAGTGTGTCTTATGTGTGCATGCTATCTCTATCAGTATGTGTATGCAAATCACCTTGCCCGCAGCAGGAGGTTTGCATGTGTTTGCATCTGTTCTGTGTCTCTTTGTTTGTCAGTCAAGTTTAAGATTTGGATGAGGGATAGGTTGGCCAAGGGTGACAAGGCCGTGTCCGATGAGATATTCAATTATCTCAGTAAGTATGGCACAGCCAATCCCCTGCCTGCTTCCATGTTCATCCCTGTGAGCCAACCACTGCTAGCCTTGCATAGGTGATAGGTTAGCCAATCCCTTACCTGCTTCTGTGTCCATCCCTGTGAGCCAACCACAGGTAGCCTTGCATAGGTGTTAGTGAATCCCCTGCCTGTAACAACCAATCATGCACTACCTTACAGTTTTGCTACAATGGAATGCTTTTAAAGTTTTAAGACAGCCAATCATGGCCAATTATGCAGTGCTTGTCAGCCAGTCAGTGTTTCATGTTCAATATTGCAACCTGCTTTTTGTGCTATTACCCAATGGCATTGGCTACATTACCTTTGCATCCCTAGAACGTTGCTTGAACACTGTAACCTACATGTCTTATTTACTTCATTTGGTACTGTTTGTGTATTTGTGGAAATGTATTTTATCATTTGTCAGAACACTGGTCTCTAGAAATAAAGAATTTGAAGTAAGCATTTCCTACAGTAAGGAAGGGATCAAGTAAAAGGTTCCTAAAATGCCAACAATAGCAACAACGTATGAGAAATCTTTAAAATGAGTTGTTCTGATGTAGATGTATTGTTGAATAAGTGAAGGGCCATGTGCTACGGTTGAATACATTATGTACATGCAGGGATAGATTCTGTCTCTTTATGTTATGAAAGTGTGAACATTACTACTGTGTGAACTTCCTATTTAGCAGAAGCTGATGAAAGTGGCAAGGAGAGAGTGTTCAAACCAGGCCAGTACTTACATGTAGCACGTACCCCTTCAGAGTGCCCCCCTCCCCCATTATGTCCTGTGTCCTTTGCATCCACATCACACATGGAGAAATAAAGGGTTTAGATGTCAAATGAATGTACAACTAGGGTCTTCTAACCTGCATTGTTTAGCTTTCACATGCTAGATAGACACATAGATACAAATTAGCATAACCGAGTGTGACTGTATGATGTAAGATGCATACTTGCATGGAGTTAAGAGGTTTTGCAACCTATGCTGTCAAATATCCAGAGAGGTAGAGACTATTGACTAACATAGCTTTTGCAACCATAATATAATGCTTTCTTTTGGAAATGTTGCCTGTTCATAATTTAAAACCTTTGTTAATTTTCTTGCTTATTTCCCGTTTTTGGTTTCAAGGTTGTTATGTTGAATTTAAAAATTTCTTAACCAAGTTAACTGCTTTTACATGTTCCACAAATGGTCTTCTTCAGAAAACATGCTTATTTGAGATGGAAATACTGCAGTAACTGCTAAAACTGGAAGTTCTGTACTAAAGTAACAGTCCTTTAGTGACTTAAGTAACATTGCATTTCTGCGTCTTCTACTAGCAGCTAAATACTGTACACCAAAAAAAACACATCTTACAATACAATGTACTGCATTAAAGAATTCAAAAATATTTTCAATTGCTGGTAAGATAGTATACATGACATGAGATGATAAGGCAAAGATAGGTTTTCAAGGAAGAGTTTGGACCATTTTGAAGTACAAGGAACTCATGATCTGTTATTTGTTTACTTTCAGGAGAAGCAAGTAAACAGGTCAACAACTACAAGTTTAGGTTACAGAAAGCAGAGCAGGACCTTGCAGCTATGGAGGGGAATGTGAGTAAACTTAGTCTAAAATGAATCCACAATTCAGCCAATGGGCTGTGAATGATTTATATTTGTAATAAACCATTCATCATTATCATTAAACCATTTTCTCAAACTATGTTAAATATGATTTATTTAATCTCAGACTGGTATGGTGAGACTAACATTAAGTTAGGTGTTTTTTAGTTGTACAAACTTTAAACATACTGTCTGTACAGCCTATTTACTAGTAGTTGATTGACATGTGACACTGTGATTTTGACTTTCCAGATCCAAAGACTTGAGGGCCAGGTGAACAGGTACAGGGTAGCTGCAGAAGGAGCCGAGAAAAAGGAAGACGAACTCAAGACAGAGAAAAGAAAATTAGAGCGAGAGGTAAGGAAATATTTCACATGTCACATTTTAACATCTCTCCTTGTTTTCCTTTCTTTTTCTGGAGCTTTAGGAATTCATTTATGTTTCTGACTTTATCCTTTTGTAGTTAAAAGAACTTCCCCTTTCTACTCTATGCTTTGTGTGCTTCTTTTTTTAAAAACATAGATATCAACAACCTACATTTCAACAAAGTCCAATGTGGTTATAAGTAGAGTTGAATCCAAGGCTTTTTGTTGAAATGTAAGGTTTTGGCATCAGAAGGATTCACACTTTGTTGCTACATTTCCTCCCTTTCTCCTTCTTTCTCCATCTTTTTCTCCTTCTCCATTCTCCTCACTAACGCCCTGTCCCTCCCTCAGCTGAGAAAGTCTCAGGAAATGGTAGACGATCTCCAGGAAAGCAACTCCAGTCTAGAGCGTAGGATAGAAAAGATTAAGTCTTTCTATCAGCACAGAGGCCACAATGGTACATATGTGTGGTGCAAGCTCCTACATAACTACAGACTATATCTCATGTCTGGCAGCTTTAACTTACGGTTTCTTTAATCACTGCTTCCTAATTCCTGCTTCTGTTCTGTTTGATCGCACAGATTTGCACCAGGTTGATAACTAAAGCCGTTATTCTTCACACTTGACACCTGTCACTCTCTGTGATTGACATCACGCTTTATTTACTTTCTAACTGTTTCCAATAGCAGTTAGACACACTGGTGCATTTGTATTGAATTTTAGCATGTATGTATAGTATGTTATGTGTGGATGGGACTTTTGTTTCAGTTTGTGATGATGTCAGGTACAAGTAAAAATGTTTTGCTGTTAAACATTGGGTTTCCATGAGTATGATGACACCGCAGATGGTCTGTATGAAAGGGAAAGAGGCATGGAAAAAAAGGCATGTCTTAATTTTAGCAATGTTGAAAGCACATCATGCCAGAGCAGTTGCCTTGTCCACCACTTCAGATGCAGACACAATCTTCTTTTTTCTCATGTAAATAATGCACTGATTGATGCTTACATGCAACAACTTTCACCCACCTTGTTTTGCACCTTGCAGTACACTTTTCCACACTTCCAACAACATGGAAGGTTCTTAGCTAAGGAACTCATTTTATGTTCCCCCCCCCCTCTAGTTGCGGTCGGCGAGCGACAGATCGGAGGAGCTGGCCATGATGAATAGCCATCTGGAAAAACGACTAGACAAACTACGGCGGAACAGAGAGCAGTTTCAGAACATGAAGTAACGCCACCTAGCAGAGCAGCACCACAGTGCAGGGAATGTACATTTTATCTTAAGGGGGTGACATAGCCTCAGAAATTCTGGGAGTCTTACCCTATTATTTCTCATCTATGTTTATGCTGTAATGAACCCTACTTTCAATCCTTGAATGAAAAGTGCCACCATTTTTGTCCATTCTAAAGCACTATGCATCAGGAATCTATTTCCTCCTCTGCCCCTCCCCTTTGTTGCACCCCCTGTAGTCATTGATGGACATTCCCTGCAACAGGATGACGTATTACATCTAAATGGCCAGAGCTATATTTGAAACATGTCTTGCAGTAGATAACGCAGCACAGGAACTTAGGAGGATATTTTCTGAGCAAGTCTTGGTACTATAGGTAGTGTGCACCTATTTCCCTACACTGTCAGCACACTGCCTCATGCATGGACACTCAAAACTCTAAAAATCAGCATGGGAGGGACTACATTATATATCATAGACAAAGTTATAATGGTGTTTTAAGACATACTCGAGATACAGTCACACTTGTATTTAGTATTGCACGAGCTGTGGGGAGGGTTATGCAAAGGCTAGCACTTCGACAATGTGGACAAGGTAGCTATCGACATTGTACACTGCATAGAACACCGTATTTATAGGTGCAGGCACCTTTTCTTGCTGCTGAGGACACACGGGCACATCGCTGGGGCCTTCCTAATTGTACCACGGACATGCTACTCCTGTGCTACATAAATGATGTGCTACATACCTGTTATGTACATGCTATATGTACTACAGGGGAGTTAGTAACTCTGGTGTATGGTTGCAGATCAGCTGAACTGTCCTGGCACTACAGTATGTGAAACCAATGAAAAATCTTCCACTCAAACATACATAATTAAGTACAAAAAGCAGCGTAGTTAGTTATTCATTGAGACTGCAGGTACGCTAGGATAGGTAGTGGGGCATGTGTCTTGTGTTGTACTACTGTACCATACTTACTTATAGCAGGGACATCTCATATTGGGTGAATTGTTTGTGTGTTAATTGTGGGTCACCTCCTATTTCTAACTCTTATATTGTAATCTTTATAAGTGTGAAATTATTTTGGTCACTTACAGATTCTAGATATACAAAAACCGTAGCCTGCCACTAAGTCATGTAAAAATTATATTTTAATTTTGCTGCAATTCTGCGATGACGGGATAAGATACTCTGTTATGACATGATTTTCAAAGCTCGTACTACAAGCTGTCACAATTTTTGAGTCGATAGACGGTAACAGATATACCTGACCAGGCCAGCCTGTCAGGCAACTTAATTATCCTTAATTGTGGTGTAAGAAATGATCTTAATGTCTGTACTTCTGCTAGAACATGTGTTTAAGTAAGGTAAATGTAGTTTGTGAATTATACAGTTTGGATTTCAGTCTAGGATCTATGAATTGATAAAAACTATGTTGATGGAAACCTGTGCATATGGATATGTGTATTTGTATATTGCAAGTTAACTTTGGAATGTTTTGTGTTTTTTGCAATATCGTTTTCTCTGGTAGAGGTTGCTTTTTTTTAATCAATACTGGTAGATATTTACTGTGAAGAGTGCACTCTATGGTATATTTGAACACATATTTGAATAGTAATATGCAACAGAATATTGTGGAGAGCTCAGAATCGGTCCACGAGTAATATGTTGTAGAAAAACAGCCGGTTGAGACTAGAATAAAGGGTTCAGAGAAATAGGTGTAGATTGGTAAACTGGTACCAAAAGTGGAATGACTGCAAATAGGAAATCTTAGAAATTGGAGCAACCGTTGGCTCTCATTATTATCAAAGAATGCTTTGCTTCTTGCAAAGTAGGCAAAATATATGGATGAATATCGTATTGTAAGAATACTTTCCTAAAGCTGGAGGGTAGGTATATTTATCATAGCACCACTGATGAGGATAAGGCAGTATTACCACTGTGGGTCAAAGTGTTGTGAGTTTTCCCCACCTTGAAATACATGTACTTATGGACCTGAAGACTTGTGCTTGGGCACGCACTTATTTCTCTATGGAGAATGAAGTAAAACACTGTACATCTTTTCATCTGGTCTCGTGTGTCATGTTGTGAGAGTGATTGTGCTATCTTTAAAGAAGTCCTAAACTCAAGAAAGGGGTGTTATTTTTCAATAGATTATTATTTTAGGAAGTAAAATGCATACTATTTCACAGTACAATGAACTTACATAAAGTACCCACTCATAATATAACACCCCCTTGTAGAGTTTAGGACTCTTTTAGCTGGCCGGGAGAAGTCCATGGGAGGATGTGACAATCACAGAGAAAAGCTGTTTTATATTAAGTAGCCATGTAGCACTTATCCATAGTGGAGAGTCCAGCGGGTTGCATCCAGCCCCTCTCATTAGAACAATGATATTAAAGGTTATAATAAAATTTCGTACTTGAGAAAAGGATTTTTCAGAAATAGATAGACCAAATCCTGCATGCATTGTGACAAACAGACAGTTAATCTGAAGTTTTGAGCTGCCCAAATCTCCCAATCTTGGGTAAACTGACGGGATGTATTCTGGCTTCCCGGGC
The DNA here is from genome assembly GCF_035083965.1 of Branchiostoma lanceolatum. Classification (NCBI taxonomy): domain Eukaryota; kingdom Metazoa; phylum Chordata; class Leptocardii; order Amphioxiformes; family Branchiostomatidae; genus Branchiostoma; species Branchiostoma lanceolatum. The sequence goes on from NC_089734.1 coordinate 9,489,859, forward strand.
GTCAGTGGTTGAATGGTACAAAAGCGACACCTAGCGGAATTAGGTAGCAATGTTTTAGATGTAATGTTCCCATTAGGTTTTCTATTGGACAACAGAAAGCGACCTCTAGCGTTCATTAACATTACGACACATTCCTGTATTGCAAATACTAGCGAATGTCGTGTTCAACCCGAAATAAGTTATCATAGTGTACATTTTACGAGGTCTCTTTTCTGTTCAAAATCTCATTAGCTGCTTGACCATAGAGAGAACTGATTTCCATTCCCCATTTGCAACACATTCAAAAGACGACACTACGAGTATTGAATGAACCATTCATATTTACTAGTAATTTCTGGTTGCAGTGCTGTTATCCTTTCCTAAGCGGCGCTTCAATACGGTCCAGTGGCAAACAGGTGTCACCTGTTTGTGGTGGTGGATGGAGTATCATACGTTTTTCGCTCTTAGCGAAGAAAAACAAGAAGCTTTGCAGTATATATGGTTATATGTACCTTTTACGAGGTCTCTTTTCTGTTTAAAATTAAAGTCTCATTAACTGCTTGACCGGAAAGAGAACTGATTTCAGTTCCCTGCTTGCAATGCACTAAAAGCACAACACTATTGCATCGATGTTCTGAGGCGGTCGATTAATTTCTGGATGTAGTACCGTCACACTTCCTTAGGCGGCGCTTCAATACCGTCCAGTGACGAACAGGTGTCACCTGTTTGTGGTGGTGGCTGGAGTGTTCGACGTTTTTCGCCCTTAGTTTATACTGAAGAATAACAAGAAGTTTTGCAGTAGGATTGGGAATGATAACGTAAAATACAAAACACAAGACTACGAAGGCTGTGTTACGGACAAGACAAAACAAGCAAACCAGTTTTCACTGAGCTGTGGTACGCTTGTTTGGCACCAGAAACAAAACTGCTCGCTAAGGGAAGTGTTTATTACAGACCCACAACTTTAGGGAAGACTGCTATTTCACGCACGCTATCACAACACTGAATGCACATACATGTACACAAAGAAACGAGGAGAGTCAGGGGTAATCTCTGCCCTGGTGTGAGGTGGTTCGGCCCCAAGAAAAAACCGCCACACTGATCTCCAAGCAGATGTTGGAGTAAATGTTTTCTGAGTGACAGCCGAGCTTCTCTGCCAGTCCCCAACCTTATATAAGCGGATAAAAAGTTGAGTAAAAGGCCAAAGTTGTCAAGGGAAAACGGATTATGTTTACATACATACTAAACCTACTCAAAATGCACATTATGTGATGTATACATGAATGTAGGAGGCGCTTCGACGGGCGGACATGGTGTTACGTGGGCTCCTTGCAATACGCCTAAAACGACCCTTTCTGTGTCAACAAGTGTCTTAAAAATTATTCTTGATGTATGTAAAGGTGCCTGGACCTATTTGGGAAAGTTTTCAATGACTTCAAGCATAATTTCATGTATATTTTCGCATTTTTCGAGAAGGGACAACATACCCTATCATAGCCTAATCTGCATTACCGCTCCCGGCCGCCTCCTGAAAAGTAGCTAAAACGTCCGCCAAATTGCCAAATGTCGGTCTTTTCGGTAATGGGGAAATCGTGAAAGGCTCGCAAAGGGGTTTGAATTTCTGAAACTTGTTTGACTTTGTTTTCAATACTGCGAGCATTTACAATCAAGAATGACATTATCTACGACATTTCACAAAGATATCCATGGAATAGTAGGTCATGAATGATCGGTTTTCTTCGCATCCTATCAATAGAAGTAGCCTAGTGTACATTCCCTATAAATTGACACTTAAATTTCTCGGGGGCTACAAACATTTTCATTCTTCTATTAAAAAAAGAAGACGTTGAACGATTTTGACGCCGCCTTCTTATCTTTTTCTGTCAATAGATTCAACTTATTTTCCTTTCAAAACGATGTGTGCGTGCCCTCCATAAGGGTGCAATATAATGTAAGGCGAAGGGGGAAGTCGTCAAATGTTTTGCCGGGGGTCAAAATTATCTGTTATATCCTACATTTTGATATGATGAGCTTTGAAGTAAACTTCTGCTATGATGGTGTACTTTATCTTCACAAATGAATATCTGTTCTTTCATATGAAACACTCTTCTGCCTTGGTGACAATAATTTGTGTCACGGGTGCTCATGAACATAATTTATCCAACTCGCTATTTGGTGTCAGGACCACAAGTGAAAGAAGCAAGTGTGAGCATTTGTGGGGACTTTGTTGATAACCTCGGCATGCCCTCTAAGGTCTACAATTGACTCATAGAATGAGAGAAGGCATGGAAGAGTTATACATGTAGTTAAGATGAAGTTACAATGATCCTATGAAAAGTAAAGTACATGAAGAAGCAAAGTATGTTACTCGAGTTGGAGAAGACATTTTTACTTTTGTATTCAGTGCCGTGTATGTTCTTCAAGGATACATATCCTTCTGGCAGATATGGGGACCAAGTTTTTGAGATATTGGAAAATAATGTCTCCAAACTACACACAGGACAGCTTAAAGTCGTCGAGGACAGCTTAAAGTCGTCCTCTCAAGACACTACTATGTCATAACTAAATGGCATAGCAAACTAGATTTTGCTGTTTTACAGGAGGAAACGGCATGGCGAACTTGATTCATGACTTTGCAATAGAGTATAAGACTCAGAAAGTTTTACTTGTGGTTTATTACACAATTTCAACAATCCAAAAGCAACAGACAATTGCTGTACAATATTTTTATTGCACCAATGCATCATACAAAAATGTCTTACATAAAACACATCTAACGGTTATTTCATAAACTCTAGGATATATAAGTAGAACGCCAAATCCACGTAGATAAATTATGATAATGCCTAACATTGCTTTCACTTTTCATCACAATCGGCCGCCAGTACTTGACAAAACCCAAGCGGCTCCCCCGGCGCTCTAACTTATATTGCATCATTAAATCATCTACAAGCCCAATATAATTTCGAAATGAAAATTGGATCTATTCATTGACAAACAGACAAAGCATCGTGGCATTCATTCAACGCCTTTTGTTCTACAACGTAGAATTGAATCTTAAATGTGTTAGCCCTTTAGAACGTGACAATCTATAGGGAATGTGCACTCGACCACGTCTGTTGGTAAAATGCAAAGGAAATGTGTCCTTTATGGTCTCATACCTCATGGTTTTGTTTGTGAAAATATCTGAAATATTGTTATTATTGACTTAAACCGGTCACATAATCGAAAACAAAGTCAGATAATCCTCAAGAATTCAAACCCCTTTGCGAGCCTTTACCGATTTCCCCATTCCCGAAAAGACGGAAATTTGGCAATTTGGCGGTCGTTTTAGTCACTTTTCACGGGGCGGCAGGGAGCGGTACTGCAGATTAGGCTCTCATAGGGTATATCGTCTCGACTTTTGAAAATGTGAAAATATGCTAGAAATTACGCTTAAAGCCTATGAATACTTTTAAAAACATTTTGACATCTAGATTTACCTTTGAGACTTCTAGAAATGCGAGTTGGCATATAAAAGATCGCTTTTTAGGAGCCGCGCGAAGAGCTTATGAAACATCTTGGCCGCCCGTCAAAGCGCCACCTACATTCATGGACAAATCACTTTTTGTACGTAATGAGCATTTTAAAGATGTTTACGGACATAATCCGTTTTCCCTTGAAAACCTGACCTTTCACTCAACTGTTCATCTACTTATATTGGGTAAAGGACTTTCAGAAAGGCCCGTCCCGAAAGCATTACGATCTCACCCTAACATCTGCTTGGAGATTAGTTAGGTTGTCTTGTTTCAGAAGATAGCGTAGCAAACTAACTTCTATATTTGTTTTCTCACAGGGTAACTTCGTAAAGATGTCCTGTTTTAGAAGACGGTGTAACAAACTGGTATATAACTGCCCTTTTCCTTTTTGAAAACTAGCGAAACTGATCGTGGATCATCATCATATCTTGTTGCCCAACGGGCTGTCTCGTTAGCCTCTCGTAGTTACAGTCTTATTCCATCTCAGCATGACCATAACCGTGGGTGTCAGATCTGTGATGACGGGATTATAACGGGATCTACGAGCGGATCTAGATGTTGAATACTAACGTTTTCCTGTCTGAACCGTCTGTCTAACACATCTCCACACTAGACGGGTTGTTTGTAAGAAAGCTGGGCAGTCAGAAAACGTTACAACCTTCCCTTCAAACTTCTGCGTTTGAAAGATGCTCAATATATAAAGTCTGTCAGAACTGCAGCGTTTGGAAAAGGACCTAAAAAGAAAATATGTTCCTGCCAGGTAAGTTTTCAATGTTAGGAATGCCATCCCCTTGATACGTCTAATATAGTGTCTAAAACCAAGAAAATTCAGAAGTTGACAATGTATTTTCGATTGCTAGACATAGTTAGAGAATCTTTAAGGACCAGGGGCAAACACTAACTGTTACTTGAAATAGATTGTAATGCCTCACATTTTCACACCCTGCAGCTAACTTGAGTGCCTGCTTGCAAAAGCCTTCAACTAGTGATAACCAAAGTGTAAATGGCTCAATGTGCTCCTATGGGTGAATGTTTCAAACCTATTGTTGGCTTCATCCTTGCACTATGTCTGGGTTGACTACAGTTTAACTCTGAAGGAAAACGGTGTCAAAGATTGCTATGTGATGTATCGTTAGATAGTTTGTTCAGACACTTGTAGTGCCTAGTGACAAATAGCGCAAGTTATCCTGCTGTTTCAGTGGCATGGTATATCTTTTACAGGGAGAGGTTGCTAGCCCTTCCCCCTTAATGTGCTCGAGGCACCTCCTCAAACACGGGACCCCCATTTTAAATGGGTCTCCCAGTTAGCAACTAATTGGAACCAGAAGCTCAACTGTGAGGCTGCAACTAGTTGAGATACAGGGCCTAGGGACACCCATTAGATCAGCCTACATAAAATCACACTCTCTTCCAGACAAGTCCAGTTGTAAGAACACTTTGATTTTATTCCCATGGTGTCCTGTAATACCTGTCATGAGGTAGCCATTGCACCCAAACAGTACAAGCAAAGAAATGGCTGACATGCAGACAGATTCAGATTCAACACAGATGATATTCATGGATAATTATACTCACTTCACAATGTGTGATCAAAGCCATTAATATATACATATCATAACCCCAATAATAATTAGTGTAAGGACCCATATGAACAAAAAATACACCAAATTATGAAAAAAGGAAGCCAATCAATCTTTGAAACTCAAACACACACAAGTTTTTTTTTTACATCACAGATACTTACTTTAAAAGTTCTTTTCAGGAAGACCGAAGTTGAGTTTATGTTGGTTTGACTTAGAATAGATGCTTTCAAAGAAACTATTACATAAGTAGTAGAAGATTCAACTGTGCTGGTAGTTAACACTGGCAAAACTGTATTCTTATAAAATAGAGAAAAATTAGGTGAGGCTTTTTTACTGTGTTTGAATCAACGATGAAACAATTACACTTCAATTTCAATGTCGTATCCACATTTCAGTCGGATACACGGTATAGACATTTTCATTAAACCAAAATGGCAAACAGAAACAGATAAAAATCACACTGAGGAGCTTGTGAGGAACATTCCCCAAAACGAAAAGAGAAAATATGCATGACATAAAAATGGCACCAGCATTTCTTCTACACAATCACCCAATTCTTCTAGGCTTGTTCTTTTTGTTATAGAAACGTATGCCACAAAATACACCCAGTCCATACAAGGAGAAAGCTTAACTACTGGCTATACATGTACAGTATATCCATTCACTAGCCAGGCACAAGTAGGTAGGAAGCACCTTCTGTTATGGGTCATTTCTTAAGAACACAGAACTCCAAGTTTGTACAAAGACATCGTACATGGTACCTGGTAGTACATTAAGAAAATTAATACATTAGCCTTGAATCGCACTGTTCATTCCCTTGTCTGTTGTGGGAATGATTCCTGTGTCTATACATGATAGTTTTGTGAACTACAACTTACAAATTTACTGTATTACTGTACATGTATTCAAACATTTATGTACACTCTATTTCAGTAATGAGTAGCCCAAAGCTAGGGCTCTTGATTCCTTTGAATGCTAGATATTTTCACCCAACTTGTTGCAAATGTACATACAAAAATTTCATTGATATCTATAAACCTTATAAACTTAGCACACTGCAAAGTTATGACCAAAAAATCTTGGACTCACAGTCACAAGTTACACCTTGATGTGATTCAATCATGGTATATATATCTACCACCTCTCAATAATACCACTTTTAGCATCATATATTTTTCGCAATATGCCACTATAATCTGATGTTACTGTATACAAATATCTTAGATGGCATTTTTGGGGCCCAAGGAATCCCTGAAAATCTCACATTCCAATGGGACCATCCTGGCAAAATAAAACATACTGAAATCAACTTCTGAAAGTTTATGAACTTCTTAGGCTTCTAGCACTAGCTACTTTCCCATCCTATCTTGTAACATCTACTAACAAAATTACTCCAGGGTACATAATAATCCTGCCACCCTGAAAAGAAACGTCCAAACAGATCTCCAACTCAACGTCCCGCAGTATAATGCACTCCTGTATATGTAAACTGTGCATACCAGGGGGTTGCCGCACTAGAGATATCTCAAACCCCCTGTTTTTCATAGTGGCGGATTTACGTAACCCGATGGATTAATGTTAATGGAGGTTACTCTATACTGTACAAGTGTTTACGTGTGTCAATAAGTTTCCGAGTCAGATGTGCCCGCCTCGTCGAAGCTCTGGTTCTCGCTGGTGTCGACGTTGTCGCCCTCGGTGCCGATGCTGCCCATACTGGACGTGGCTGTCATGCCGTTGGCGTCCATGTTGATGGTACTGTTGGGCGTGAACGGCATCATGGCGGCCAGGATGAGCGCCAGGCAGTCCGCCACCTGGGCGCTGGCAGCACAGCACAGGGCAGGGTTGTAGCCTGGGGGAACACAGGAGGAATGGTTTGTTTATTTGTCAGCACATACAAGTCAAGATTATTAAAGAATTTAGGCACCAAAGAGCCAATCAGTACCAAGGAAAGGTCTTGAAGAGCCAATCAGCAGCCAGGAAAGACAGCGAAGAGCCAATCAGCACCAAGGAAAGACACTGAAGAGCCAATCAGCTCCAAGGAAAGACACTGAAGAGCCAATCAGCACCAAGGAAAGACACTAAAGAGCCAATCAGCACCAAGGAAAGACACTGAAGAGCTAATCAGCTCCAAGGAAAGACACTGAAGAGCCAATCAGCACCAAGGAAAGACACTGAAGAGCCAATCAGCACCAAGGAAAGGTACTGAAGAGCCAATCAGCACCAAGGAAAGACATTGAAGAGCCAATCAGCACCAAGGAAAGACACTGAAGAGCTAATCAGGTTGTTAAGGTACTCTCTGACTGAAACTCTTATATTTCTCATGACATGTAGGATCATGGTTCACAAAGAAATCTGTGAAACCAACACAATTCAAGAGATGTACGTTTATGTGCAACATTCTACAAAATATTTACTTCTACTCTAAGTACTAAACTGAGCTAGTTACTGGATGATTTGCTGAGTCTTACCTTTGTCGTCCACAGCTAGCACACTGGCCCCTTTACTGATGAGCTCCTGTACTACAGGCACCATGCCATTAGCTGCAGCCAGGTGGAGGGGGCTGAGGGATAAACAGTAGGAAATACTTAATGTTACAACTATGAAAAATCAATGTTGAGGCACACTATGTAGAGTGTATATAAAACAACCTTAACTTTCAGTAAAATGCTTACTGTCACCTGACTTAGTACAGTGGTCTATCCTAATGCTTCAGTCTAGGACTTGCTTACATCTTATAGCCACTGTGTAAAGCTAAGGTTTATTGTATAAAGGAACTCAAGAAGTTAAGAGAATGGCTAGGAATACTTGGAAATTCCCTATGATGCAGCTCTACAGTTCTTTGGTAGAAAACGTTATGGAACAGATTAAAGTGAAATTCCAATGTAAGCAGTTGCTACAAATGTAACCATTTTCCTCACACACATGAAAGACTAAACTCACATTTTCAGGTGTGTGTTTGCAGTGTTGATGACCTCAGGGTCGTCCATCTTCTCCAAGATTAACAAGGCACAGGTTGTATGGCTCTGGAGTTACAAACACAGGGGGTTAGCAAGTCTCCAGGATTAACAAGGCACAGGTTGTGTGGCTCTGGAGTTACAACACAGGGGGTTAGTAAGTCTTTCAACCTTCATGTTGGGTATTTCAGTCATATTTCAGATTGATCTAACCATCAATTGGTTATCAAATGATAGCCTGATAAGAAAAGAAAGGCTAACAGCAAAGAATTTTCCCTATGACAACTGTCCCGTTTGAAGACTTGCAGATTCAATAAAGAGGCTTACTTTACATAATAGTCACTTCTCCAATTCCTAAGTCTCAAATTTCCAGAACAAAAAAAAAATACAAAAGTTATATACTGATTGCAAGCACAAAGTACAAGTGTCTAGGCTACCAATACATGTATCTACTTTCAATAACTAAAAACACTTGGCCTGATCCCAATTAAGTTACTGATACCTTTATAAGATTGTCATCCATATCAGCCTGTGACATGCAATAGAAGACATGCAGGGGGAGGGGGGCATGCACAAGAGTGTGAATATAGAAGAACATGCACATTCAGTACATTCAATGTATATACAGCAGATGAATATATCTTAACAGAGAGCATGTCATGTACATGTATCTATGCAAGTACAGTGTATCCACTCAGTATAAAGGGAAGAGAGTAACTGTACCAGTGGTAAAATAAACAAGCTTCGCACAACAAGTAAAAAAGGTAGAGGATGGAAACACTTCAAACAGTGGTTTTAAAAGAGAATTTAGGCAGATAGGCAACTGCTGCATTGCAAAACATTCAATATCCACACATGGAATGTAGAGTCACAAAAAGTAGACTTACTTACAGAAGGAAGGTTTTTAAAACATTGTTTTTCTTGTTGACAGAAACAGCAAAGGATGTCTGCCATTGCTTAAAGTATGCATTCTACTTACATCTCCTTTCTTGTCACTTACATGTTTGCATGCAAGATGGAGAGCTGTGTTCTTGTCCTTGTCCTGTGAGGTCAAGTTGATACCAGACGTTCCGAGTAATAGCTCTGAAAATAGTTCAAGGTCGAAAATGTTATACACTTCATCATGATGCTATAAAAATCATTTAGTGATCTTAACTGTGGGAAAAGTTTCTGAAGAAAAATGGTAAGGTTGCCTTCAAGCACCGCTTAGAAGAGGTATGATTGGTTGGTACAAATCAGGTGACCACTTACCCACAGCTCCTGATTGGCCAGCTGCAGCAGCCATCATGATGGGGGTCCTCCCTGATTGGTCAGAATTGTTCACCTGACCTCCATGACTCAGCAGCATCTGTAAACACTCCACCTGGTCATTGTAGGCTGCAGCATGGATGGGAGTTCTGGGGAAAATAGAGATATGATTTATATGCTGATAATTGCGACATAAACGACTGGACACACAGCGCAGGGTAAAGTGTTTCTAATGTCACAAAAAGCTTACCATAAAAATCAAGGCAATTAAATCAAGTGTATTTCAACCATTAGTCCATATCATGAGTGATCTTTCAGAAAGATTTGTACAACACATGAAAAAAGTATGATGACATATATGGTTGCAGTTTAGCTTGTAATAGCAACAAAAAATCCACAAGATGTTTGCTTTTGAAATTACATACATGTACAAGTTTCATACACGTACCTTCCCTTAGAGTCCTGAGTATTGACAATGTCATCACCTAATGTATCCAGCAGCAGCTCTGCACATGTTTCATTATCGTTGTACCTGGGAAAGATAATGTACAATGTTATCCGCACACCCCCTGAATATAGAAGATGTAGTGTGCCAGTGAGAACGGGCTAGGATTCAAACTTGTGGTTCGTTTGTTTGTTCAAACCCTTGTAGTACTGTACCTAGTGTTTCAGGAGCAGGACATATTTTTACAGGGAGGGGTTGCTAGCCCTTCCTCTTTAGTGTGCTTAAGGCACATCCTCGACCATGGGACCTCGGGATGTGACGCCCTTCCGAAAAAACGATGCAGTTGCAACTGACATGTCCTGACCCCAACACTTGAACCAGGGTCCCCAAGTTACCAACTAATTGGAAACAGAAGCTCATATGTTAGGCTTTTACCAGTTGAGCCACAGGGACATCTCAAGCCTTTTGGTACTGAAACAGAATTGCTAACCATCAGACCCTGAATAATACCTATTGCATGATGTGATATACTTACACTGCACAGTGCAGGGGGGTGAAGAGGTTCCCCTCAAACTTCTGGGTTTCATCGTGCTCCATCAGAAGCTCCACACAGCTGTCATGACCTGAAGTGCAAGGAGTCAACAAGAAATCACAGGGTTTACTTTCTTACAAGCACATAGCAGTGATAGACTGCCTTATAATATTTCACCACAAAGTGCAAACCTCTGACAATCATTCCTAGGTTAATCTCCAAATGGCAGGGATTTCATTCACTTTTATTGAATTCTTTCTCAAATAAAATCTTTACTTTTCAGACAAAGCTCTATACCCCAAGAATCTTAAAATCCACTCCTAACTTTCTGAATTACATGTAACATTAGCTTCTTAGCAAACCAATTGTGAAACAAATGCTGGTAAACCATTGCCCCCTTGACAGAGAGATACCACATGAGTCCTGTAGTGTACCGTTAAAGCAGGCCCAGTGTAGAGCCGTGAAGCCCTTGTTGTCCAGTGGGTTGGAGAACTGTCCGGCCTGCAGCAGAGCTCCCAGCATGCCTACATGTCCGCAGGCTGCAGCCATGTGCAGGGCTGTTCTACCTGTGGGGTGCAACAAACAGGGGGGTAGGTAGTGCACTAACTTATCATTGCCCAGCATAACACATCATCTTTATTTGCAGGCTCATAATACATGTATGTTCATGGCCTGTTATAAGACATGAAAAGACTCGTCACATGTACCTTAGCCCTGTATACAGTATTTTCCAACAAATGCCGTTTAAAGCTTGACAAATAAACTTTTTTACTGACCTCTGGCGTCCTTGAAGTTGACATCAGGTTGGTGATGTAACAGTGCATCCACACATTCTTCATGCCCATTGGCTGCCTGTGGTGCACACAGAATTAACATTTACTTCTACAACATGATGCTCTCTCTATAAATGTTCAATACTACTAGTCAGTATTTTCTACTTCTAAGAGGTTGTACAACACTGGTAACAAAAACCAACAAAAAGTCATACATGTACAAGTAACTAACTCACATCTTAAAATACATTTGAAAGGGCCATATCGTAGGGGGATTTTGCCACATCAATTGAATATCAACAACAATCAAGTAAACTGACAGATGTATTGAATGTTTAGTCAGTATAGATGTTGAATCTTCTTTCATACCAAGACAGAGTAGGAACTCACCAAATAGATAAGAAAAGATAAAATTTTGATGAATTGTGTTGAATACAAAACTAAGTGACTGACCCCTCTGTGTAGCGCAGTGCGCTGGTGAATGTCGGTGGCACCGATGTTGGAAGCGTAGGAGAGGAGCAGTAAGGTGCTGTCTGTGTGTCCGTTAGCAACCGCTATCATCAGGGGAGTCCTAAATAATAACATAAATAACCAGGTAAACAAAAACATATAAAAACGTTGAAGAGTGAATCTGCAAGCTGCATTTGTACATGTGAGCTTTACATTCATTGAGGGATTAGTGTATTATTGAAATAATGACAGATCATGTGCACTCTCTTCCAAAAAAGCATTCTCTATGTGAAAGCACAAAAACAACAAAGGAAAGTGAATCAAAGGATATTCTCTTAAATGTCCTGAACGACTAGAATTCAGCACAACCACAGTTCAAAATTCTCTGAGACAAAGCAAAATATTTGTCACAGATGGACAGTGTAGTGAGTTTGCTAACTACACACTGCTGAGCTCCAAGTTAACAATCCTGTGAAGGAACTGCCTTTAACAGGAAGGATATCTGTTGTGGAGGCAGCAGTGTGTATATATAACAGTCTACCTTACCTGCCCTGTCCATCCTGACAGTCTACCACATCAGAGCGTGGTCCCAGGCTGTTCTTGATCAGCAGACGGAGACACTCGGTGTGGCCATTATACGCTGTAGAGACGTGGGGATAATGTCACACGAAGCTGGTACTCAGTACTCAATCATGAATACAAAATAATTATAATAGTATGCATGCTGGCAAGCACACAAACACATACACACAAACAAAAATATCTTTGAGCAAGAGTGGGCTTCTTTCTTGTTAAAACTTACCATACAAGAAAAGTGACAAGAAAGCCATTCCTGACTGACAATTTAAGAAAATGATGCTTCCTAAAGATTTGCTGCCAGAGAAGATCCTATTTCAGCACTTTATCCACTAAACCGACAGTCCAATCAAATTTGCAGTGAATAGTTCATACTGTAGTATAATTTGAGTTTGTAAACTGTACCTGCAGAATGGAGAGGTGTCCTCTTGGTCTTGTTGTCCCTGACGATGATGGTTGCCCCCTGCAGGATCAGGGCCTCCACGGAGTCCACGTGGCCCTTGAAGGAGGCCAGGTCCAGCGGGGTGCGGCCGTCAGCGTCCCCGACATCCACGTCCACAAAATGGTTCATCAGGACCATCAGGGCCTGATGGTGACCATTGTAAGCCTGCAACAAACAGTATGTCCGTGAATAAGTTCATCAGGTTGGAGAATCACTGGATAACAACTTAAGGTTCTTCATTCACAACCAAGACATACAATCACTGCCAACGTTTCGTTGACCGCCTGTCAGCTTCCTAAGGGCAATACTGAGTGACTGGTACTATTGCACACTGCAGGCTAGGTGTCGTTGCTTAAACATATATTCCAGTTGACATTTACAGATTGTGCAATGGTTAGGCTGTACCTTTGTATACAATCTACAATTCACAATTTGCTATTTGCAACTAGAACCCAATGGAATATATACTGTTGATACACTTGGCCATCATGAAAGAAACCTAAATCTGAAGACAGTTACTTTTTGTAAATGTTCACAAGAAGACAACATATGGCTCATTCACATGCCAAAGATGATGTAATTCTAGGTAGTGACTTTTCCTTCAGTATCATAATTCCTCAGTGAGAGGAACTGTAACTTAGTATAAGATAGAACTTACTGCGAGGTGCAGTGGTGTTGTCCTTGGTGATGTTTTCTTTCTCCTCTTCACAAAATCATCTCTGGCTAAGTCAAGCAGCTGTGGGAAAATGAGATGTGATGACAACTTTAAACAAACTTGACTTTTGGTAGAAGTTAATTAGCCTCTGATGCTCGTATTTGTAAAATGTGCCAGTCATCACACAAAGCTGTCCAGAAAACCAGAAAGTGAACTGTTTACGTACCAGGTCTATGACCAGTTTATGTCCGTTGGCTGCTGCATAGTGCAGCGCATCGAACCCGTTGTTGTCATGAACAGTGGGGTCTGCCCTATTGTGTAACAGGTGCTCCACACATCTGGTGAAAAGTGTGAAATATCGTCAACTTGGAATCAAAGTTCAAAATTTTGAAAGTCGTGACCAATCACATTATTCTTTTTCTGCTGTAACCAACCACGCAACACACATTCTACAAAGTCTGTTGTCATAGGAGCCCAAAGCAATTCAAGAATGTTAAAACAGGAAATATTCTGCATATGGCGATCATATTAGCACATTTCTATCATGATTTCATACTTTGGACATTTAGAAAGAGCACAGAAACAAGCTGCACGATATATTAAGACCACCAAAAAATCAGCGCCCAGATTTTCAATGAGTTCTCACCATACAACAACATCGTATCCATGAAGGTCGATATGCAATGGGACAGTGTTATCTAAATTATAGATAGGACTAGAAAATTGAATGGGAAAATCCAACTTCCAATGTTTTGAAATTGCTTTGGGCTCCTTTAAGATTTTTAAAACCAAGACTTAGTCATTCCCTAGTTACATACTTTCCGTCGGCATCAGTAGCAGCTGCGTAGTGCAGGGGGGTGCAGCCCCTGGAGTCCCTGAGGTTCACATCCGACCCCGCCGCCACCAGGGCCAGCACACACTGGTAGTTAGTCTGGCTGGACGCATAATGGAGTGCAGTTCTGGAGGGAAACACAAGGGGGAGCACATTACCTTACTTACACTTTTAAGTAAAGATATCTGTTTTCCAAATAACCAGAATAGCTGCTACGATGTGCCACCTTTTACCACAGAAGGGAAATAGTCTTTGATACAGAGGACTGGTTGAAAGCTTGTTGGTAAGCACTTAACTTTGTGTATGGAGATAATGTGTACTAAATTAATTACAATGTGGACTACCGTCACAAATGAGCCTTCATACGAATATTCTTTGATGCCTTCAATCTTTTCCATTACCTACATGCACAGTGAGTTCATCACAACTTTCTTATTTTAACTGCTTATTTTACCATCTCAATCTACAATTTTAAGCTAAACTGAAAAACAGAATTTGTGAGTTCTTACCTTCCATAGTGGTCCTTCTTATGGAAGTCAGCTCCACTCCTCATCAGCAGATCTAGACACTCGATGTTGCTGTAGAGGAACAATGAGCTGGCTCATTGGTGGGTGAGGGGGGGCAGAGCCAAAAAACTTCAAAGTTAATTGGATATTATAGATTAGACTGCATGCCAATTCCTTGATTTATTAGCCATCTCAATGCTGAGGCACCTTATAGCACCACATTTGTATTGGTTATGAGGTTAAACAGATAATAACATGCTAAAAATGAAAATGTTTGGGAAGCAACTATGAAAGTGTTAGAGCAGGGCTGTCTCCATCCCTCTCATTGTTTGGGACACCATGGTTTCATTTTCATGGTTAAATCAAGGAGGTTAAACTCTTTTAACCTCCTTGTTTAAATCTGTCATGCATTTATTTTCATCAATTTGTGTCATGAAGATTTTTTAATGAATTGGGTGAAACTTTTTTCTGTAAAAAAAAAAAAGAAAATTTCTGTCCGAGACAGAGGGACGGGTCCTGGAGACAGCCTTGTGTGAGAGACACTATCAATGTATGAAAAAAAGTACTACATGGTTAGCATTCTATGCCAGCCTGTTATCAGATTTCTAATGCACAATGTTAGTACATGTTTGTTTAAGACAAGAGAACATGGTGGCATGTTCTTACCCTCCACAGGCTGCTGCATGGAGACAAGTCCTGCCATTGTCATCTACTGCATCAATCTCAAAACCTGCAGAACAAAGGGAGAGGCATTAACTAGTTATGGTGTTACTAACCCCAAGTTGTATTAGTTCTAAAGAGGCATTTAATTTTCTTACACTCAACCGTTGTCCTACAGGAATTTTTTACACAATTTATTTATTTGATTCCTTGATCAGGTCATTGGCCCTTGACTTCTTCTAATACATGGTAATCTAAACTCTTTCTCTGCTGACCCATGTTTAGCTAACATGGGACTTAACATGAGCCAACAGCAGGTATAAGGTTGACACTGATCATGATTTCCCCCACACATATTGCAGCAATTAGAAAATTAGTATGCCTAACTGTAGTATCATAGGCAAATTTTTTTCGGATTTTGTTCTCAATTAAGCAAGCCTTAGTGAAATATTACAAGTGAAATGATGGCTGGTCAATGCTTTTCTTTTATATTGATACTTTGAGACTTGCATCATGCACCTCACTTTGACTACGTTTAGTTTTCATGACACTAGAAAAAATGAAATGCTTGGAATATTAGAGATACTGACATAGTGAGAAACACCAAATGTTACAAACACATTGATCTATAGTGCCAATCATTGTCACTATTGATGATGCCAGTCTGAGATCATTGCTAAGATGTTCCTGTTTGCCCCTCTTTGTGATTTTCCCCTTGTAGTCCTTAGCCCCTTGATTGCAGATCACTTCTTGGAATGACTACTTTTCGTTCATGATTAAAGTAATGTTTAAGAAAATCACATGCTAACAGAGACAGGGTACATTAAACGTGAACACATGCACAACATACAAAGCCCCTGCTGCAGCTTGTCATTGGGTTGGGTAAATTTTCAAAATGTTCACCAAGCAGTACTGCTTGTAGCTCCAAGGTACCTGTAGTGCATTTGTTATGACTTTCGTGGCAGACCAATGGACGTGTGCTTAGGAGTGAGTTGTGCAAAATTAAAGCACTGTGTTGAGTAAGGAGGTTAGTCAATGAAGGATGGGACAGTTAAGCGATCTTAGTATGAGGTGAATGTATGGACAGAATTATACTGCAATTCATTTTCAAACAAAAAATACTGTGGAGGTCGGGTGTAAAATTCATTTGTTACATTCAAATGTTACATTCAAAAGTTACATTCAGAATCAGATGCTCATGCTTTTTTCACCAAATATATCTATTGTTGTCTGTATTTCCACCCAGAATTAGGCTGTTCAATTCCAACTACAAGTTTAGTTTCCTAGAGTTGGAACGATGGCTCTGGAAGTTAACTTAAAGATGCTACCTTGCACAGTCATTGTATTTTGAAAATCAGTATTTTGGTCACGATATGAGGCTTGTAGTTTCAAGTAATGTATCGGATACTTGAAGGAAATGTCATATACATGTACATTTTACAATCATGGTAGAAGGCATTGTCACTGTGTGTTTGGATACAGATGTACTCAAGAAAGACAAAGCAATAGAAGTCAACACAATATCATTGCCACAAAAAGCCCCTCATTCCTCATGGCAGAAAAGACATGAGCTGTCGAATTTGTCCGCATCACCCAGGCTGCCTGAACAATAGCAAATACACCGAAGGTGGGAAGTGGCTGTCCCAAGAAACATGTGCCAAGAATCACAACATCTACGATTCCACATGCCAGAACGAGTCACCAGAACCACAGAAACATGGCCTCACCCTTCAGGTCGGAGGTGACTTTCCCATCATCCTCTGGGGTGGCTGTAGCGTGGATGGAGCACAACTACTTAGAAGGAGGTCTCACACCAAGGTTAAAGAGGAAGCCACCATTTTTTTAAATCAATAATCAGCTTTAGATCCTCTTTTAACCATTCAGCTGGTCTGTCTGATCACCCCACTTGTTAAATAGTGCCTACCAGACCTTGGTTTTCTGGCTGGAATTTGCTCATTTAACAACAGGGGTGTTCAGGACTTTATGAGACCATGTCAATATCAGAAATTATTTCGACAAATTTGATATTAGATTTCATCATGGCTTCTTTTTGTTTGGACTGGGGCAATGCAAATGAGATGTTAAGAAAAACAAACAAACAAAATCAAATATGGTACTTGCAACTGTCAAATCACATGGTTTAGGCTATAATTTCATCAGACAATACATGAAACACCTCATTCGGAAAGAAAATGGTAAAAATCTATCAACTTTTCACAGATAGTACATGACATGTGTTTGTGATAAATTTGTTACTGTGTGATTGCCTTAACCGTCAGAGCTTCTACTGAGAAAAAGCAAACAAGATGTAGATGTTGATAAATCTGTGCAATATTATACAGTACTGTGCATAAGTTTGTGCTTTTGGTATGAACATTTCCAATGAATCAAAATAATGGTTAGCATTTATTGCAAAAGGCATTAGCTTTGTTAATATGTCAAAGAGTGTGAGCCAAACATGAACATGTTATGATACAATGTATATGTTGTAAGTGTAATGTAATACAGTATGTAATATTCAACCAGCCTGTCATAAATATTATTTTTAGATGTACAAACATGTAGGGAATGTTTAAAAAGCTGTTACAGGAAGAAATGAATGCTTTAAATTTCACTGATGTAGTGACAGAAGGTTTAGAGGTTAACGGCATGTCTAGGTTCTATTTAGTCTGGTTTCAGTAAGTGCCAGTAGCAATGGATTATCCTTCATGGTTTTAACCCTCATCCGATAGTATAGGGTCCGTTTGGAGCCCAGGCGTGTTTTAATATAATGTCTGCCATATCACCATTTTTCATCTGAGAAAAAAATCATTCCATGAGTTTGTTTGTGTACATGTCTTATAACCTCTGAGAAATTTTTACTGAGATTGGCCCATTTTTGTAGGAGTTATGCTCTTAACTTAAGTTTCCGTGTTGTCCGCTGGGGTCCAAATGGGGTCCTCTTTACCATGCTATAAAAATGAATAGTTCTGCACTGTTAAATACAGCAGTACTGTTTACAGACTGGAGCTGCCCTTTGTTCTTACCACAAGAGATCAGCTTTTGGCAAGAGTCCACAAACCCACTGAGTGCTGCCAGGTGAAGGGGGAGCATTCCATTAATGCCTCTCCTGTAGGGGTGACATTGTAAAAAAAATTGTCAGCTTTCTCTACACATAAAAACAGAATGTTTCCATGATAAATGAAAAACCAAGAGTGGAGGATATTTGATGGCACAATCTTATACAATGTTATTTTGAGTTTGATTTCAGCTTTAAGACCTCTTTTAAATCTAAGGCCACACCAATTTAACTTGTATGTAAAATTTTAGCAAACGGATATCATAAAACAGGGGATTGGAGGAAAACTGGCATCCGACTCTGTTTACTCCCTGAATCTGTGTGTATCAAGGTACAAACTTCCCCTCAGACTCCTTTTTATGTTGATATTCTAAATCTAGCATTATTCTATATAAATCAACAACAAAATTAAATTGGTGTGGCCTAAGAACTATGCTTAAGTTCTATCAATACATTGTACTTCACTTTTCAAAAAATGTAGCAAAGGTCTTCTACCCCAACCCCTCCAATTCTTTCTGGTCTGTCCCTTATGTTTCTATTAGCAGTTTATGTTTTCCCCAGACAGACAGTTTGGGACATATTTTTGAAGCCTTGAATAAAGTAATTTGAAAGCTGGCATTGGGGAGTAGCGGGCACCATACTTTCCCAAATATGCAAATGATGTTGGAAAATGCAGACAGACCTTGTGTGGTCGGCGCCGTTAGCGATGAGTGTGGTGATGAGCAGCTCGTGTCCGTAGCGAGCAGCGATGTGGAGGGGCGTGTTCCCATCCTTGTCTTCACAGTCAATCTCAGCACCTGGACAACATGGGTGGAAATTCAGCTCTTTTCACAAACTACACTCTGCAAAAAAGTTGGTGGAAACTTAACTCCAGGGCTGTCTCTAGGAATTGTCCTTCCGTCCCAGGACAGAAATGTTCTTGTTGGGACGTAAAAGAATTTAACCCTGTCCGTCCGTCAATTTCCTGACCTAAAACTGATGAAAATGTATTTTAATAAGCTTAGAATGACGGATTCGTCATTGAAAATGGACTCCCAAGCAATGAGTGGGACGGAAATAAATTTAAAGCTGGAGACAACCCTGCTTTAATCTAATCATTTCCCTGCTGTTATTTTATCAATTATTTAGCATTATGTATCACTGAAAGCATATTTCTTGCAGCCCTTTAAAAAGATATCAAATTTGCTATATTCCTTCATTCAAAGGTTGAACACCAAGGCTGACTATGTGAGTGTGCCACAAATAAGAGCGAATAGCCCTCCAGTGTATTCATTCCATATATGGTGTCATCTTTTAGATTCTGTTCAAATAGTGTTCAACAATGCTTTGTGTGAGATGGTACCATGAAAATACAGCAAAGGCAATGTTAAAAAGTACTGCTTCAAAAAAATAGAAGACAACTTACCATGCTGGATGAGAGTCTGAGCCCTGGTGAACCTCCCATGCAGGGCTGTCATGTGGAGGGGTGTTCTACCATCTTTGGCCTGGGGGTAAAATACATTCTGTTCCATTACATGGACTTCAGGGAGTACATGTAATCTTTATGCAGTAACATTGTGATTTTAAGACAAAAGAGATTCACAAAATGTTAAACTTGTTGACGGCTTCTTGATAAGATTTTGCATGAGTTCTACCACTTTATACCGGTATATCATATATCCCAAAATTTGAGTGTCATTGTAATGACCTTAAGACATAATCCTCATACAATCATATTATTTTCTAACAAACAATTCTAATGTTGAATAAAAATTTGCAAACCACTGTAACACTGTATCAAGTCTTGATACTGTAAAACATTAAAAAAAACAGTCAGGTCAGAACGGCATGTGGGGTCACTGACCTGTACATTGCAGTCAGCTCCCTCGTTAACAAGCAGCTCCAGACAGAGTGCACCATGGGAAGACGCGGCGGCGAAGTGCAGCGGGGTTTGCCCGCGGTGGTTCATGATGTTGACGGAGGTGCCGAAAGTCAGCAGCTCGTTGACCACAACGTCCTGGCCGTTGTAGCACGCCACGTGCAGCGGGGTGTTACCGTAGTAGTTGGGCGTGTCAATCTGGAAGAAAAATGAAACATTCTATTATATCAGCTTAAGGGGCTTATCTAACTGGACCCGCGGTACGTTAGCAACCTCACTACGTCCGGGTGATTTGGCAGAGTGCTCAACGATTTATTTTCCCCTTTGTGTGTCTTTTTAGTCATACATATACATTTTACATGATAATCCCATGATAAAGTCAAGGGTAACACAAATCCAGTTTAGGACACAGCAAGGACACTGGAATACATGTACGACATGACTATGATTTTCAATATCCTTCATATACCAAGATACACTCATGGTCAATATTAATGTCACAGACAGAGTGTTATAATGATTTCAGATTTTGATATTCTTTTTTTTTTTAAATTGACCAAATATGGCACTCTTTTCCCGTTCAAGTTAGTATGTACATAATGTGCACAGAGAATCCAAACACAACATGCAAACTAATTTTGAAAAGGTATGTATAACGTTACAGACTATGCGGTTACAGCTATGACACAGCTACATCTACATCTACATCTACATCTACATGCCCATCTACAACCATGCAGGCATGTGGCAATGACTACTGTGCTAACCTTTATACTCAGTATAAAGCAAGCAATGAACTACCACTGTGACAGTGACTATGAGATATTATGGTCAAGGCTTTTATACAGCGGTTATAATGTCAGTGTCTTTCTTTTTAAACATAGGTACAGGTCAGCCATGATGCAGTTATTATCAAGAACTCTACAACCTGTTACATCCTTGGTGTCAGTACTATCATTTGACTTTTTATACTCATACAAATTTCTGGGACATAAAGGGTTAAAGGACTTTACAAATATTTGGACAAATCAATAACACTTACTTAAGCATTAGTCTTTTGTATATAATTCAGGTATATGAACTTGTTAAGATTTGAAAGACCTTTTCAACTTATCAAGATAATTTTCAACTAATAACGTTATGATAAAGGTTATCATGGATAGTCTTAGACAGATCTACACTTAATGTAGTATCAATAAAGCACAGCAAATCTTATACAACTATGAGGTAAGATATCAGCATTGCATTGTGGATAAACTTGAAAGTGGTGCAAGGGGTCATAGTGCAAAGTGCAAAGGTGAGATGCCTGCATGTGTCAGCCCCAGCCAGCCTATGGTAAGGTATGTAGTAAAGACACAGCACACTGTACTTACATCCACGTATGTTCTAGAAAGTTTGGACACAGACTGACAGGGAGGTAGGCATGAAAAGAAATGAATTCAGTTCACAAGATACAAGGATGCAAAACCTCAGGAGCAAGTCCTGTAGTAATGCCCTCTTCTTTTGGTATTCTGCTGTGTAGATCAGAGATTTGCATGTGTATATGCCTGGGCATAATGGCAGGACTTGAACCCAATAGATTTGAAATGCCACACGAAACTGATTCCGAGTCTGCAATACTTGCACAATCATGACAGAGAAATGCAGTGGCTTTTGCTGTCTAGAAAATGCTGGCATATCCAATGATACAAAATACTACTGCTAGTCAGTAGCCATCACAACTGGCCAACATGTGCATGGTGGGCGCTGGTGCATAAGAACTAAAAATCTTCCTTCTCCATGTATACCACATTCCCCACTAAGTGCATTTGACTAGCACCCCATAATCATGCACCCATGCATACGTTCAAATACGACAGAGGTAGACAAAAAGACTACAGAGAAATCTGTTTTTTTTCCATACACTACTATACTGTACGATATAAATCTTCAGCTCTAATACATGCCAGCAATAGCAGCTGTTCTGGTAAAAAATTCCTGCAAAATAATAGTAGGAAGACATGACACATTACAAATGCTACTTTGCGACCTAAAGGTAAAACCTTGCTTTTCTACAACAGCATACAAGCAGGCTATTCTCTTCAAGTAGATAGAATAGTCATTTGTCAGTTTGCTATATAGATATAGAGGAACTGAAATATCCTACCTCCACGCCAAGATCCAACAACATCTTCACCACAGTGATCTGCCCACTGGAGGCTGCTGCATGTAAGGGCGTGTACATCTGTAGCCATGGAAACAAGAGACTCAAAGTAAATATGGCAAACAGTTCTGGGGACAATGTTTTACATCTGAATTCCACTCCAACCCTCTGGAATGCCAGGAAGGCTGAGTACTGCAAATTGACATTCCAGGATTGCAAATTACAATCTAAACCTATAAAAGTTGAGTACTGCATATCGACTTTCCAGGATTACAAATTGCAATCTAAAACCTATGATTTAAAACGAGTAATACAATCACATGAACTGATGTCATTACCAGTACATGTAATTTGGAAATACATAGTGTTTATACAGTTTGTTTGTATCACATACTGTACAAATGTATAGAGTAAAGAATACTTTTCACCAACTATACTGTACTTCTACTCAACTAAATTTTCTAAAGTTCAGATTGATTTGTAAGAACAATATGCCATACAAACCTTTTTATCCTTACAGTTGAGCTCTGCTCCATGGTTGACCAACACTTTGACTACCTCCACATGACCTACCAGATTCAGGTTCAAAGGTCAGTAATAAGCAATGATGGTGAATTGTTATTCAAATAGGACCTGACTTTCAATACGGACGGCAAAAACAAGTACATGTTACACTACAAAAGATTGAGGAATACTAAAAAATACCTTGGAACAAAAAAGTTTAATACTGAACCTTACAAAATCATTGAATGATTTCATTTGTGGGACTATCATATTTTTGATATATCAAAAAAATGACTTTGGCCAGAAAAAAAGTTATCTTATTCTAGAGTGCTATTCATACTTTGCAAATAATCTTTAAATGAGGTACCAGATAAGAAAATCTTATTTTGTGTAGTATAGTCATAAAGCTTTGCCTACACAATGCAGCAAACAGCCTATGCTGTTTTAAGTGTCAATACTTCCATTTTTTTCATGCCAAATTTCTGCTTTTACATAGACAAACATTTCATTTGTTGCATTAAACAGCATGCATTAAAAAAATGGCCATCATAGCTTTATTTCAACTTCACAAACTGGCAAAAGTAAACAAAAATAGCAGAAACATCCAAAAGCTGGTGAACAAGTTGTGCTCAAGCACTTAAAATATGACTCAGAACTTGTTTTGATATATTGTTCCCAGTATACAGTACAAACATAGCGCTTATATAAATGGGTATACATATAAGCCTTGCAAGCTACAAGTGGTAATTACGATGATGACAAACAAAAGGCAATAAAATGATGCATGTGTAGCGGTCTAAATATATCCATAACACTGTCAAAGCTCTGAGAATGCACTTTTCTTTTACAGCCATTTAATCAACATTGGTAATCATATCTTTTCAGTGTGCAATAAAATCTATAAGAAGTGCAACTTCAGTACAGTGACAGAGCTACAGCCATGTATAGTCAGCTATATATATATATATCTGTCTTTCAAGCAAACATGTCTGTATCTATGATATCAACTAAAATATCAGCGTAAAAACAAAATTCACATCAGGTGGGTTCAATCTGAATTGGTAATGAGATTACCGATGGGTATGGTGTGTGTGAGTTTGTTAGTTGGTGTGTCTGTGCTGGTTATATACATAGAGGTTTACTATTACAACAGGACCTTGTGAAATGGTGTAACATGATGAAGCATGCAGTTAAAACTATACACCACTAAAAACATGCAATGTTTGGTACATTGTTTAAAGTAAGTCAGTCACATACAGTCCACCCTTTTTGAAGCGACAAATTTAATTGCCTGAAAAGTTTTGAGGATTCATGTAACAAATATATGGGCTAAAAAGACAGGATGTGCAGTTCCACTTTTGTCAAGAAACACTTTAAATCCCTTTTCTAGGATATAATCATATTATACTATAATATTATGATTGGTCAATTTGAAAACAAAACGGGATCTTGTGGTAAGACATGCCACTTTTATTCAGATGATCAGGGCGAAATTGTCATTGGATCTCAATTTTTTAAATATCAGAATCTTAAACAAAAAATGGAGTTGTTACTGGTCCTCTAATTTCTACAACACTTCCCTTGGGAGGAACTGAACTCACATTAGGCTGGGGTTGATGCTA
The DNA here is from genome assembly GCF_035083965.1 of Branchiostoma lanceolatum. Classification (NCBI taxonomy): domain Eukaryota; kingdom Metazoa; phylum Chordata; class Leptocardii; order Amphioxiformes; family Branchiostomatidae; genus Branchiostoma; species Branchiostoma lanceolatum. The sequence goes on from NC_089734.1 coordinate 9,514,197, forward strand.
GTTTCAAATCTTAACTGATGCGTCTAAGAACCTCAATTAGATATATTGTAAGTTTGCATTACATATAAACATGTCCCATATTTTCATAATTTGATAAATTCTGAGGGTTGGTTTTGACACTTTAAGGAATTTGTCATCATTCCATACTTGGGGCATCAGGTAGGGAAAGACCTTCTTTCATTCCAAATATTTTACATCTGTCCTCTTGTTCGGATGTTGTTCCTCTTTTGTCAAAACTGTCGTATACAACAGAACATGGGAATTTCAATAACGGACTCTGAGAGATATTTCAAGACCCAGTTGAAGCGTTGGATCAAACTTGTCAATAGCCTGAAACCCCAGCCACGTGAGACAGGCCAGGGACAAACTGTACTGGGTTAAATAGCACACCCCTTACCCATACAGGAAGCGTAGTGCAGAGCCCTGCGATCCAGCCTATCATATGCATTGACATTAGCCCCCTTTTCCAGCAGAAGAACCACCATCTACATTGGGGGGGCGGCACATGTTAGAGACAGGAGAGAGAGAAGAACCTGCGATTGGTCAGTGCTGGTCAGGTCAGAGGTCAAAGGTGAATAGCTTGAGAAATGGTGCCGTGTTGGTTAGCACATTAAATCTGGAATATCTGTTTTTGGACTCAATGTCAGGGATTGTGATTAAGAAACTGTTGGTTACTTTGTGAATTAAAAGTACCTAACCGTATGGATTGATCGGTGTTATGAAATTCGAAATGGTTGCCAAAAGAAATGTCCTTGCATGCAAAGTCAGAAAGTAGTCTTTTTTAGATGTCAATGGGTGTCAAGATGATTATTACAACAGGCCAGAATACTATATGTAAATGATGTTACATCACATGACTGTATAATGAAATGATAAAAGTATTGTGTTGTCTCATTTTCCAATTTCTTAGCAACAAAACAAAATTATTCTTTTCTCTGTTTTAGAACTAACTAGCACCCCTCCATTCCTCAAGCTTCCCCCTTTACCCCAAGTCAAGAGATCCCCTGTGAAACAAAACACAACAGCTACAGTCAGATCCTTAGCCTCCTTACCCATGTAAGTTGCATAGTGTAGGGACCTGCGATCCTTCTTGTCGAAGGCATTGACATTCGCACCCTTGGAAATCAGTAACGCCACCATCTGACAGGTAAGGGTACAGCATGCAGGTGGGGAGGTGGGGAAAAGGACAGACAGGTGAATATAAGGTGTTCATATACTATGCTGTAGATACCTACGGTGTACCTCTGAATGACTGTTGTGAAATGTCATTGCAAGTCGTCTCTCTCGTGACTTATGTCTTTGGTGTCTTGTCTTTTGTCTCAAACTTGTATGCAAGTGAGTATGGACTTTTTGTCTTGAATTTCATCAAGGTTGGAATTGCAAGTCAGGCCTTAAAATGGCAGCACACATCAATTTTGGATCAGCAATAGGGGAGTTAGTGCATTTTGTCAGCACAACATAACTTAGACAATTGGATTGGCTGCAACATTGACAGCAAAACACCACAAACAAGCTTCAAGTTAAGCCGTAGGAGAGACTGGCATTGCTGTGTTTTATTACATTATGTGACGGTAAAAATGACCATGTCTGCAGACTGCCCTCAATGTGAATATGCACCAACAAGCTAGAGATTCTTCCTGAGAAAAGAGAGGTAAGAAGTAATAATGAAGTTCTAGATTGTAGTGGAGGAGAAAATTGAAGAGTGTGCAGTGCATTGTGTAATGATAGGCCACAACGCAGCAAATGATTCAGACTCGCCATGCACTGTCATGCATAGCTGCAACATGGTCATTTCTACATGCCACATCACAATGCAGTGACATACATATATAAACAAAAATAAAATAAGAAGCGCTAACAGGTGGTTTGACCTTTGACCCTACCCATCTTACCCTGTACTGCAGCCCAGTGAAGTGATCGTCGGCCATGTTTGTCCAGGGAGTTGACCCTTGCCCCCTTTGAGAGCAGGAGCTCTACCATCTACATACATGTAGCAGCAATGCACGATTACACGACACTTCAAAGAGCTCAATCGGCATACTTAGCAAAAGCTATGTTGTCAACTGTTACATACATGTGCATGTAAAACAAGAGATCAGTATGGAAGTGTTAAGCTACATGCATATTGGAAGAGAAATGTTTCAGAAAAGGAATACTTTTACGCCACAGGCCTTAGCAGGTTCAGACAAAAATTAACACCTTCTTTCAGTTTTACAATGAACATCATGTTGAGCAGGGAAGCCCAACTGGTCTGCATTTTAATGTTTTATAATCTAGATTTTTGGAACTGTTCAATTTCAAAGATATATCTGCAGAATCATTGTGCAAATTTCAATAGAAGCCAAACTGAAAATGTGCATAGCTTTGGGACACATTTGAGGTTTAATTTAACTTTATTTTCAATGCTATATCCACATGTATAGACTCTTCCTATTCTGATCTCTGGCTCCAAATGTCACATTTTCCAAATATATATTGTGTTTTAGTAACAAGATCATTGTCACCCACGACCTTTACAGCACCAAACGTTGCCTTAATCCACCTGTGCTATTTTCACACTAAACCAGCAGTAGATTTCTTCCAGTCCTGCACCACCATTTCAGATCACCTCAAATTGAAAATGTAGTATGATTAAACTGAAGTTCCTGACCAATCAAATGGCTGGAGCTTTACAATTTTGATCTATTTTTTGACGAGTAAATTGCTACATTTCAAGAGCAATTTCTGACAAGTCTTTAAAAAAAGAGAAGGTATCTACCCTTGGAATTTCTTTTTATAGGCCTGGTAGAAAATACTGCTTTTACGTAATACTTCACATAAGACACACCCAGCACACCTTAACTGTGCCATCCTGTAATGTTAATGTATGTACTTACATCCGTGTGACCGTTAAACGCTGCGTGATGCAGGGCAGTTCTCCCAGCCCTGTCAGACACGTTCACGTTAGACAGTAGCGGAATCAGTGCCTCGGCACAGCCAATGGCGTTGTTCGCTGCGGCTACGTGAAGCGGCGTCTGCCAGTTTTTGTCCCGTGCATTCACATCTGCCGAGTGCTTCAACAGCATTCTTACTGTGTCCTGAAATAGCAGAATGAGATATTGGCTTGAGCTACTGGGCCAATTTAATAAAACATGGCTCAGAGGGAGCCTTGATTAAAAGACACAATTTATCTTTGTAGACATAATAAATTACAGAGCTTATGTCCTATGGCAATGGCATATATCTTCCAATTGGGTATCGCAGCCTAGGCTGTACATTGTTTAACTTCACAGCTAATGCTGTCTGTAGAAATTCTATGAGACAAAAAGATATGATCTAATAAGAAGAAATACAACATAGCAGCAAGCATACAGAAAAAAAACATAACCATAGAAAGTAGTCTTGACATAGAAACCTTGCACATTGAAAACCAGACTACCCACAAAGATAATACAAGAAAAAAAGAAATGGACTTTGTTTTTTGTAATTTTCATAATTCATACTACCAGATCTGAACTACTGAAACATATTCTTACCTCACTCTTGGCGGCACATGCCCTGTGGAGGGGTGTTAACCACCTGCTGTCTTTGGTATTCACACGGGCACCTGCAAGGTATTACAACAGAGACCATGTTTAAATTAAAAATCACAAAATCAGTCAATGAGGAAGAAAAAAAATACATACAGGGGCTAGGTTATAGTTAACATAATTTGAGAAGGATTGAAGCTAAAATCTCTAATTTAGATTTTAGTTTTAGATTAACATCTACAAACAACATTCTTTCCATTATAGTATCAAAATCTAAATCCCACTTACGAGTACAGATTCTCAGGTTAACTATAGTGATCATCTTAACATCACAAGAAACAGATGAATTCTTCACACTTTCAAGCCAAACGGTGGCCCAAAATAACAAGAACTGATGATCATAGCTTTTCCCTGCAAGTAAGCTATCCTAAAGCTGGCATGAATATCACCTATCCCATACATCGTCATGATTGTTAAAGGGTCCTGGAATGGAAAAAGGCAGTAATGCTTCCCAGGATGGCTCAATGCCACAGGAAGGCGTTAGCGCTGCCTCTGGCTAAGGTTCCATGAACCATTACATCAGCGTTCAATCAGCTCACCATCGCTAGCAGCGCTCTGATGGGCAATGGAAATGTCCCAAATGGACGGCTGGATGCTATATGTGGATCAGCCTGACCTTATCTGTTATCAGCTACAGGTAGGACTGAATTCAAATGAATAGATGGCAAGGCAACCTTCCTGTCTCCTTCGAATTGATTATGTTGAACAGAGAACTGAGTGCAAAACTTACACAAGAAAAGCTTACACTACAGTATTTTCTTTTTATCACCTACATTAAAAAATCTGTTCCAATTCCTACTTACTAGTATCAATCAGACTGATGGTAGTAAGACTGAAAAAAAATCCATTTACTTCATACAACAAATTCTAACACTGTAGCAGTACTGTAACTGTATTTGATTTTGCAGGGATTTAATTTCACTGTACGGAGAAAATGAAGTGTTCACGGCGGTTTTAAGTTCGGGTTCGAAACAAAGGGGTAGCTGGACAAAAGACAGAACAACCATTTTTGCGGTGAAAGGATCACCGTGAAAACCACAAAAATAAAACCACCACAAAAATTTCTGCATTTACAGTAGTTGTGCACCTACCACTAAGGATGAGCAGGTTGACAATCTCAGCCTCCCCACAGTGTGCCGCTGCATGGATGGGGCTGCGCCGCTCAACATCCTGGGAAAGAGAGGATGTTTACAGATGTGAAAAACATAATAATACATGTTCTAGACAAGTAAAGATATAGGGATGACAATGATCATGAATGTTGAAGACATGGATTAAGGGTTGCAAAATCAACAATTTTTGCCACGGCCTTATACCCAAAGTGAAATTTAGAATTAATCATTTCACAATTTTCAACATTTGCTATGAAAATTTGTTTACCACATAAGTACGTTAACTTAGTCGAATGGTATTTAAAATTTAATTGATGCCGTTAACAGTTTGCATTGTATGCCTTCATGCGTTCCCTATCTACATGCAGCGCCTTGGGAAACTAGGGTTTGTCGTGCACACAGAAGATTCTCCAAGAAAGTGTGAAACAAACATCAGAGGTGTTAATCTGTTGCTAACCACCTTTCAACAGATTGTAAGCTTTAAGTACATAGTCAATGTACTACTAGTGCGTTGCACGTATTCATATATTCATTAACGTTAACACTCTATCCAAATGTAAAAACACTCCAATTTATTGTCCTGCAAAGTTAAATCCACATTATCACTATTACACTGTAACTCAAATGCACACTGTGGAAATTATATTATCTGTCAAACTTTTTCCTGGTACCAAATATCTTTATTCTTATTATTCACAACCCTGCAAAAAGAAAACCATGAAAGTCATGTAACTTCACAGTTCAGGAAAATATAATAATAATGCCGATCTGTGACATTTTTTGAGAATTTGAGTTATACAGATGTTATCCTAAGTGTATAAGTAGGAAAACAGATATCCACAACCCACACAAGCTTTCCAGATGTAAAAATAACACTCGTTCACTGTAATAACACATTGGGGCCAGGAAAAACAAAAGTTGTGTGTTTTGTAGGCCTGAACTAAGTCAGGAGAATGTGTATTACAGCACAAAATTCTTGTCAATTGGTAATCAAAAGCTTGATGGACAAATTACCGGGGTAAATCTAATTCAGATTTTGATTATGACTAGTAAAACTTAAAGTCATATAAAAAGTGGGATGAGCTTTGCTACTTAGTAAATTGTTACATTATCATATTGGAAGAACTAAGTCAGTAAGATGTACCTAGCATTATACTATACCTAGCTCATAACTCAAAGAATTATTAAATCTTATTGTACCTGGTAGTTGATGTCTTCCTTCTTGTAGATGAGCGCTCGTACCTCGTCTGCATCCCCATGGAAACAGGCCTGCACCAAGGGAGGCTGCAGAGAACAAAATGCTATTATTAGAACTGACTCAGAGGTGTATTGTCTATTGCCATGTATTGATATCATACTTGTATCTGTGAGTGACACATTGCTGTGTTATGACTGTTTATTGTTCACAGCAATTCTTATTCTTCCTTCATGCACGACTTGCAAAACGTCATGTATGTAGGAAAGTCCCAAAATTATATGTTGAATGTTGTACGTTCAAGTTTAAAATTTGTTCATAAGCATTGAGTTGTCCAATACAGTATAGCATGTTGCAGTTTCAAGAAAATAACGAAAGGACCAGGACATGAATTTTAAATCAATTTCAAAACTTACACGATACTGGCAGCTGCCATGTTTTTACTGTCGTTTGTATTGCATAAGAGGAATAAGCCAGCTACTTCACAACTGTGTCACGTATGGGAGTACTAATTACACTGTCTCATGTGACCATGGCTAATTTCGATATAGTATTTTACAGAGATCAAGTACAAACATGCAGTGATGGCTGTATAGGGGTCTTTCCGCCACGTAGCATGGATACATCATCGTGATACGACTGTACAAACAGTTCACATAACCCCTATCCTGCAGATTCTAAATGTCAGAATGGGCCTATTTCCTTTCACGTGAATGATTCATCATCAAGACATATTCAGTTACATCTACATGATGAAAAACAAACATTGTCACAAGAATCCACATTGACTTTGATTGAGTTATACTGGTCCGTGAGCTAATTTCTCTGAAGCCTAATCAGCTGCGATTACCAAGGGACGTGGTATCTTTCCCTGACTTATGGAGGCTACGATGCTTATTGACAATATTTCCTGTAACCACATAGTTAGCATTGCTAACTACCAGCTGTTGCCATACATGACATCAAGGCCAGCGTTCTATTTGTTACTGCTGAACTCAGCTTTTAGTCCAGCGGATTGGTGAAAAATATAGCTACAATTGGATATAGAATTACTATAGTTACAAATATAGCTACTGTAAAGCTACAAATACAGTTCAGTCAGTGATCAAACTTTTTTATTAAAAGCATGAAACTCAATATACTCAACATTTTCAGGAGTGGAGCCTTTGGAAAAAGCATGTTTCTTAGCAACACTTGCTAGGAAACAAATTTGCACAAGCTATATTTATAGACTTACTTTTGACTTCTCTGCTGGGTTTATTACATTTCACTACATATTGGGGCTTGTTTTAAACTCACAAAGATGAAATAATATGGCTTACACTAAGCTTATGTCATATCAGAGGACCAAATTGTTTGTTTCTCAAACTATCAATATCAGCCAAGAATGCTAGTTTATTTTGTCTACCTATGCTTACAAAAACAATCTTCTGTAAACTTTTCCTAAATAACATTATCACACGTTCAAGCAATTTATCATACTAAAATTTTATTACTGTCTCCCGTCTTGCAGAGAAAGCATACCATTGTTACACTGAAGCAAACTTAATGACAGCAATTTAGCATTCAATAAAGCTTATTATCTGCAATCACCTGTATAACACCTAATTACTAACACATAAAAAAGGTTGAAAAAAACCAGTACTGCACTGTAATACCTGAACTTCTTCTTATTCATTCAGGTGGAGAAGTATTTTATGGGGTCATTTTGCATGAGACAGTCTGGTCCAGACAAAGAAAATTTATTGATCACTTTACAACCAGCTAGCTATGTTGAAATGTCTGCATGCCACACCCAACAAGGCAGAATGTCCTACTTCCAAAATGTACAGACACTTTATGCTGAAGAATAGAGGGCACTCAAAGTCAAACTGTCTGGAAGTACCGTACGGTAATATCTGTTATTGGAACCATCCAAGTTGTAGAGATTGATTTGTGTATGATTTTCTATAAATATCGTTTACCAGGATGTCCTGTGTTATGCAATCTCCCGCTGTCGGACTTGGAGGTTTATCATGCCTCCTTTAAGAAGGGCCTGACCAGTGTTAGGGCTGCTAGAACTCAGTAGAAGCTTGATTAAGTCAGGCTAGATAGATGTCGAGCCATTATTCGTTTGTTATCAATGTACAGCCAGTTTTTGCAATGACTCACTATAGAAACAGCTGGGTGAGATTATCTGGGCTTGTGCCATGGTTTGATAGGACACACTTCTATACGTTCTAATGAGATCTACTTGGTATAGTAAATCTAGAGTAAGACTGTAGTTTGTCTATGTACAAAGTATCTGCCCTTCGCCATAACACACCAGCGGAAGTATGACCTTCAAGTGTAACATCACACAACATTGGACGTCTGTTGTGCATTAAGAGAATAAATATTCACATTGTGTCAGAAATCTTAAGTTCAAACACACTTGGGGTTACTTACGATCGCAAAAGTCAAGGCTGCTAAACGACATAACAAGTTAATGTACACAGCAAACAGACCACTTGAAAAGTTAAGTTACATAACAAACATAATTTCTTGAAACAAAATACTTGTAAACTACTCAAAAAATACACACATATGAGAGCTTAGAGCACATTATGCATCTCCAAATTAGCTTTCTACGTGCTGGAAATTATGTAACTCGGCTTATTTTGATGTCATTTCCATATTCATGACCATTTATGTTGTCTTGCTTGAGCGGAAAATCATTAACAGTTAGCCACACCCCCTTTTATCAAATGTACATTCTGATAACGAAACGCTGGTGCGTAATTTTGTTTACTTTCTCTCAGACTACTGGCCATGAGACATAGTAAACAACGACACAGTAGATGGTAAAGAATCCGGAATTGATGGACAGAAGGGCGAGGCCAGGTCAGAAACTTTGGGGACACACCAAAAACAGGGTGGGAGGGCGGCCGGACAAAATAACAGGAAGACGCCCAGGAATTTGCCTCGCACGAAAAGTGCACTGTTTAGCCGTGAACTGTAGATGCAGATGACAAGGCCGGAAGCTATTACGACATAGGAGATGATATTAACCGCATAATGGGCGTGGAATTTGATTTACTGCATGAATCTTTTAGATCATGTTTCAGGAAAGCGATCAGGCAAGGTTGATTTGATGCAATTTACTGCCCCAGTATTCCCCCACGTAAACACCTATAACAACTAAATAAAAACAGCAAAATCCACCATACCTCGTCTATAAGCTGTTGAATAACCATGTTATGTGATGGCACCACGCGATCGCCGCTGTCTAGCGTGGTTTCTGTGGTACAACGGCAGAAATTTCAGGAAAATACGGAGACGAACTTTTCACAACTGCTCCGAATCCTTACCGCCATCAATGTCTGAAATTACGTAACCTGATTGGCTAACACTCGTCACGTGATATTATAGGCTATAGGTGAAAGGTCATCATCTGACAGGTCAGTCAGGACAGGTGAGGGACCTCTCAAGACGTTTTGTATGAAATACTAAGAAATAGTAGCTATTTCCTTCATAAAATATAAATTCTAGTGATTAAGTTGTCCTAGAAGTTATATACTTAGGTATGATCATGTCATTTCATCTCATATTTGCCTGTATGGCACTGGGTTATCATGTTTTCACCCACACAGATTTTTGTAGTCAGCAGAATGGCTAAAAACAAAATTATGAATGGATTTTCATATTCATGAGTGAATGTATGATAATTAAGTTATCACACCAATATTTACTCACAAGTCTTTCCTCTGTATTTGTGCTAAAGAATTTTCCTCTGAAAAGAAATTACAAATGTACTGGGATATATTAAGTCAACTGTTGATCTTGTATGATCAACCCAAAACAAAGATTGATAGTTCATTATAATTATTACTTCCTAACCCCAATGTCATGTGTTTTGTGTAATCTCTTCACAGGTATTTGACGCAGTTGTCATGCAATGCAGACAGCAACTTCCAAAGTCTTTTATAAATGTAGAACGCAGATCGCGACTATAATACACTCCACCAAACTTTTGAGGTGCAACAACAATCAATCTTCAACAACTTGCAAAGTTGCTGCCAGAAATCTGTCAAATAAGACAGACTTTTTATCAGCTAAGAGCATTTCTGGTGCCAGATATTATTGCACAATGCCACCAACGAAAGGGCTGTACCAAAATGTGTGCCTGGGGGGTACTTTTGACAGGATGCACGAGGGACACTTTTTGCTGCTAAGAGAGAGCTGTCGTCTGTGTGAAGGGACGCTAACCGTGGGGGTCACAGATCTATCCATGATACAGAGTAAGTTGTTGAATCATTCTGCTATATAAGTATATAAGTCTATCATCAGTTGATTAATACAGCATGCCATACAGATTTGCATACGCACACATGCACACACGCACATGTACGCACACGCACACATGCATGCACTCACACACATGCACACACACACACACACACACACACACACACACACACACACACACAAACACACACAAATGGAAAGAATAATGAATCGCAAGCTGCAGAAAATATGCTATGAATTTAATAGTATACCATTCACAAACGTAATAAAATATATGCTGCCTTTGCAGGATATGAAATGTCAAACTTTGTTGATCATATATTCATAGAGTAATATATTGTCTGAAACTATTGTTGGTGTCTCTTGCAGGTAAAATCCTATGTGAGTTGATAGAGCCTGTAGAAGTCCGAATAGAAAATGTTCAACAGTTTCTCAGGGAGACCAAGCCCACCATGGAGACGGATGTGGTTCCCATCTCAGACCCTCTCGGTCCAGCGGGATGGAATCCTGACATACAGGCCATTGTGGTGTCCACGGAAACTAAGAAAGGAGCAGATTTTGTCAATGAAACCAGGAAAAAGAAGGTAAGTTTTCTATTATATTCATGGTAGCTCAGTTTACCACCTTTTGCATTCAGTTATTCTATTACAGGCTATCATATCACTTCCCACACAATGTTGTGACAGTGCATCTTAATTGCCTGTAGTTTCCCAAGCATTGCAGTTAAAAAAAACATATTTTGACAGCTGTTGGAAGAGACAACGTGAACAGGAGCCTGCTATACTTGCAAAAGTACAGAATTAGACAGGTGTATACAAAATAGTGTGGCATTGTGTTGGCCTAACAATTAGGGTTCTTGGCCCAGAACCAAGAGGTCCTGGGTTCAATTCTCCTGACTTGCCATCAATGTTATACCCTTCGAAATGGCGCTTTACGCGACTTTCCTCACTCCACCCAGGTATAAAAATGGGTACTACCTGTTTTTGGTTGGGGCTCCATCTTCCAATACTGTGCCCTCGACACAACTTGAACAACAACCCACTGCCCCTACGGCCTCAAAAAGGCTATGGCGCTACCTTGACCTTTTGTCGTAACATTTTATACAAAATAGTGGTTAATATTGTTAACCTTTATTGTCTTTTCTTTAAGGGACTGAATGAGCTTGCCGTACATATCATAGACCTCGTGCCTGAGCCCTCCCCCTCCTCCTCAGAGGAGTCCAAGGTGTCTTCCTCCAACGTCAGGCAAAGGCTGCTGGGAACTCTGCTCAGGCCAATACAGGTAACAAGTTATTCATTATGCTTTATCAGAGCTAGCTTGTTGTTAAGGTAAAACTTCAGGTATGTACTGGTCTTGTAAAATGTAACTAACCACCTGTTGCTTAATAACAGTTACTATGAATAGATATTTCCTACACTTACAATGTCTATATGTTGATGCAAGGTCCAGACGACTGCATATATACCCAACATTTGTTGTGTAATGTAGAGATTGACCACTGTTTACCAACATTTTCTTCATTGCAAATATTCCCTTAGAACCTGGTGATTTTTTCTTGTTACTTATTATATATTATTACACACTTTGTTTGTTAAGTTGATAGTCACTGAATTACTCTTTTAGAACCTTAAATGACATTCCAGATGATGAATCAAACTTTATTACAGGTTGTGTATAAACTGTACTAAACAAGAATACAATGCTGCAACTTAACAGTTATAGAAATTTTCTCATGATATCCTTTTTTCCAGCCCAAACCAGACATCAGGGCCAATCCCTACGTGCTCGGTCTGACAGGTGGCATTGCGTCGGGTAAGACTGCTGTTGCTAGGAGACTGCAGGGGCTGGGAGCGGCAGTGGTGGACTGTGACAAGCTGGGTCACAAGGCTTACGAGCCTGGGACAGCCACTCATGGGCAAGTGGTGGAAACTTTTGGGCAAGGTGAGATGAAATGTATCTTTATTGGAGATCACAGAGTCACCTATGAATGAAAAACAATGTTTGAAAACTTTTATAAAAAAGTTGATTGCAGTGATCAATTGATGTTGTTATTGTCAGCACTATATAGGAATGATATCATCAATTACATGTAGCGGCTCTGTTAAACATATACAATGTAACATTATACTAACATACATTACTGGTAGATAAAAAGGGAACAGACAAAAGTTAAAATTACAATAGCATGTAAACTTATCAGCAATAAAACCCTTTCTGGTGCAGTGCTGCAATGCATTTTGTTAAGTTGTACATGTACTTTACATGGCTAATCTGTGTTATAGGCTTATTAAGCAGTTTGAATGGTTGTTGTTTTCTCTCCATGCCATACAGATGTGTTAGCTGAAGATGGCACAATCAACAGGAAAGTACTGGGACCAAAGGTGTTTGCAGACAAGGTGGGGCAATCTGATTGTCCTAGATACTGTGTTGTGTGACATGCTAAAGTCAAGAATATCATGGTAGAGCTACTAGTATGTTGTGCAAGCTCTTGTTATGCATTATTTCATTACACTTTGTAATAATGATCTTCTTTTACTTGCAGGCCAAGCTCCAAGCCCTGAACAATATTGTATGGCCTGAGATTGCCAGGCTGGCTAAAGCAGAAATTGCCACACATGCAGAAGCAGGTGGATATCTTCTGTTCTATCATATCTCTTAGCAACACTCTTCCACCTCTGGTAGTCATTGATGTTGTGGCAACTGTAGAGAAGTGAAATTTACTTGTAATTTACTAAGAATTCAATTCGCAGAACATTACAATATAAAGTTGCCAGAGCTGTTATAGAAGTGAAATGTTTTCATCTTGTAGAAACCTACAATAGCCTTATTCTGCATGCCGAAGGAAGTTAGCCTCTCTCCACATACATGAACTTGATTTTATGATATCTGATATTGGATTGGAATATGGCTCTGATTCAACACTTTGTGTAAAATTTGCAAAATAATGATTCCGTCATTTAATTTGTTGAACTCTGACTCAAAATAAGGAATTTCACCTGTTACAATTGTCTCTAATATACCAGCATGTTAGCAATATCAGGAAATAAAGCAAGACATCTTTACAGTTTCTTATGGTAACATTTTCTCCCACGCAGGGAAGAGTGTGGTTGTTTTGGATGCTGCAGTTCTGTTGGAGGCAGGATGGGAGAGCTTCTGTCATGAGATCTGGGTCAGCCTGATTCCCAGGAAGGAGGTACAAACTATTTTTTTATGCGATTTCCTTCAATCCCAATCCATGATTTAATTGCATCTATCAAATTCAATGTTTTTATTTTGCAGACCAGTGCTTATTCTGTGGTAGGAATATCAACAAGATGAAACAGAGAAACTAAGCATTCTTTATACTCTCATTTCCTCAAACCTAGCTGTTAGAGGGATAGTAAAATGTAGTGAGGGAAGACTTAATTGACGGTCATCAATAGACCAATCCTGACTGCCTGTCACAGCTAGGAGTCCAACCAATGATGGCATGGCAATTAGAAATTTGACCAATGAGAGAGTGGCCATCAAATAGTAACTGTTGTATTTTTATATTTCTATTTTGTATTTCTATTTTTTGGTGGTGGATGTGGGTGGGGATACGGGATTAGTCTATACGGTAACAAGTTAAGAAGATAGAAAAAGATGGATTTTTGGTTACTAATTTATTCTTTTTTCATACAAATTGTGCATCCAGGCCATAAAGAGGATAGTGGACCGGAACAAGTTTACAGAGGAGGATGCTGCACGGAGGATCGACAGCCAGATGAGTAACCAGGAGAGAGTGGACAGTGGTAATGTCATCATCAGTACACTGTGGGAACCAGAGGTCACTCAGAAACAGGTGATCATGACATACTCTACTAGCCTGGGTACCATCCTCTGTAGTAATTGCTGGCTCAATCTTTTTGCTTTCTAACCACGGATAGCAAGTTAAAAGATTGAGCTAGCAGTTACTACAGAGGATGGTACTCACGTTACTACTCTACACCATCTATGCTGAGATAGAAATGTTTGTGCTGAGAGTTACTTGAATTACTTTTCATCTGTTCCTTTGATATGTTACCCTTCTGTTCAGGCTAGCTTTGATATCAACTGCAAAATACATGTAGCCATTGTCCACATCTGGCTCTCAAAAAAAAAAAGATACAATAGTTGTAAAGAAACCACAGTTGAATTAGGTATCAATTGTGACCATATAATAATTTTTTTACAATGTTCAAAAGTACCCCAAATTGCAGAGAAGATAGCAAGGATGGAGAACCTATGGAAAGAAAGTGGGACAATACAAAATATGTCTTTTTTTATCATGATGCCCAAGAAAGATTTTGATTTTGAGCAAGCATAACAGCACTATAGACAAGGCATGACTTCAGAAATTTCTTCTATTTGAGAATATAGATTACCTTATATAATCTATGTAAATTTATGAAATTCATGAAATGTTCTGACATTCCTCTATCTTTATCTGATAGGTTGAGAAAGCCTGGTCCCTGCTTCAGGACAGGATACAGCAGACAGCTGAGAAGGGGGCCTCCCAGCTGTAACACTGTCACATTTTATAGAAATCAAGTCAGAGTTCCAACCTTTAGTCTTTCAGTCTTCACATGCATTAAACAATAAAGTTTCTCTAAAGATGATATATGACTGCCTAATGTTGTTCCTTTGAGATAATGACATAAGTTATTGTTTGGTATAGAATACACATTTTGTTTGTCAAAATGACCTAAAGCAGACCTGCTATTCAGGTAAGTCACCTTCTTGATTAGTTCGGTTCAAAATCATGTTTAACATATATTTCAGCTATTGTCAGGTTATAGTTTTGAAATAACTATCACTGCTTAGGCTACACTGATATACTGTAAATGCAGAAATGTCCGCTGTGGTTTTATGTTCGCGGTTTTCGCGGCGACCGTTTCATAGTGAACATAAAACCACCGTGAACATTTTGTCCAACATTGTAGCAGTCTGTGACTATAGCACTGCCACGAACTGAAAACCATTGCGAACACCCCATTTTTCCCTTAGCGCGAACTCAAATGCATTTACAGTAATGTTTTCTGTTGTTGTTGGGTTGTGAATGGACAGTTTTTCAATGTTTGTTGCTTACAAAGACCATGATTGTACAAAGTACATAATGTATCCATGTCTAGATCTTCTTCAGCTGCAGCTGTATATAATGCCTGGATGCCACACTGAACCCTTTTTTACATTCAAAGAAAAACCTAGACTATTGTGGTGCAATGACCAGGAAAGAAGAGCACAGAATCATAGATTAGTTTTAATACTTAGAAATTGCTGGGAAATTGCATGTTGCTAGCACATGCCCTCAGGTGTTTTGGAAGGTGAGTAACCGATGACAATAGAACAGAGTAGACCCTATTTCCTGTCTAATACCTATACATTTTGGGCGGATCCAGTTTTGCTCATATCTTTGATAACAGTAAAAATGGTTTAAATTACTGTCTTCTAGTGTTATAGTGGGTCACTGAACACTGAACACTGACAATTATTTGAATTGAACACTTCAAGATATACGAATGTTGAAAGAGACTGACTGCAGCCATAGCCCTAACTTTGGGAGAAAAATTCAGAATGCGAATCAAGTTTAAGGTGATGGGCCGGGTGTCACTTACCAACACCTAATTGTGTGAATTATAGTGAAAAAGGTAACAACAGTACAGTTCTGTAGGTGATCTGCCCTGTGAGAAGGTCAGCCCTGGGACTGCCACGTTTCGGCCCCCTCACAGGCTTATATAGCTGCTAATTATAGACGCGTGACAGAGAACTGGAACAACCACTGGTGCTGTACAGTCGACGCCTGTCATTATCCACACCACATTAATCTTAGAGACCTTCGTGTGCCTTACTTCAATAGTTAGGATAGCTTAACCTAAATCTGGAGTGAAGTTAGATTAATATCACTGACCTTTTCCACTATAATTGTTTTTCAAATATGTTTGTGTGTGAGTGTATGTTTGATATCTCCTGGTCTTGTTTCCTTCTGAACTATTACTTGTTATTCACGCCATAGTTGTATAAAGATATACATAAAACATTGTGCACGTGTTATGGAACCGCTGGTTAAGTTATACCCAACATCAAAGGGCTTACCCTACCAGTGTAGCGTGTGTATTACAACACCCAGTGTTATTTGGCGCGGGTATTTATGGGGGTTAAGGTTTAGTGTGTGCGTCAAAGCAACAGGAACTGAGTAATCCACCAGGTAGCCCCATCCTGTGACTGTCTTGCTGTGTCCTTCAAGGAAAAGGTCACCAACATATCACACATTCGCAAACCTTTCAGATTTACATATCAAAACAACAAATTTATCAGTGAACAATAGGGCAGGTATCTTACTGAATTCTTGTTCCCATTGAACGGTGACCAATCAACTGGCCAGCTTAACGTCTCTCCAGGTGATGGAGTGATGTAGCTAACTAGCTATAACTAATGACTAGCCAAGCTATCAAACAATCCACCAGAGGACAGCTGGAAACAAAGATTGTTTTCAGTGCTTTTTGTAGTATAGATGAAATATTTTACATGACTAAGACATGTCCTATAGGGTTACCTAAGCATGGGTAAAATTTAGTGAATTAATCGCCTGTAGAATTTAATTACATATCAAGTTGAACCCACATGGCATGGATCCAAGTCTAATTACCCGAAAGTAAATGTTTTCAAATAAGATAATTCTTCTTTCTGATAATTATCTGATCAATCTAAGCACGTTTGTGTTCTGATCAGATTTTAAGAAATTTGTTTGTTCCTCGAATTCTTTTTATCCTTTCTTCATTTTCTGCACTGATACCATGGAAAAATATTTAGAATTAGATTGATTTACGCTCTGCAATTAGCAAAATTAGAACTAGTGCCCATCCCCTTGAGATTGAGAAAGGGCGGTATAAGAACTTACCTGTGTGCGAAAGAAGTTGTAAATACTGCATGTCGAACAAGGTTAAACACATTTTATGTCAAGTTGCCCATTCTACTACCACGAAAGAAATGAGCTGTTTAAAGAGGCCACCATTTTCCATCCTAATTTCTCTACGTTTTCAGACGAAAAGAAAACTACTCTCCTCTTAACATCACAAAACCCACATATAACCGAAAAGTGGGATCATTCGTCTTCCACTGTCTCGGAAAAAGAAGCCGAACCCAATAAGTTAGAACTTAGTGTCAGTAGCTAAGACTAGAGTAGTCATATGTTACATTGTCCATAATTTTCTGTCCATCCACTCCGTGTTACATGTACATGTACTTGCAATTAGCCTCCGGGCAGGAATTTGCAAATAAAACTATTATCCGTTTTACACTTTTCTTCATCTTGTACAACATGTTGTATCATTATTCTTCTGCAATGAATATTTTCTTCCAGCCAGTTCTTGTATTTTTTGTGTGTTGTCTTTCACTGGTGTCGTCAATATAAACACCGTTACGTCATTTCTTCACGATTTTGTACATAAATTTATATCACATACGTCATTGCGTCAAAACGTTCAACCATAGCACCATAGAATTCACTAATCTTGGGTCAAAATTCCGACGTAGATACGGACCATCACAAAGCAGAGGTCAGTATCATCAGAAAAATTAAACTCAATGATGGCACTTACGAATAAACTATACTAGACGTTTTTGTTTTAAGATGTTTAGCGCACAAGCGAAGTAGCCTCTACCAGGCTCCAGAGGCGGCTGTAAAGAGTAGAAATTGGCCAAATACACGGATGACATGACGAGTTAGTCTGCTATAGGAGTACAGTTTGCCGCTCTGAAGACTAAACAAAGTACTCTATAGCGGACTAACTCCATGTCATCCGTCTATTTGGCCAATTTCTCTTTCCAGCCGCCTCTAGAGCCTGGTAGAGGCTATTGTACTAGCGACGCACAGTTGACCGAATAGAGAGGCGTGGACGCGATCAATTAACCTTTCCTGGGTACGTCACGTGTAGGTGAAAGTGCGCAGTTCAATCTTGAGGGCCACGCATTGCTTTAGGGTAAATCCACCAATACGACTGGTTGGGTCTACTCCACACGGTTGTCCTTGTCAGGACGGTTGGAATGCAACAGACTTTTCCTCTTGCAAACACCAAGATACGTTCATCAATGATTCCTTCGGAGGTGTGTATCGTACTGCTGAAATGCGACAAAACTTTAAGGTACGTTTTTTTACACTAAGAGGTAATATGAAGCATTTAGTTGACAAGTGTGCAGAAAAGTCAACATATGGGTGTTGCCCATAAAGCGTAATGGGTAGTGATATTTACACCGAGTTGCAGTTGAGTAGTCACGTAGTCTGTAGTTATATTCCTTACACTTTTTCTCTTCATAAAGTGCATGTCTTTCGATATGCAAGGAAACATTCTTACCTGTACTAAACGGCCACAAAGAACAGCGTACGTATTCTGATCAACGGTTTTATTACCATTGGGAAGAAACTCAGCGTTTAGTACGTTATATAACGTTATAAGATTTTGCACTGTTACGGGCACACGGAAATGAGACGGAAGTAAAATTTTCGGTATATAAGTCTGAAGTTTATCAAACGCTACCAATACCAGACGACCAGAACATGTGAATATCCTCATTCGTAGCCATTACTGTGAATATAGCTGGTTGTCTTTATCAGGGGACAAGGTCACACTGTTTGACTCACGAGAACTCTAATGAGTTCACCGGATCCCATGGTCTGTACAAGCAAACAGATATACAGATGAACTTTTTGAAATGTAAACAAATGAAAACGTTTGTAGTATAACGTTAGGTGTTGTAAGTTATTCACATGTGTGCTCTGTTTCTATAGGCTAATATTCTATCTGGCCATGATGAGTCCTACCAGCGCTATGCAGAAAGGTCGAGGCCATTTCACCAGACACACAGTACAGCAGAACTCACCAGGCAGGTAAGCTAATCCAAAATATTCATTAGATAGACTAGATTTTGTTCTTTTTTTCTGAAAGCAAATTCATTTCCTCATAGTGTAGATTGAGCCTGGGTGTCATCCTGTTTCAGTTCCAGGCTCTACCTTCACCAAAGAGCCTAGAACTGAAACAGGATGACACTCAGGCTGTTAACGTGATTTTGAAATTAGTCATTAGGTAATTCTTTTGACTTACTTCAATAAGATATTCACGGTTAACATAAAAAGAAAATATGACGATGAGACCAGAGAACATGGCTCAATTCAAGATTTAAGGACGTGTGGATGACAACAGATATAACAACTTGTATATTAGCAAAGTCATACATATTTGCCTGTCAGTCAGTAAGCGGTGTTTAGATGCAATATTTTACAGTAGTTTACATATCATCAATGGGAATATCTTAGTGTTATACCTCATAGTAGTCGCTGCAAATGAACCTCAAGCTTGCAAATGTCTAACCCGTTTGAATATCGACTATAAATCTGTTGATTAATGTAAACAACATTGATATATCAATGATATTGGGGTTGATAGATTAGCGAAATGAAATGCGAAGTTTGGACAGTAAGTTAGTAACGTTACTTAGTTACTGGTTATTACCAGGCCCCGCGGATGGCTGGAAAAAATAGTAGAAATTGGCTAAATAGAGTGAATAGTATGCTGAGGGAGTCGGCTACGGAGGATTGGACCATTTGCATCCAGGCCTGGTAGTGGCTACTAGTTACTTGAAAACAGCTTGATGGAGTGTGCAATGCGTTAAATTTGTCCCACAAAACGTTTAGAGACAACAGACGTACTGCTATTTTCATCTTATTTTTCGATACTACGATTCTTTATATGTCGTTGTTATATTTCCTTCACATCGCTGTATTTAGACGGTGCCTTGATCAGATAAGAGTGTGGGAATTGCTGGAAGGTGTAGACAAACAAGTTACAGCGTGCAGACAGTTGATGAGTTAATGAAGCGAAAATCAGTCCGACGATCTTATGTGTGTAGTTGCCCAATGTTTCCTACTATTTCACATCGTAGACAAAATGTTGTTTAGAATATGATTTGCTGATACCCGTGGTAGCTGTACTGAAAAGGTTTTGATAGCAGAAAAGAATGTTTTTGTAGACTTATTGGAAAAGTAGCCCCAGAATGAGTGACAGGATCGAACGAACATTTTCAAAAGGGTCATGGCTACATTAGTCATCCTTGGGATCACACCAATAACATAAGACAATGGCTAATTTCTACGTTCTGTAATCTATTAAACATAAACAAAGCTCCTATACATGTATCATGACACAGCAAGTTCAGCTGTGTACCAAGCTTCAAATGACAGCTTTTACAACGAGCTCCCAAAAACAATGAGTGGGAGGGACGGAAAAGATTTACAGCTGGAGACAGCCCTGCTTACGTTGGTTACTTTTCGTTACGTAAGTGGTTCTTATGGCGACCCCGAAGCTCGACACTAAACTGAGTCACAGTTCTGGTTCTCTGAACACAATATATCTATGGAAACATAGTTCATATTTCATGATTCACTGTTTAGGCCATGTTGATTTGATTATATGGAACCCCAAAACTGACGCGAGCGTGCAAATGAAAAAAAAAGTGAAAAAAAGTTGCCTTCATATGAAATCTACGTGATCAGGAAGATCGTGAACAAATGACTAAAGACACAAAGAATGGTATACCAAATAATGGATTCTTCATTTTTGGTCTTTTACGTCTTCTTATTTAAGTTTGGCATGCTAGATATTAGTATCCGTTTTACGAAAAATCTTTTTGCAATTTACATATATTTATATATTTGCTCATTTTGTAGCTGCTTTACACCATTTTAATAGTCTTGTAGAAAACATGTTTCTTCTTCTTTTGGAAATGGACGAAAATTGATCTACTATGATCAACTCACGCGCATAGCTATGTTAATCAACTTCGAAGTTAACGTCCTGTGTATGAATAACCTGTCACCAAACTAATTTGTTTTTAAGATGGAACAAAATGGCAGGTGTTTGATATAAAAAGCTCAATAAAACTTGATAAGGATGGAAAAGTCCCTTTCATAAAATTAACGACTTTTACGTGTGATAGACAAGTTCATACGAGCTACAAAGCTAGGACGTTAAACATTGAATGAATTTTGAATTATAACTAACTAACGCCAAAAAGCAATTACTCAAACAACTGGATATGATTTTGGAAACGGTCAGACGTTTCAAGTAGCATCCACTACTTTTCGTCAGTGACTGTGAGCAAGATCAGTTGAACAGCAGGTTTATAACCACGAACTATGAATTGATATGCAAATAAGGAGAAGACAAATTTTTAGATAATCCAAAAGAAAGCGAATTAGACAACTCAAGACAAGGTTGAAGTAAAAGGGGACAATAGCTCCTATTGTTTTAATATAGGAGCTAAAGCTGGTTTGCCCCCAAGGCTATGTCCCAAGTGCCAGACAGTTCCACCCTTAGCCCTCCTTTCCTGTTGAGGGTTGGATTGTATATCCTCTCATATATTGCCTCCCTTACTCCACGTTCGAACCAGCGGGGTTCGCGGTCAAGGATATCAGTGGATTCGAGATTGAACGAGTGCCCCTGGTTGTGTTTTAGGTGGTGGAAAATGGCCGAGGAGTAGCGGTTAGCGCAATGTTCTTTGTACCTTTCATTAAGTGATCGGCTGGTCTCTCCGATATAAGTGTTGTTGCAGTTGGGTTCTTCACATTTGAGTCTGTAGATGACATCGGCCTTGCTGCCTTTGCGTGGTCGGTCTTTAGGATGTACCAGTCTTTGTCTGAGAGTTGATTGAGGTTTGAAGTTGGTGGCAATGTTGAAGTTTTGGAAGATCCGTCGGAGTTTTTCGGACACTCCTTGTATATATGGAATAGTGATGTTGGCCTTGTTTCTGTTAGTCAATGGTGTACACTTAGGCGTTTTCTTGGACTGGTCAGACGGTTTGAGTGCTTTGTTGAAAGTCCATCTTTGGTAGCCACATTTGCCAAGGGCACCTCGGAGGTGTCTATGTTCGTCTGTTTTGGCCGTGTCTGAGGTGATGATGTTGTCTGCCCGATGAAAGAGAATTTTTATAACTGCCAGTTTGTGTTCCAAAGGGTGGTGAGAATCAAAGGCCAGATACTGATCGGTATGGGTCGGCTTCCTGTATACTTCGAACTGGAGGCGACCATCCTTCTCTATGATGGTTTTGGTGTCTAGGAAAGGGAGCATATTATCTTGACTCGACTCCTGTGTGAACTTGATGTTGTCATCTATCTGGTTGATATGTTCAAAGAAATCATCAGCTACTCTCTTCTTTAGTCTGCACCAAGTGTCATCTACATAACGGCACCAGTTGGCCGGGGGAGTGTCCTTGAAAGTACTGAGGGCTTTGTTCTCAAATTTCTCCATGTACAGGTTTACCACGATGGGCGAAACTGGTGAACCCATAGCACAGCCGTGCAGTTGTTGGAAGAATTGTCCTTTGTAAAACTTCAACATTGCCACCAACTTCAAACCTCAATCAACTCTCAGACAAAGACTGGTACATCCTAAAGACCGACCACGCAAAGGCAGCAAGGCCGATGTCATCTACAGACTCAAATGTGAAGAACCCAACTGCAACAACACTTATATCGGAGAGACCAGCCGATCACTTAATGAAAGGTACAAAGAACATTGCGCTAACCGCTACTCCTCGGCCATTTTCCACCACCTAAAACACAACCAGGGGCACTCGTTCAATCTCGAATCCACTGATATCCTTGACCGCGAACCCCGCTGGTTCGAACGTGGAGTAAGGGAGGCAATATATGAGAGGATATACAATCCAACCCTCAACAGGAAAGGAGGGCTAAGGGTGGAACTGTCTGGCACTTGGGACATAGCCTTGGGGGCAAACCAGCTTTAGCTCCTATATTAAAACAATAGGAGCTATTGTCCCCTTTTACTTCAACCTTGTCTTGAGTTGTCTAATTCGCTTTCTTTTGGATTATCTAAAAATTTGTCTTCTCCTTATTTGCATATCAATTCATAGTTCGTGGTTATAAACCTGCTGTTCAACTGATCTTGCTCACAGTCACTGACGAAAAGTAGTGGATGCTACTTGAAACGTCTGACCGTTTCCAAAATCATATCCAGTTGTTTGAGTAATTGCTTTTTGGCGTATCTTATTACCTGGATGTCTAATCTTCATCGACGTATAACTAACTAACGTTTAATCTTATTTTTTTTGTCCTGATATCGATGCCATGAATTGTTTCTATATCACAGGAGGATACGCCTAGTAAAACAATGCGCACTCTCTTTGATAACAATCGGACTACTCTTTGTATTTCATACTTCGCACAACCGAAGAAAAAAGAAATAGAGCATACATCCGTGTAACATTCGCGGTTCAAACCCCTGTGTACAGTACAGATGGAATACATAATATTTTCTGACCTACCATCCACACTTTAGTGATAAGATCGGAAAATTATACCTCATTATGTTATTTCTGATGACAATAGGTACCATACACTGTTGGTACGCACGTCTAAGCTATAATCAGATCTTGGAAGGTCATCGTGACTGTATCATTGTTTTCTAACAACAGCCCTTCCCAACATACGCATGTCCCTTAGTAATCACGCTGTTCCTAACACCACGCCTAAGTTTCATACGTCCATGACCTATACGTGGTGACAACATGTCAGAGGGACCCAGACGCTACTGACGAAGATACTTTTGTTGTGGCCAATTAGAGGCTTTTACTTACTGGTGTTAGGTGTGTCATGGCACACTCTAACAATAGTCACTGGAATGTCGCCTCGTCATTCACGTTGACGGAAACAAACTTAGGATTTAGAAAAAGTAGATAGTTGGGCAGCAATCTTTGCCCAGTGATATCTGTAGCAAACGTCTAAAATAAGTTAGTTTGGTTGGCTTCGGTCACACTAAGCATAAGGATCGTTAAATCTAGTTTCAAACGTGTTGCTATATATTCCAAAAGCGCCCGGCCACACAGAAACTACAGAAGGTTAGTACGTACTTTGTTGTGTTTTAGGTCTTATTCGCTGATTCTTTAAACCACATTCTGTAAGATTCCAAAATTGTACATTTTTACACACATGTACTGAGTCAACATTAAAAGGCATGAGTATACCAACATACTGTGTCGTCTATTGTTGATGTGTGTTCATCCGTTCTACAATCATTTCCCTTGAACACACATCTACACAAGTATAATCGGTTTCGGGGTCAAGTTTTATCTACAACAGATAGTTAGTCTTATCGCCATGATAGGGACTAACCCGGTACCTAATGTATCTATCGCTGTTTTCTGTAGGTGCAGTATAGAGTGAACATTCTTCGAGCAACTTTCTCTCCTGTAGGATATCGTGAGTACAGATGATGAAGTATTACACAAAAAAGTACAAGTAAACCTGCCAAAAAAGTTTGCATTATGTTTGTAATATTGTCATGTTGTATCATTGCCCACTCATTTCGATATGTCACGAGTAATATCTTACTGTCTGTATGTATCTACTCGTGAAACGTCACCACCATTTTACTATTCTTTTGTAGCTTACATAACTTTCTTGTTTGGAATTATGCTACATATAACATGTGTACATTGCACACGGCAGCACACCGTTGCCTTAAGTATTTACTCTTCATTGTAAACGTATTCATTCTTCGTCTTACCAATAGAATTAAGAGTACTATTCATGATAGATAATGTATATCCTCATTTCATGTATGTACTAGTATATATTCTTTATGTTTGACTTGCCTTATATGTTACTATGTGTACTTACAATCTATGTCATTTGGTAACACACAGCATTTCCAGTTACTGTTCTACATATTCTATTTCTCAACTAAAAATGTCTACTATCTCAATAATTCTTACGCCATTGGTCAATAGCTAATCATTTTCACGTCTATTTCATTGGTCAATAGTTGATTATGTTTACGTTTCTACCATTGTTTGATAGCTAACATTTTCACGTATGTGTTGATATCTTTAATCATAACATTTGCACGTTTCTGCTATATGTAAATAGCTAATTATTTTTGCGTCTGTGTCATTTGTTAATCATCATGCTAATAGGTTATAATTTCTACATTTTGGGCATTTGTTGATAACTAATAGTAATCATTTTCACGTCTATATGCCATTTGATGATGTCACCTCAGCGTAGCTGTCTTTTTCATAATGTAGAGTGGCGTCTTTTTATATGTACAAATGATATGACATATTCATTTTGTATCTCATGCATTGGTGTTTACTTTTCACTTGCATCGGAGTATGTCTTTTGATATATGCTTATTAATTAGTGTATTTTCCTGTATGATTTCAATTCATGTACATTGTCTTCCAGCATACATTGCAGAAACAAAGACCTTGAAGACATAACGTCCACCTCTTTCATATTCATCTACACAAAACTTGCTTCTGTCACTTTACATTTTCCTTTCCTCAAATAACACAACTCTTTCTACACTGTACACATACCTTTACCTTGGGGCACTTGCAGAATTTCCGCATTCCAGCGCTTGTATCTCAGGTGAAGTAGAAAGTCGCTGTGCAAGACTTCAGGCGTAGAAAGTGGTAGTCCGCAATTATCTCCAAGCAGAGGTTGGTGGAGAAGATTGTGTCCTTTTTATAATATGACTCGTTTTCTGTAGGCACTTTCCACCATGACAGTGCCTCCAGAAAACGAGCCATATTTTAAAAAGGACACAATCTTCTCCACCAACCTCTGCTTGGAGAGTAAGTCCGCAATGGTAAAGATAGAGGGCAAATGGCGTCCCGTTGTCTCTACCGAATTCATTGGGCTGCGGGAAAAATGGTAGAAATTGGTCAAATACGCTGGATCATTTGCCATAGAGTTGCGCATTCGTACTATAGATTCTATATAGTTTGGCGGCCCCGTGATCTGTCCTGAATGGTACTGTCTGTCTCATTTTATCTGGGTGATTTGTTTTTTTTTCTAATATATGACATAGTGAACGTAGTTGAATACGTCGTTTCAACACTGGACTAGAATTGAGTAGTCGCGTCTAAGCGGGTGACGGTTTATGCTACAGTACTGACGTATGCACAATATCAATGTGTCAAGTGACCAGTAATAGGTACCTATATATGCATGTACTTTCCATTTTGCAATAACTTTAGTGTATATATTGACTTATAGATTAATAGATCTAGACACCTGCCCTCTGGCATATCTTTACATGATTTCGTACTATGTATAGCAAACACGGCTGTTCCATCTACGGAGGCCGAGGTTACAACAGTACCCTTCACCACTCCATCGCTTTCGACCTTGCGAGTACCCACTCCGACGGTAGAGACAACCTCCACAGGTAAAGAAAGACAAAGCAAAGTTTCATCAATATTCTTTCCGTCCACTATTTACTAATCTTGAATCGATCAACATTGGGTATCACTTTATTAGTTGATGTGTATGGCTAGCTGCATTTACAACGACTTTGAACAGTGTTTTTCTTAGAATGGATTATCTAGGATAGGATCACACATCAGCAATCTAGTGTAACGTTTTTGAATCACCAAAAGCGCAAGGATGGTAAGAAAATGGTCATATTTAGAGAAAAAATTGTCATTGCCAGCTACCACAGTGATCAGGAGCACTTCTCCAACAACCACCACCGCAACAACCACAACGCCTGGTGTCACCACTGTTACAACTACTGTTTCGACAACTACAGAAGAAAGAACCACACCAACTCCCCATCCGTGCGACAGCGGTCAACACAATTGTAGTGCAAACCAGGATTGTGTCCCGAGTGGCACTGGTTACACCTGTGAGTGTAGTCATGGCTATGAATTCAACGGCACGGCATGCGAAGGTATGTTCTGTTTGTTGTATTGTCCTCGAAATCTTGCAGAAAAGGAGCACATATCTTACCCGTTGGCTTCTTGTGCCATCACATATGGTAATTCAATCAGCACAGTTTGCAGATTGAAGTTTTGTTCATATGCTTTATTCAGTCCTCTGACAATTTATAACATTGTCCTCATCTTCTGTAGTGCAAAATTTTAAAGAATTGCCGTTTTTCTGTAGAGAACGAATGTGTGATGGGTAACCACGGATGCCACCCAAGTGCTATCTGTGAGAACAACATAGGGACAGACAACCATACCTGTACGTGCAGGCCAAACTTCCATGGTAATGGACGAGTATGCAACAGTAAGTTTCACTTCATGACCAGTACTCTTTCAATCAGTAGTCAGTTGTAATTAGTATCCAACGATATCAATCAAGTGAAGAATCATATGGACATATTGACAAAAACATAAACATAAACATAGACATGTTGACACGACCCCCCAGATACACAAGTCAACCATTTTTTGTCACAAGACTGCTGAATGTTTGTTTGTTTGTTTGTTTATTGGTTAGCATCACTAGAATAAGAAACAGACGCTACTAAGTATACAAAATATAACAATAGTGCACGAGGAGGGAGGAAATACGGGAGGCTATTCTAAGCCCTCCTCCTACAAACTAACTAGTAATAGTAATGAAATACAATTATAAAGAAAACCATAGATATAACCAATTTCTAATACATTTCAATAGAAGCAAATGATGCAACACAATAATGCATAAATACATCAATGTTGACTGTACAATACAACCATGGCTGTACCACGAATGTCCCAAATGTCTTAAACCTGCATTTCTTTGTACATTTTCATTTGATGTTCCTTACAGGATTGGTTCTCGTCTACATCTCTATTGTGATAATAAACCCCGAGTTTGCAGATGTACACAGAAATCCGGCCCAGGAGGCAGCTTTACTACGGTATATCCTGCGATTGGTAAGTGATAAAAAGGGCCAGCTTCTAAAATATGTATCTTATTCACTTGTGTAGAACGTATCAGTATACGTTCAGGTGCTTTGTAATAGTTAAGAACCGAAGGTGAAATTCTTAGATCGACGTTTGGTTTGACCTCAAACAGTACTAATACTATAGCCATTGTTATTTTCTAATCCTGGTATGAAATACGAGTATAATCATCTATAGCTTCAAACTGGGTCCAGGATTTTATTTGACGGATCTCTTGTCTTTCGTAGAGTTTTAAGCTGTTATTTGTTAGCATAAATGTTCCGATGTCTTTGATATAATACCATTGTAATGTCTTGGCTTTGTCAGCAAGCCTAGCTCTTTGTAATAGCCTCAGGCTAGTTGGGCAGCCCTGGCTGTGTGTCCAAAACAGCCAAACCAATAAAAAAATAGATAGATAGATAAATGATAACAATAATGGTATTGACAGTAAACTGTCCTTCCAGGATCACGTGAAGTCTACTGTTTCAAAAGCCTCGAGCAGGCTGCACTATTTGAGATTTCTGTGTAAGCAAGACATGTGTGTAGCCGATCTGGTTCAGGTGTATCTGTCCCTTATCCGCCCCGTCCTTGAGTACGGGCACGTCCTGCTAGTAGGCTGCAACGAAGATCTGTCGGCCAGCATGGAACATGTCCAGAAACGTGCATTACGTATTATCTCCTGTGGGGGCAGGCGAGCTGTTCCAAGCTTACCAACCTTGAAGGAAAGGAGAGAGTCAGCAGCACTAAAACTCTTCAAGGCTATGCTGTCGCCTGAGCACCCTCTCTATGACCTTGTTCCCCTCCAACGCTCGACTGATACAGGCAGACAGCTGAGAAACAGAAACACTTACACGCTGCCATCAGCCAGGACTCAGCGACTAAACAAGTCATTCCTGTACTGTGCCATAAGACTCTATAATGAAAATGCCTGATCCACGGCTGGCCCGTTCTGGTTTTGATATGAATGTGTAATTGTATATGGTATATTTTATATGAAACTGTACTGATTTTAAATTGAACACTTGTAAAAATCGGAACACAATTCAGGGAGGCGTTAGCTAATCCCTGCTCTTGTACGATTTGTTTTGAATTGAATTGAATAAATTGAATTGAGTACACGACTATGGTTATTCTACAGTTGTGGAACCTCTTCGGTTTCATCACTCGAGGTGTTGGACACTTACTCGTCAGCTTCAACATAGTATACGTACGGTACGTGTCCATTCTTCTTCTTTAATACTTACATCGCAGCACTCAACAGCTATAGCTCCATTGCAATTACACAGGTTTACAAAAATGATCACTAACCAAAGTCGCATTCCTCCTGAAATTTCAACATCCAGCTGACAGCTAGTTCCAAGTGAACATCGTGTATTCCTGTGGTTCGTGCTATGTTGATCGTTTGGTATATAATTGAAACATGTCAATGTTTTTGATAGCCATTTTAGGATTCTCTTGTTTTGTGAAGGCATTTGAAGAAATGTGACATGTAGAGGGGTCAATAATAGTTGTTATTAACTGTGTGCAATTAACACACACTACAATTACAATTTCCCCCTCTGAAATGTTTGTGCTGTAGGGAGGGGAGCGTGGTCGTCGGTATAGAAGTCAATGTTACTGAACCCGACGTGCCGACCTTGAACGATATGTTCATGAACATGACTGAACTTGGGAACTTGACCCTCAACACCAACCGGACTATAGTTGGAGACGATGGTTCGTGGACTTACTTACAGTTTATTGTAGGAGCTTATGTTGTAGTCATGTATGGGAACCTTATACTGTATTATCTCTATGACTGTCATAATATCGTTGATCACTAGACAATGAGTGTAACTGTTTAGTTAGCATAAAAGTTAATCTTAGTTGGTAAATTAAATCATTGAGAAGTTAAACCATGCGCCAACTAAAAATAACAACTACATGTGTACACGTGTGACGTCAGCAATGGGTCAAAGGCTGTTGGAAGTCTACATCACCCCCCGTCTCAGTTAAGAGAAGATTGGTGTGCCCTGGTGTAGATGGCCTTCTTTACTTCTCTGATAAAGTTACGGTGTTCAGAATCCAGAACTTTAGCACCCTCCAAAGAAACTGCGTGTTCCGGGAATTCAATTTGAATGTGCTGTACTATTTATTGATCCTGAAGAAGGCGACGGTGGTCATTGGAAATTTGATCCGTGAATACCTTAGTGTTGGAAGAAAGTTTACCATTATACTGTGCTGTAATAGTGACAAAAACGGCGTTGCCTGTGTGGACTGGGTTAACTGAACAGTTATATTTCGTGAGAAGGCGTTGTTACTGCAGAAGGTTGTTGTGTAAACCCCTCTTTTCGCCTCTTAGGATCTAATCAAATACACCTTTCCTCCAGTCGAAACAATTGATGTTGCCCCCGAGGAATGCTTAGACGGCACACACAACTGTTCGGAAAACGCAACATGCAAGGATACGTATGAGGGATTCATCTGTGTATGCGAGGACGACTTCTTCGGAAACGGAACACATTGCGAACCCATTCGTGAGTGAAAACGCCTTAGTTTTTTCACACCAGTGGTTGTTTGAATCATCTTCGCAACATTCATATGGAATCATAAAACTTTCGGCTATCGCGATGATGCAGATGTTCATGTTATTGGCATATCTCATCCATACGTAGGGAAAGATGACTGATTCTTCATGTTAACCATCTTGGTATTGTGCTTGGGAAGCAAAATGATAAACGCATCTTAGCGAATCCCTTATCCCATACATTAACATTGTTGAAAATAGTCAAATACATTGCAGCCATTTACTGCAGGCTTAACAATGATGAAATCTTATGTCCCGACTTGCAGTATGCCCAGGTTTAGATGGCTTCGTGCCCTTCCGGGACGACTGCTATCTCTTCGGCAACACCACCACCGACTATCCGGGCGCCGAGCAAGACTGTATAGCCAACAGCGGTCGTCTGGCGAGGGTTTTTGACAACGATACACACGAGTTCTTCGTCGAATACATTGAAACCTACACAGACCAAGCAACAAGTTATTGGATAGGTAGGAACTGAATCTACTGAAGTTATGTGTCAGGGAAGCATATGATTTACCGTAAATATTTCTGGATAAGTAGAAAAGATATGTACAGGCTCACATTGACCCGCAAAGAGTCTGGCACTCAAAAAGTAGTAAGATCAACAAGTAAGATCAAAAGTTATCGATGAAAATGCCATATCAGGGCACCATATATAACACAAAAATCTAACTGAGTTGAGTTTGTTTTCAAAGAGTTGACGGCATGTTATTAACATATCCTGCAGGTTTGGATGACAGGTCGGTAGAGGGGCAATTCAACTACTCGGATGGAACTGCCTTGGGATCTTTCAACCGCTGGTCTGATCTCGACACTCATAACGAGGACGGTAAGGACTGCGTGCTGATGGCTAAGGGTCTGACACAGCCATGGGAGTGGGTTCCGCAGAGATGCTCTGATCCCGACTACCGGTACATCTGCGAATATGGTAAGATAATCAGATACATGCTTAGTAACTTTTACTTCCATGGATTACAGTGTGTCAGAATGTCAAAGCCATTCGAGTAATGCGTCAACTTCAGGAATTCAAGTTCTTAATCCACAAGGGGAAGCGGACTTTGACACTTGTGGCATTGTGATTCGGTGACATGTATTTCATTGGAAAGACCTCACAAACATGTGCATTAAACGAATTAGTCAGAGTACATTTTAAAACGCAAACTGTGACTTAGCGAAACCGGCTATTAGAATCCAGACCTCCTAATGTTTCTAATTACCTTCGCCGAGAAGGTTATGCAGAGGGTAGCGTTTGTATGTTTGTAGTGGCACAGCATAACTCGAGAACGCCTTGATGGATTGTCTTGGTATTTGGTATGTTGGTAGGTTTGGATAAGACCTGAAAACGATTAGATTTTGGGCCCCCTAGCGGCTTCTTACAGTACTGCAGCGGAACTTCCTGTTTTGATATCTCGTGTTCTGGACATGCTATGGAACTGATTTTTGAGTGGTAGATAGATCTTTGGACAGAGAGTAAGTGGTATGGGTTTGGGCCCCCTAGCGGCTTTTTTGGAACTGCAGGAGCAGGTTTTGCGTCTGATTTTGAAAGGGAATAACTCAAGAAGGGCTTGATGGATAGTAATGATTTTTGGTAAGTAGATAGCTTGAGTGATGATGTACATGATTAGATACTTCTTATGCAAATCACTATCTAATTTGCATAATTAATGAGGAAAGTTTGTACATCCGCCAAATTCCATGATAGGACTCTGAAACATGTGTCCATATGTAACTGAGGAAGAGAGAAATATTAATTGATATGAACTATGCAAATGAATACCTCATTTGCATAATTAATGAGAAAATACTATAACAAGATGGCCTTCATGGATGGTCATGATTTTTGGTATGTTGATAGCTTGTGTGATGCTTAGTATGATTGGACGATAATTATGCAAATCAGATTCTAATTTGCATAATTAATGAGGCAACTGTAAAAATCTGCTTTCTTCCATGATATGACTTCAAATTGTAACTGAGGAGAGGAATGTTGATAGATAGAAAATATGCAAATGTGAGCCTAATTTGCATACTTAATGAATAACTTCTTTAATTCCACACTGGCAAATGACGGTAATTTCATACATTTAAAACCTTTTTGTGGCATCGGGAAGTTATGTGAATGTGAACATCGTTGAATCAAATTATGCTAATAAGGGCCTCATTTGCATAATTGATGACAAATATTAGCATAACCTTCTTTGTTAAGCTCATAATTTGATAAGCTCATACTTTGGACATGTTATATTTTAAGACAATCAACTGGTATGATTTATAATTGATGAGAAATACTCCTAATACGTCAGTCATAAAGGTTAAAATCATTTGGCGAAGGTATGAGGTCGTGGAACTCTAGTTTTCAACTATTACAGTACCAACAACAACTACTGCAGCACCAACCACAGCCGCAACGAACGCTACAACGGTAATCACGGTGCCGTTCTCTACGGTGACACCATTCAGTAAGTAGCCTGCCATGAAAGTAGAATTCAATGATATTTATTAACATTAAAAGTCGTCAGATTAGAGGTACGAATTGTGTGTTCTCCCATTTAACGGGTGCCTTCTCGTCAAAACTTTAGAAAAGTAAATTGGAGTTGTACCTGACTTGCTATATGATAATCCCCAAAGGAACAGCCATCTACCAAAATTTTACCTGGTAATCTTTCCCTTGCAGCATGTCCCGGTCTGTCAGCCTATGTGCCGTTCAACAGAAGCTGTTACCTCTTCAGCAACAGTTCTACAGACTACGAGAGCGCGGAGGATAGTTGTTTCCAATATGACGGCCGTCTGATCAGGGTCATGAACAACGAGACTCATCAGTTCCTTCTGAACCACATCCTGACGTACATCAACCAGTCAGTCAGTTTCTGGATAGGTATGCATGTACCTCTTTAAAAAAAATCATGATAGATACACCAGTGGTGGTTTGAATCATCATCGCAACAGTCATATGGAATCATAAAACTTTCGACTATCGCGATGATGCAGATGTTCATATTCATATCATTAAAAAAATCATGATAGATACACTGTAATCAAGTAAGACTGTAATAGAGTAGTACGTAGTAGCACCGGGATTGGAAAGCGAAAGAAACGATAGTGGAAATATCTTCCATAATACATCACAAAACATGATACAATATAGGATACTATCATCATCATCAGGTCGTGACGTGTTCACGAGAGTTCATGACCCTTCTCCCCCATCCCTCCCTATCTTCCATTGCGCTGGGCAGGTCGACCTCCATCGTACAGAATATAGATTGACGAATACGTCCTTCCAACAGGTTTGGAGGACCGCGTGGATGAGACAGTGTTCCTGTACTCGGATGGTAGTCCCCTGGGATCATTCAACCGCTTCCCGGGGGTCATAGCCAACACTGATGACAATGACTGTGTTCTGATGGCTACGGGCTTGATCCCGCGTTGGGACTGGTGGACTGAAGAATGCTCAGTAGATCACCGGTTCATCTGCGAATACAGTAAGCTCCTCCGACACAATCCTTTCCCTCATATATATCTCTTATCTAAATGATTGGAAAAACTAGTGAAAATCTGCCAAAATAACGACAAGTACTGAATCCTTACTACTTACCTTATTACGTTTATGAATGTTAAAACGTATTTACCTTACCTTATTGTATTTTCTTTTCATTTTGACAGTTTTTGATCCGTGTCGGAGCTCCCCCTGTGATCCAAATGCAAACTGCACAAATATCGACGAACTGAACTACTCTTGTGAATGTTTGGACGGTTACCAGGGTGACGGCTTGAACTGCACAGGTGTGTTATTTTTCTCAAAGAAAATGCAATTTCTAAATATAATTCTTACCTAGAATGGTTAACTTTCTCATCAGTTCTAGCTACGTATCAAGATGTTTTCGCTTAAATATATCATTTCCAATTTCAGAAATAGACGAGTGCCTGAGTGATCCTTGCGACATCAATGCAAACTGCACAAACACCAACGGCTCGTTCACCTGCCAATGTATTGTAGGTTACGAGGGGGACGGCTTCAACTGCACTGGTATGGAGTACATACATGACATTCCATATGATTTTGAAATCGTATCTTTTCATCGCCTATTCATGCCAGTGAAATAAAAACGTTTCCCATGATTTTCACATTTGTTTGGTATCATAGCTATATAGGTGTTATTAATTGTGGATGATATGATATCAGATGTAGGTCCCAATGACAATATTATTGTTTCTTGTCCATCAAGTCATCCAGTAGAGCGTTACATACCACAGTACAGTATGGTATACTGCTGATAACTTCAGGCTCTCAAAATGTTCCTTTTATTACAGACGAAGACGAGTGTCAGACAAGTCCATGTCATACCAACGCAAACTGCACTAACACGATCGGGTCTTACATGTGTGCGTGCGACGTTGGGTACGAAGGAGATGGTTTTAACTGCACAGGTCAGCGTGATTTGTCGTTGTAACTCTTGATTTAGAACAGTTTAGATACAATAGTTTTGATATCAATGATAAGGGTTTTGCAACATGCACCTCTGCCTGCATTTGACAATTGTCGTATTTATAACCCTTGCCAATGCCTTATTGGTTTGTTTCTTAAGCCGCCCTCTCACTGGACCCGCGGCAAGCTGGCGGCGTTGCTGCGGCCGATCGAATTGATAAAGCACTCAAAGAATTTCATCGACAAATAACGAATATTTTTAAGCTTAGTGTGTTTTGTTGTCTTTTTGGTCATACTTGTACGTTTTGAATTATATTCCCATTATAAAGTCAAGGGTAACACAAACATAGCGACGCCGCCAGCGTACCGCGGGTCCAGTGAGAGGGGGAAATAAGCAGTCAGTGTAACTTACTGTTGGGAGTGAATGCCTTCAACTGCCTCAGATACTACAATTGTGTTCATAAACTTGAAAGCTCATTGTCTTTGCAGACATTAACGAATGTTTGAACACGACCTGCCACGACAATGCAACCTGCATCAACACGGACGGGTCTTACTTGTGTCGATGCTTAGACGGATATGAAGGAGACGGCCTCAACTGTACAGGTCATTACAGATTTGTTCATTGCGCAATCATTGACCCCAAACGATTTTACTGGAGGATTCCTTAGTGCTACCGAGGACTTAGATATTTGCTTTCCTAAAGTAGATGAATTTACATAGATACGATTGGTGTTAAGCTGCAATAGAGGAAGGCATACAAGCACAATTTATGCCATGGTGAAGGAATGGTGTTAAAATGATGTGGGGCAATTTATCAAATAATCTTCAGGCACAATTAATGATATACTGAATTACTTGATTTATGAGTTAAATGGTCTTCCAACATCTCTTTACATTTATTTTACAGACATAGACGAATGTCAGAGCTACATGTATCCTTGTGACGATAATGCTACCTGCACTAACACCGACGGGTCTTTTACGTGCGAGTGTTTCGACGGGTATGAAGGGAATGGCTTCAATTGCACAGGTACGACGTACGGTCGTATTGTTTCGGCTATAACGCCTTCGTTTGATAAAATATTTTTCTTAACTTGTAGCAGAAGGGATAGATGGATGCAAAGAGAAGTATCAAGTCCCTACAAATAGTGCAAAATAAGGCTTCACGTTTGCTTCAGTTGAAACCACTGTGGAAACCTGTACACACTAGACTATCATTGAACACTATGACTACTTTTAGAAGGATTGTCTTCACTAATGAACCTGAGTGTCTTGCGAGTAGACTGCTTTCTGTCAACAAGCAGCACACGCACAGAACACGATTTGCTTCAAAGCCAACTTTTAGACTAGACAAACCTAAGACAAATGCATTAAAGAAGACTTTTATGTACAGGGCTGTAGCAACGTGGAACCAGCTCCCGGTAGAGCTACAGACCACCCTTTCTGCTCGTACTTTTAAAGCCAGAATCTGTGAGCACTTGTTATAAAGTGTAGAACTGATTCATAAGTAAATGGCATTGTATCGCAAATGATTTTACTCAATTAAGGAAGGACCTCTAATTTTAAGTAGATTCCTGAATCAATTTCAATTAGATAGTTTTTTAAATGACATGTAATCAGCTATCTGTAATTAATGTAAATATTGAATGTTGTTATGTTGTTATCGTCAATGCATGTATTGTCATTTTGATGTTGTATTGTATGATGTTAAGAAGTCCAGGAAGACTAGTGGTGTGCCTTAGGGCACACCACTAATGGATTTTCTTCAATAAAGACAAAGACAAAGACAAAGATGCAGTGCTATATGTAGTCTTCGCAGTTGACTATCTCTATATAAAAGTACACAGTAAAATTTCTTAATTTCTGATTTTCTATTTTAGACAAAGATGAGTGCCTGGTCGACCCTTGCCATGCTAACGCCACCTGCACCAACACTGATGGGTCTTACACATGTGCATGCAAAGTTGGTTTCGAAGGAGACGGTTCTAATTGCACAGGTTCACACGATTTGTCGTTGTAATTTGGCTGGATCCTTGGTATAGCCGCAATCTTGGTCCTGCTAACTTTGGCTGTAGCTGCAGTTTCTTCCTCTTGGAAGTCGGGTCTTCAGCAGTGGACTAGGACTAGATGTCTATATTCTGCCATAACAATATTGGGAACATACAGTTCGATTCCACTGGTGGTATTCTCTTAGTTCCTTTAACAACGAGTCAGTGGACACATTTTCCTAGCTTACAACCAGAAAGCTTCGTAGTAGCATTTCGTATGGATGTGAGCTATGAGTCCCACCAGTATTTTCTTCAGCACTTTTGTAGACATCACGATACGTCTGAAAGCTATTGGCTTGCTGTTTATCAAGTTTAAGTTGGTTTCTTAGCATATCTTGCATCTTGACCATTCCATCTAATACAAAGTGCAATCTGCTGTTACAACGTTCATTACATTGCCAGCTCATTTTCCTTGCAGACATTAATGAATGTCTAAACACGACAACTTGCCACAACAATGCAACCTGTACCAACACAATCGGTTCTTTCACTTGCGGATGTGTAGTCGGCTACGACGGCGACGGCATCAACTGCACAGGTTACTACAGAAATGTTCACAGTGCCAGTTTTAGTCCTTGTGAGGTGTAGGGTCTGTAAGAATGGTGGTAGATAGCAATGTCTTTCATTCTTCTTAGTCTTCCAAGCCTTGGGCGGTTAGTGATTTCAAAGCTATACGTTACAAATACATTGGTAAATATTGTTGCTATACCCAAATTCTCGTTTCCCTTCATATTTAAGAGGCTGATCTTAATTACTTTTGTATGTCTCATGCATGTAAAGCGTTTCGGTAGATTATGTCAAAAGTATTTGTGTAGAAATCAGTGTTTCTGGTGAATTGTTTGCTTTTTGTTTCCGTAAGCAGACATAGACGAATGCCAAAATTCACCTTGCAACGTCAACGCGAACTGTACTAACACGGACGGGTCTTTTACATGCCAGTGTTTGGATGGCAACGACGGGGATGGCTTCAATTGCACTGGTAACAAGTCAATATGAAACATACTGATCTCTTTTGTTCTTAAACACTATAGCTAACATTGAGCTTATTTCTTAGCAGTAGGATCTTGTGAACAACGTACGATACACCATCTTCTCATTGTGCAAAGCATTACGATGCGTGTTTTCAAGCTTTGTTTTCTTCCCAATAGACATAGATGAGTGCCAGACTGACATTTGTCATGCTAACGCGACCTGCAACAACACTGACGGGTCTTACACATGCACCTGTGACGTTGGGTACGAAGGAGACGGCTTCAATTGCACAGGTACTATTTGTCCTGGCCTTGCATTGCCAATGGGTTGTATGCAGAATGTAGTATGCAGTTCAGATATTCCTGTGTAATCTTCGTGTCCTAACACATTAGTCCGATCTTTAACTAATACAAGTTTTAGATCCCGATATGGAAATACTAGTATGGTGTGGAAGCTGTGCTGGGTTTAAGCTTTCATTTTCATCATAGACAAAGATGAGTGCCAGACCGACCCTTGTCATGCCAACGCCACCTGCACCAACACTGACGGGTCTTACATATGCACGTGCGAAGTTGGGTACGGCGGAGACGGCTTCAACTGCACAGGTTCACAACATTTATCATTGTAATTTGGCTGGAGCTTGGGTGTAGCTGTGTATAGTTGGATAGTATTTGAGGTTGAGGTTCTGCTACCTTTGGTTGTAGTAAAAGGTTTTGTCTCATTGGAAGTCTGGAAATTAGCAATATAACATATATGTCTATATTCTGTCGTAACAATATGTTATTTTAAATGATGCTGGGATTAGTCTAGTTCTATTCTCGTACTTCTTTGTACAATGGCCTTAATTCTTTCGAGCTTTCAGTAAGGTTTCTCATAGCATTGCGCGTGGATGTGAACTCTTTGGTTTCAGTCGGCATTTGCTTCAGTCTACTTTTAATTTGTATGCTCTTCATGGCCGGTTAGCTTTAGAATTAAGTCAGTGTTTCAACCTCTCTTGCATCTGGACAACCGATACAAGCTGTATACTCTGCTATGGTCATGACATTGACAGATCGTTTCCTTGCAGACATTAATGAATGTATAAACACGACGATTTGCCACAACAATGCAACCTGCACCAACACAATCGGTTCTTTCACGTGTGGATGTGTAGTCGGCTATGATGGAGACGGCATCAACTGCACAGGTTATTACAGAATTGTTCATAGCACCAGCCTTGGCCCTTATAAGTAGTAGTTCTTATACCAAGTCATGGAACGCTATTGCTTTCAAAGCTTGATGTGGCACACATATTGCAAAATCGCGGTGCTTTAGCTATGTTCTCTCTTAGTATGGCCTGATTAAAGTGAGGGAAGGCTATTGATTTTAAAGCTGAATGTGGCACACACATTGCAAAATCGTGTTTTTCTTTTGCAGTCCAAACTTGTTAGCAACTATGCCCCATCTTAGAACGTTGCAATACTGTAGCATTCGCTGCTCGTATCTGTTTCCTTGAAGAAGACTACGATGAATGATTTTATTAAGCTCGTTTTGTTCTTGTAGACATAGATGAGTGCCTGACCGACCCTTGCCATGCCAACGCGACCTGCGCCAACACTGACGGGTCTTACATATGCACGTGTGACGTTGGGTACGAAGGAGACGGTTTCAACTGCACAGGTTCACACCATTTATCATTGTAATGTGGCTGGAGCTTGGGTGGAGCTGTATTAAGCCGGATAGTATTTCTCATTGAGGTTCTGCTACCTTTGGTTGTAGTTAAAGGTTTTGTCTCCTTGTTAGAACTCTCGGCATTATTATCATATATTCTGCCGTAGCAATGTTCTTTTAAATCATGCTGGGGAAGAATAGTCTAGTTTTATTCTCTTGCTTCCGTGTGCAATAGCATAAATTCTTTCCTAGCTTTCAGTCGCTTGCAGTCAGGTTTGTGAAAGCATTGTGAGTGGATGTGAACTCTTTGAGCATTTGCTTCTGTCTACTTTAAATTTGTTATGGCATCGTCATGAAGCGCATTTCGCACAGCTGGTCGCCATGGTCGGTGAGCTTTAGGATGTTTTTCGACCTTTCTCGCATTTGGACGACTTAAACTGATTTAAGCTGCAGGCTCTGCTGTCACAACGTTCATCACATTGACAGATCGTTTTCTTGCAGACATTAATGAATGTCTGAACACGACAACTTGCCACAACAATGCAACCTGCACCAACACTATCGGTTCTTTCACGTGTGGATGTGTAGTCGGCTATGATGGAGACGGCATCAACTGCACAGGTTATTACAGAATTATTCAGAGTGCCATTTTGGCTCTTATTATTAGTAGATCCTGTACCAAGTCAGGGAAGGCCATTGATTTCAAGGCTTGATGTGGCACATACATTACAAAATCGCGGTGCTTTGTCAAACTTGAAGATCTTGTCAACAATCTTGTCAACTATGCCACATATTCAAACTCTTACATAGAACATCACAGTAGTACTAGCTGCTCGTATCTTTCTACTTAAGTAGCAGAACAATACAGTGCATGATTTGAAGCTCGTTTTATCATTCTTGTAGACGTAAACGAGTGTCTGGCTTACCCTTGTCATGCCAACGCGACCTGCACCAACACTGACGGGTCTTACACATGCACTTGCGAAGTTGGATACGCAGGAGACGGTTTGAACTGCACAGGTTCATATGATTTGTCATTGCAATATGGATGGATTTTTTTTAAAAATTATGTAAGCTTATTGCCCTGCTTCATTTACCTGTAGATACAGAAGTTGTTTCGTTGAATGTCCATATTCCGTGTTTGCAATGTGCTTATCCGATCAGGTGCTACAGTATGGCCGGCAGATACCTTTTTGCATAGCTTTTAGTTCATTATAACGGGTAGCGCTAGTTGGCATGGATGCCAGCTGTAGGATGGCCATTGATTTGGAACATGTTGTTGCGTAGGCATCAATGACAGCTGCTGGTCATGGCCTGTTTTACATTTTCAATGACGTTTCTTATACCGGTTAAACGTGTGGCTGTCCAGCTGTGTGGCTTGCCTCTACACAAATCCCATGTTTACATCATTATCAGATACGGCTGCCATTACGTCCATGAGTTAGATAGCTAAATCTCTTTGCAGACATCAACGAATGTTTCAACGACACAACTTGCCACACCAATGCAACCTGCACCAACACCGTTGGTTCTTTTACGTGTGATTGTTTAGTCGGATATGCCGGGGATGGCATCAACTGTACAGGTCACTATCTGGATTTGATTAACCATAGTGTTGGTTGTAGATCTTAGTCTCGTCATATTGCCTTTGTTGCCCACACAGGGTTTACATTTTAATGTGTGATTTAGATATGGCGTCTTAAACCAACAGACGCTGTTTCTAAAGTTATCTAACGACGAGCTAGATGGTGTCTCAGCTAGCTAATTTGATTCTGGGTTGATCTGGTGTCCTCATGTTTAGAGTCGAAACAAGCCTTAAATATAATAGCTGTAATATGTTGAATGTTTATTTTCCTAAATTTGAAATCTGTAGCCATGATAGCTTATTTTCCATTTTTTATGAGTGCGCTGTCCTGATCTATTTCTTTTCTATGCACCAAATGTCGTTTATAAGCTATTTTCTGATGTTTCGATTTCCATATGCAGATATAGACGAATGTCAGACTTCCCCTTGCGACGATAATGCGACCTGTACCAACACGGATGGATCTTTCACATGCGAGTGTCTGGATGGCTACCAAGGGGATGGTCTGAACTGCACAGGTGAGAACAACTTTATTAGATGTAGATACATACATTGGTCCTTAGGTAAATAACAATCTGGTTTTATTGCAGGACACTTCCCCCCCCCCCATTGATCTTCCACAACGTGTGGAATCAGTGTAACCAGCACCGCTACTGTTTACTGTTGAGCTTCATTCAATAGCTAGAATAGTAAAACGTTTTTAAGTGTGATTTCTTTCATTATATAGACATAGATGAATGCCAGATTGACCCCTGTAATGTCAACGCGACCTGCACCAACACTGACGGGTCCTACATATGCACGTGCGAAGTTGGATTCGAAGGAGACGGTTTCAACTGCACAGGTTCATACGATTTGTTGTTACATTTTGGTCAGAGTAAGGGTATAGTTGCATACTTGTAGGCATTGCCAAATTTAGCGCCTTCGTCTGTTTATTGTAGTTCTTGTCGGCTTGGAAGTGTATAGTCTCTTTTAGATCATTAGTGGTAGATAAATAGCAGAGTTCTCTCTCTTCTGCAAAAGCAATCAAAATTCTCATTGACAGCGTCGAAAAAGACATGCTATATAGTCTTGCTCTATCTATTAGTTTTAGAATATGTGGAAAGTAGTTTGTGTAGTTTGCAATTGAATAGATTCTGCTGGTTTGTTTTTGCCTCTTTTGAATAGGTTGTTTGGCGCAGATAGAGGCGCAATCACGTTATTGTTGCTGGTGAGGGATTCAATGATATGTAGTTCTGCTTCATGGGAAAACAAACATCTGCATTAAGAGAATAAGTGTACCTTAAAGACGCAAACTGTGACATGACGAAGCTGACTACTGTACTCCAGATCTTGGAATGGCAGCTGTTCGGCACGTTGATCTACTTCTGCACCAAGCATTAGACTTGACTGCCATCACTTGCCGCTCGCTCTCTTTTCAGAAATTGATCAATGTAACGATAAATACAACGAATAGGTTCTTTCACATATGTATGTTTACTGGACGCTCGACATAATACTAGACAAGGATTTCACTCGCATATATCTAGATTAGCTGATGTGGTGTTTGGGTGAAAGCATTCAAGGACCGAGAGGCAGTTGCTTCAGGCAAAATCATAGGCGTCAA
Source organism: Branchiostoma lanceolatum (assembly GCF_035083965.1). Lineage (NCBI taxonomy): Eukaryota > Metazoa > Chordata > Leptocardii > Amphioxiformes > Branchiostomatidae > Branchiostoma > Branchiostoma lanceolatum. The sequence goes on from NC_089734.1 coordinate 9,556,928, forward strand.
TATGAGGCGACTTGGCTGGATTGCAGAGGAATCATAACTGTTTTGCACCTTTTATTTACATTGGTCCTTTAACGTACTTCTCAACCACTTCTGCTATAGAAGGATATCATGTTGCTGTTGTCATTTCCATCAACCTGGTAGCCCCTTCTTCTTATAGACATTGACGAATGTTCAAACACAACGACCTGCCACGACAATGCATCCTGCACCAACACAATCGGTTCATACACTTGTGATTGTTTAGTGGGCTATGACGGAGATGGTTTCAATTGCACCGGTAAGATGTGGATCGTGTTATTTTGCAATACAGTGTTTTCAACAGTTCTTTCTTCTCTGTACGAGTAGGATAGGATTATGCCGCTACACGTAAGAATTCAGTACGAAACGCTGCTGATTTTATGTTAAGTAGCGGAGACATTATTAACTTTCAAGCACTTTTTTTATTGAAGACATCGATGAGTGCAACACTGACCCTTGCCATGACAACGCGACCTGTACCAACACTGACGGGTCTTACATATGTCTGTGTGAATTTGGATACCAAGGAGACGGTTTCAATTGCACAGGTTGTTATCATTTGTCGTTCTCCTTTGACTGCAGCTTAGGCACTTTTGAAAATTTGTTTGTAGTAGAAGGTGTGATTTCTTTGCCTTAAGGTGAATGGTTTGTCGACTCTAGTCTTTATGTTGCCCATTATTGTTACAACACTGGACTGAAGTTTTATTTTAGGCTTTGCTATTTTTGTTTCTTTTACACACCTGCTTTTTAGACATGCATATAATGGTCGCATACATCAATAGCAATGGTTGCTATAAATGATAGCTTCAAGCATCCTTTAAGCTGTTGGTGACGTTTTCTTTGTAGAGAGATGTGGTGCATTTTCTTTAGAATTTCTCGTTAATGTTCAATATCCAAAGAATAACAGAAGGCTAAAATGTAGCGGTGTAGTGTTTAAGGCTAGCTATGCTTATCTAAGGATATCTAGGCAGGCATATCGCTATGGGCTTTATCGCAGATCGCTATAGGATGATGTGTTTTATGTGTTTATATCATCATAATGTCTTACCAAACATTTTTCCATGCTGAAGGATCTATTTTGTTGTACTTACTTTCCACATACAGACATAGGCGAATGCCGGAATTTTCCCTGTGACAAGAATGGGATCTGTACCAACACCGACGGGTCTTTTACATGTCACTGCATGGATGGGTATGAAGGGGACGGATTCAATTGCACGGGTACGAAGCACAGCTAGTACAGACTGATTTAGATGCTTCTGGTGGATCAGCATACACCAGTGCTACCTTTGACAGATTAGAATATGAACTACATAATTTAAAGCCGTTGGCATATTGGTGTGGTCAGAACAAAAGATGCAAGCTTTTTCTTTTCAATCAGTTACACGGCATATTCTGCTGTTTTTTCCAACTAACAGACACTGGCATTTGACCACAGTGTTGTATTTCCTTTACCTCATAGACATCGATGAGTGCCTTACCGACCCTTGTCATGCTAACGCGAGTTGCACCAACACAAACGGGTCTTACATGTGTGCGTGTCAAGTTGGGTACGACGGAGACGGCTTCAACTGCACAGGTTTAGACGACCTCTTAAATGATGATTTGGCTTGTGCTAGAGTATAGTTGCATTCATTAGGTTATCAACTGGGCTCTCTGTCTGTAGTTGCGCGCGTTGCCTTCTCGGAGCTTTGTAATTTCTTATTTTCAAAGGCGGTGCGCTGGATTACACTTTTTTTGCCGTTGCCCTTGATTTTCCCCAAAGTAGTGTCGGTAAATATGAAAAGACATGATCCCTTTGTTTTGTCACTTGATTGCTACTTAAGAAAAGCTGGTGGAAGTTACTCTCAAACACATACATGTAGATTAGTTGTGGTGCAGATGAGAGCTTGAAACGCTTGGTAGGCAGTTACTTCTGGGAAAATGTGCTGAACATGGGCGTCGAGATGAGGTTGTCTATTCAGTGTTCGTTTTGCCTGGATCGCAGAGGAATCATGGCTGTGTTTCACCTCTGATTTACATCGGACGTACTGGTCAACCACTTCCACTTATAGAGAGAAGAATAACTTTGCTATGATAATCATTAAGTGCATAAACTTGATAGCCCGTTATCTTTGCAGACATTGACGAATGTGTGAACACAACGACCTGCCACGACAATGCATCCTGCACCAACACAATCGGTTCATTCACTTGTGATTGTTTAGTGGGCTATGACGGAGATGGTTTCAATTGCACTGGTAAGATTTACAACTAATATTGTGGATCTTGTTGTTATGTAGTACAATGTTTTTAACATTTTCCTTTCCTTTTCTTTTCTGTTCGAGTAGGAATGTATTATATATCGCTACATGTAAGAATGTGGTACTAATCGCTGCTGATTCAGTTCAAACAACGGAAAAATTGATCTTCAAGCTTTTTATTTCATTGCAGACATAAATGAGTGTCAGACGAACCCTTGCCATGAGAATGCGACCTGTACCAACACTGACGGGTCTTACACATGCACGTGTGAATTTGGTTACGAAGGAGACGGGTTAAATTGCACAGGTTAACATGAAAATTGTTATTTTCCTTTAAATGCAGCTTAGGCATATTTGGAGAGTTGGTTTTAGTAGACGATGTGGCCTCTTTGCTTGTAGGTGCATTGTTTGTAGACCGCAGAGTCTTTAGATTGCTCATTACTGTTACAACACTGGATTAAAGTGATTTGTCGTGTCTCTCAATGTTCTGCAAAGCAGAGATAGGTTGGGCTTTGCTCTTTTTGTTTCTTTTACATCTGTCTTTTAGACATGCAAATTGCTTGCACACATTAATAGTGCGGCGGTTGACATAAATGTGAGCTTCAAGCACCATGTAAGCTGTAGGTGAGGTTTTCTCTGTGGAGCGATGTGGTGCATTTCATTTGAGCTTCTCGTTATTGTTCAATATCCAAAAATAACAGAAGGCTGAATTGTAGTGGTGTACTGTTTTAAGTCTATCTATGCTGTCATTCATGTCTATCACTGTAAATCTATTCTAGGCAGACAGATTGCTATGAGCTTTCTCGCAGATCACTATAGGCTGATGTGTTTTATTTGTTTGTATCATCATGAGGACTTACCACATATTTGTCCATGCTAAAAGATCCATTTTGTTCTATTTACTTTCCACATACAGACATAGGCGAATGCCGAAATTTTCCATGTGACACGAATGCGATCTGTACCAACACCGACGGGTCTTTTACATGTCACTGCATGGATGGGTATGACGGAGACGGATTTAATTGCACGGGTACGAAGCACAGCTAGTACGGACTGATTTAGAAGCTTCTGGTGCATAATCTTAAAAGTCTTATTGTTTTTACAGTGTGATACCCCAAAGCCTTAGACTCTGTGCCTTCTATTAGAATATTAACTACATAATTTAAAGCTGTTGGCAAATTGATGTGGCGAGAACAGAAGATGCAAGCCTTTTCTTTTCAATCAGTTACACGGCATGTTTTGCTTTTTTTTCCAACTAACAGACACTGGCATTTGACCACAGTGTTGTATTTCCTTTACCTCATAGACATCGATGAGTGCCTTACCGACCCTTGTCATGCTAACGCGAGTTGCACCAACACAAACGGGTCTTACATGTGTGCGTGTCAAGTTGGGTACGACGGAGACGGCTTCAACTGCACAGGTTTAGGCGACCTCTTAAATGATGATTTGGCTTGTGCTAGAGTATAGTTGCATTCATTAGGTTATCAACTGGGCTCTCTGCCTGTAGTTGCGCGTTGCCTTCTCGGAGCTTTGTAATTTCTTATTTTCAAAGGCGGTGCGCTGGATTACACTTTTTTTGCTGTTGCCCTTGATTTTCCCCAAAGTAGTGTAGGTAAATATGAAAAGACACGATCCCTTTGTTTTGTCACTTGATTGCTACTTAAAAAAAGCTGGTGGAAGTTACTCTCAAACCACACATAGATTAGTTGTGGTGCAGATGAGAGCTTGAAACGCTTGGCAGGCAGTTGCTTCTGGGGAAATATGCTGATTATGGGCGTCGAGATGAGGTTATCTTTTGAGTGTTCGTCTTGCCTGGATCGCAGAGGAGTCATGGCTGTGAAGAGAGAAGAATAGCGGTTTGCTTTCATCAAGTGCATTGAATTGATAGCCCGTATTCTTTGCAGATATTGACGAATGTTTGAACACAACGATTTGCCACGACCATGCATCCTGCACCAACACAATTGGTTCATTCACTTGTGATTGTTTAGTGGGCTATGACGGAGATGGTTTTAATTGCACTGGTAAGATTTACAAATGATGCCTACATGTAGTACTTTGTTGTTATTTTTTAACACTGTTTTCAACATTTCTATATTCCCTGGGTGAACGAGAGAGGGATCATTCAAAGACATCGCGTGTACATGTAAGAATGAAGTACGAATCGCTGCTGATTTGGCTTAAGCAATTGAAAATCTTACGAGTTTTTCTCTTCATTGTAGACATAGATGAGTGCCAGACCGACCCTTGTCATGCCAACGCCACCTGCACCAACACTGACGGGTCTTACACATGCACGTGTGAAGTTGGGTACAAAGGAGACGGTTTCAACTGTACAGGTGCATAATATTTGTCATTGTGTTTTGGGGTGTTGATGGCAGTATGTAAGGTTCAGTTCAGATATCCCTGTGGCACTTTGAAACTTTAGTCCTTAAGTCCAGAACTCGATATGTAAATATGGTATGCAAGCTGTAAAAGCTTAATCTCCTTTATCATTGTAGACGTAGATGAGTGCCTGACCTACCCTTGTCATGACAACGCGACCTGCACCAACACTGACGGGTCTTACATATGCACGTGTGACGTTGGGTACGACGGAGACGGCTTCAACTGCACAGGTCCATAAAATTTGTCATTAAGTGTGGGTCGTTGAATCTAGAGTGTGTCATTTTCGTGTTCTATTAAAAAACTTTAGTGCTTGAACTGATAAATGTATGACATATTGATTTGTGAATGTGGTATGGAAACAGTGTAGGTTTTACGTTCTTTTCATCATTATAGACCAAGATGAGTGCCTGACCGACCCTTGCCATGCCAACGCGACTTGCACCAACACTGACGGGTCTTACACATGCACGTGCGATGTTGGATACGAAGGAGACGGTTTCAACTGCACAGGTTTATGCGATTTGTTATTGCATTGCGAATGGGTTGTCAGATGCTGAATGCGGTGTGCAGTTCAGATTATGTAATTTTTGTGTCATTACACTTTAGTCCTTGAGGTGATATATATGATATCTTGATTTGAAATTATGGTATGGGAAACAGTTTTGGGTTTTAAGCTCCTTTTATCATTACAGACGAAGATGAGTGCCTGACCGACCCTTGCCATGCCAACGCGACTTGCACCAACACTGACGGGTCTTACATATGCACGTGCGAAGTTGGGTACGACGGAGACGGTTTCAACTGCACAGGTGCATAATATTTGTCATCAAGTGTGTGTCGTTTAATCCAGAGTGTGTCATTTTCGTGACCTATTAAAACACTTAAGTGCTTGAACTGATGTATTGTATGTGATGTATAAGTATGATATATTGATTTGTGAATGTGGTATGGAAACAGGGTAGGTTTTATGCTCTTTTCATCATTATAGACCAAGATGAGTGCCTGGCCGACCCTTGCCATGCCAATGCGACTTGCACCAACACTGACGGGTCTTACACATGCACGTGTGACGTTGGGTACAATGGAGATGGTTTCAACTGCACAGGTGTATAATACGTTGTATTGCCAATGGGTTGCGGAATGCATAATGTAGTGCTAGTGTGCAGTTCAGATATCCTTGTTTCGTTTTCGTGTCCTAGCACTTTAGTCCTCCAACTAACATGCGCATCATTTCTCGATATGCAAATATGGTTTGGAAACTGTATTGGGCTTTAAGTTTTCATTTTTATAATAGACGAAGACGAGTGCTTGACTGACCCTTGCTATGAGAATGCGACCTGCACCAACACTGACGGGTCTTACACATGCACGTGTGAAGTTGGGTACGACGGAGACGGTTTCAACTGCACAGGTGCATAATATTTGTCACTGTGTTTCGGGTTGTAGAATGCAGAATGTAGTGTGCAGTTCAGATATCCCTGTGGCATTTTTGTGTCCTAGCACTTTAGTCATTTAACTAATATATGTAATATATCTTGATATTTATCATTACAGACGAAGAGGAGTGCCTGACCAACCCTTGCCATGCCAACGCGACTTGCACCAACACTGACGGGTCTTACACATGCACGTGCGAAGTTGGGTACAATGGAAATGGTTTCAACTGCACAGGTGCATAATACGTATTTTTGTTGTGGAATGCAGAATGTAGTGTTAGTGTGCAGTTCAGATATCCTTGTTTCGTTTTCGTGTCCTAGCACTTTAGTCCTCCAACTAACATGCGCATTATTTCTCGATATGCAAATATGGTATACCGGTATGCAAACTGTATTGGGCTTTAAGTTTTTGTTTTCATAATAGACGAAGACGAGTGCTTGACTGACCCTTGCCATGAGAATGCGACCTGCACCAACACTGACGGGTCTTACACATGCACATGTGAAGTTGGGTACGAAGGAGACGGTTTCAACTGCACAGGTGCATAATATTTGCCATTGTGTTTGGGTTGTTGAATCCAGAATGTTTGGATATCCTTGTGTCATTTTCGTGATCTAGTCCTTTAACAAACATACATATCATCTCTCCATATGTAAATATGGTATGAGAACTTCATGGGTTTTAAGGTTTCATTTTCTTCATAGACGAAGATGAGTGCCTGACCGACCCTTGCCATGACAACGCGACCTGCACCAACACTGACGGGTCTTACATATGCACGTGTGATGTTGGGTACGACGGAGACGGATTCAACTGCACAGGTTCACATACTTTCTCATTGTATTTGGGTTTCCATCTTTTATTTATATATGTAGCTGCGGGATGGGATGCTGCTGAATTTCTGCATATAATGGAAACGATAATTTTTATTCAGTAATTATGAACCACCACTTTTTTGGAAGAAGAGGAGAGTTGGTATTTGCTCTGTCATGATTATAGACAATGATGAGTGCCTGACCGACCCTTGTCATGACAACGCGACGTGCACGAACACTGACGGGTCTTACACATGCACGTGTGAAGCTGGGTACGGCGGAGACGGTTTCAACTGCACAGGTGCATAATATTTGTCCTACGCGTACTAGTTAGCGCTCGTAGTGGTTGAATAGCTTTGGAATGGTAAATATCCAGTGCGTTAAGATTACATTTGTCTTGGATCCAATACTTGCGATACTGCGGCGATACGAGAGTTTATTCCTACTGCCACTGTAGAGCTTTGCTTGGCAGTAATTGTAGCTATTTTTGGTGCATTTGGTCTGATGATGATCTTCAATGTTTTTTATGACCATTATTACTTAATTTCCGTAAACAGACTTAGGCGAATGCCGGAGTTATCCCTGTGACCCGAACGCGATCTGTACCAACACCGACGGGTCTTTTACATGTCACTGCATGACTGGGTATGAAGGGGACGGATTTAATTGCACGGGTAAGAAGAACATATATTTTGTGCAGTCTAGATAACCTTCCAGTCTTCTTTCGACCCGTGCAGGAGAATCAACACGATGCGATGCCACACTTGACAACCTCGAGTCGCTTGCTCCTCATCTGCTGCTCAATGACGTACCGTTTGAAATCTGGTCCTTTTGTGTTCTAATATGTTTATTATGTGGTATGCCGCTGATTTACTCACATCAACAGGAACTGGCATTTAATTTAATTTGTGTTCCTGAATTGTATTTAGACACAGATGAGTGCACGACCAATCCTTGCCATAGCAACGCAAACTGCACCAACACTGACGGGTCTTACAATTGTGCGTGCCAGGTTGGGTACGAAGGAGACGGTGTTAATTGCACAGGTTCATACCATTTGTTATTATATGGGTTGCCTAGTGTCGGTTTGTAGTTTGATGGTCTCATTGCTGAAAGGTCCTGCTAGCCTTACATATAGGTGTATTTTTTGCTGTTTCCCAGCCTCCATCGTTTTGACCATAGGTGGAATTATTTTTGCTTCAGCAATGCTTGCTACATTGCTACAATAGCCACGTAAGCACTCCTTTTGTATAAGGCATAGATTAGTTTTGCTTGATGGCCGTCATATTGGGTTGATTTAAAATTTGGCGCGAATTCACGGGTTTTGAAGTCGATGCAACAGTCGCCTTCTGGGTGATGTCATGTGCACACATGAAGACGCATTTGGCATGTCTGGCATTGTAAAGATTTCATAACCATACTCTATGCTGCTATACATTAAAACGCCTGTAGCTGATAAAAGTTTTGATGCATATAGTGAGCTGTGTGTAGACACTGACGATTAATTAACGCAAGACACTGCAACTATGACATATCACTTCTCAGCTCTGCACGTTTTTATGATTTAATGTTAAAACTAATTTTCCCTTTATAACATACCAGATCTCAACATTTCCCCCATCGTCCTTAACTGCTTTTTCTCCTTGTACTTGATGTCCCTCTTTAGATACAAACGAATGTCAGAACTTTCCTTGCAATACAAACGCACAGTGTACTAACACCGACGGCTCCTACACGTGTGTATGTTTTGATGGCTACCAAGGGGACGGTACAAACTGCTCGGGTAAGAAATTCAGCTGAGATATGGTCGCTCTTTAGAAGCGAGTCCTACTTTCTTATTGCATTATCTACGGAAAGCGTAGATTGTAGAACATCACAATGTTTTCCAGTATAGCGTTACGCACACGCATAACATCATATCCTGCAGGTATATTTCATCCAAAGAAAGTAGACTAGAATTACGTTTACGTCTGCATCACTTCTGCTGAAGACGTGCTTTCAAGTGCATCACCTGTCTCTTGTGACCATAGCTGGAGTCAACGCCTTTCTTGTGCTGTAGATCTAGGCCCTATCATCTGGAAGCATGTTTTACTAATTTGTAACCTAGATAAAAGATACTGATGTAGCAAGGAAAACTAAGCTTCCGATGCTAGCAATATCTAATAGTCATTTCCATCAATGCTGTGCATTTTGATTTGTGGCATTGGATTGCGTTGGCCAGCTAGTTAGATTTGCGCTTCCTCGTGGTCATTGTGCAAGAGTCGTTGGGATTGGTCAGACGCCGGATGGCAGTATTATACCGTGACAATCAACATGGTAGCTCTTTCTTGTTTCAGACATAGACGAGTGTTTGAACACAAGCTGCCACGGCAATGCAACCTGCACCAACACAATCGGTTCTTTCGTCTGTGGTTGTTTAGACGGCTATGACGGTGACGGCATCAACTGCACAGGTTACTAACCTTAATGATTAGACACCATTTAACCGTTAATAGTGATGGGCGTTAAAGTGTTATATCTGCACACAGTACTTTTGCACAGAACCGCATTGGCTTGAAGTTTATAGGCAATATATCAGCTTGCTTGCTGGCAATGGTAGAGGTAGTCAAGTCAAAGCAGTAGCTAGAAAGTATATTGAAACCTTTTTTGGTTTTATTATCCACTATCATACATTATACTCATGGAAATCTTGATATTGTGCCTAACATATTTTCCGTCCTCGCCGTACGACAGAATTTCTTGTTAACATGTTATAAGCACTATAAACTCTTTCAACTTCCTGAGCAATATCTCCGTCTACCTAACCTCCTTCAGACACAGATGAATGTCAGAATTCTCCCTGCGACACAAATGCAACCTGTACTAACACCGATGGATCCTACACGTGCGAATGTTTTAACGGCTACCAAGGGAACGGTTTTAATTGTTCGGGTAAGAACTTAAAGTCAGCACATGGTTACAACCTTTGATGCCCACTCAGACTGCTACGTTAGGATGGCTACTGCTTGAACGGCATTTGTTGGTCCGTATTGCTTGAGGACATTGGCTGATATATTTTGCTATGTAAATATAGCAATCATCAGTGCTTATCAACATTGCTGCCTGACAATGTGGCAATGGGTTAACCAGATCCATGCTAGGCACTTGGTTTGTCATGAACCAACGCGCTGGTAGAATTAGCCGAGGACCTCTATATTTTGCTGTGTATATTGGAATTTTCGTTTCAGCTTGCTCAGCAACTATTTGTCGGCTTGCTGGAAGCTTTTTTATTGTATCGTAGTTGACTCTGTTGCTTGGTATTAGTTGCTTGCTATCTAAGAATTAATGGAGAAGAGCGAAAGTTTGGTCTTCCTTGTTTTTATTGATTTCTTATGAGTTTATTTTCGAATATTTTTGTCATAGCTCTCTTTACCCTAACGGAAATTTTCTATTTCAGAAAATACCAAACGGTGGGACACAAGCTGCAGTGTCGAATGAACGTGGACGAATATTTACAGTGTGATGTATACAATATATTTGATATTTCAGACGTGGACGAATGTGCAGATAACTCCACCTGTGATGTGAACGCAAACTGCACCAACACAGAAGGGTCATTTGACTGCACGTGCAACCCCGGATACACAGGAGATGGGTTTAATTGTACAGGTGAGAATGTTCACAATACTATCTAGCATCGATGACTTCTATGATAGACGTTGTCAAAATGCAGTTCCTGTATAACCTCAACATTGCTGCCTGACAGTGTGGCTTGTAGGAATTCTGCTCTTGAACTAACTTGCACTGGTGACACATCACATTTAAGAGTAGATTACTCTGCTTTTTACTCTAGTTATTTAAATTTCAGTGTATTTTCTCAGGGGTTTTGTAACCTAAAGGCAATACAGATCGATTCACCACGGCAATGTTCTTTAAGGTATGTTGTTTGGATTTCAGACATTGACGAGTGTGCACAGTCCCCTTGCCATGCCAACGCGACCTGCACAAACACTGACGGATCCTTCTCGTGCAACTGTACTGATGGTTTTGAAGGAGATGGCGTTAACTGTACAGGTGATAAATGAACAACTGCAAACCTCAAAATCTACCCATGTACTACAGAAATCTGATCTACCAGTATCATCTTTGGGTAAAAACTTAAAGATCACTCGGTATGGTAATGTGGAATATTTACAGTCAACTAAATGTTCACATCTCTGAGTACATTCACGATGTTAACGACAACGTTTCGTATGAATTTTACAGCGACGTCGAGAATCTGTGTAGTCAAACCTCCCCAGTGTGATGCCAATGCTGACTGCATTGTCACTGGGAATGGCCAAGTAGGCTGCGCATGCAGGGATGGCTTTCTTGGAGACGGAACCTTTGAATGCCATCGTAAGCATGATGTAAATTATGAAGAAATTGAACAAAAGTGCTGTATACTTGAAATGTATATTGTACTTGCTATGTCACCTGTAAAGTAAGGAAATCCATGTTCACAGAAAATGTACATCGATTCCACCTGTGTTGAAATGTCACTTCAACGATTGATTGAATCTAGGGAATGGCATCCTGGTTGGAGCTGCATTCGCCTTTCGGAAGGGACGTAAAATGGGGTTCCGTAATTTAGGAGGTGCATCAAGCACGTTACATGGCACTACAACAGCCTCATTACACAGATGGGCACCTACTGACTGTACTTCAGATGAATACATAATGGTTGATAAAGCAAAGAATGTTTAACAATCGTGTTGCACAACTAACCTTATTTCACCCCATCAACCTCATCAGGAATTGTCACCATACACCTGGCCTTCATCTTCCTAAACCCGCGATGGTTAGCAGTCTTCAGAGACTCCGGACTGAGGCGGACGCTCGTCGACTTCATCGTCAATACGGTTAGCTCCAATTTCTTATGACCGTGGTCTGTCTGCTAAACAATGTGATATAATCCAACTATAGTTTCTTGTTATCATTCATCACTTATGAAATATGTTGGAAGGACATCTGAAACGTCTGATATTTTCATATTGTATCCAGTGGTATAGATTGAATTGACTTTTGTCCTTCAATTTCCTGGATGACAAATATTCACAAACGTATAGTTTCTATAGCTTCTCATACTTTACATATAGTCGATGGGCTAGTCAGGAAAGGAGGAAAGAAAGGGAGTTTAATGACGAAACATGTATAGCCTCGAGTAGACGCCATGGACGCATTTGTGGATTTCATTAACTGCATAAACGAAACTGTATTTACAGCTATGGAGAATCAACAGAGGGATCTCCAGGTGGATTGTCGGCATTGCGGTCATAGCACTGAGGTTTGTTTTGGAAATTTCCTCTGCTGATGTATCGCAGCTATCATTAAAATCACACATTGCGTTAAGAAAAATAGACGCCAGGCTTCTAATTTTAGGTTGGTTTCAGGTTCGTTTAGTAACTTCGTCCTGAAATGCATTTGACATAGAATGGCATATCTAGAAATTGTGTGTGAAGCATGTTATATATAAAGACAATTCAAACTCTACAACTAGATAAGATTTTGAGATTTACTTCCGGACGTTTCAAGTTACATTCATCACTCTTCTTCAGCGTCACTAGAATGATGTCACCATGTCATGGGTGTCGCTCGAAATGTCCGGAAGTAAATCTCTGAATTTGACTTAGTTGTAGAGTTTGCATTGTCTTTTTATATTGTTTACATGGATGTCTAATCTTCATAAGCGAAATATATTATAGTACAAATCACTCATCTGAACAGTCTTGTCTCTGTCCACACAGGCGAGGCAGTGTGATTCCGGTGGTTCAAGTAAACCTGACAGAACAGGTCGTCCCGGAGTTTAAAGGATTATACGCAAACCACACACAAGACGGATTCTTTGGCAATGAATCGATAGATCCAAATCAATATGTCATCGGAGGTGAAGGTGAGGAGTTTTGTTCCTTTGGCATAATTTTGCACTGATTGTGTCTGAACATTGATACGATTTGGCATAAAAGAAGACCAGATATCCTTTCCTTCTTTTATCATTCCAGTTGTAGCTCTATGGGATGATTCTCAATGGAATGATATTGATAAAAGAAAACAAGTCCAAGCTCCTCTTAAGAGATGATTCGCTAGGTGAAAAACAGAAAAGGTGCCCAGAATGCTGTTTCAGAATGTCGTGGACACAACAGCTACCGGTATCAGCTAAGCGTAAATTGCTTGAAGCTTTAAAGTACGTAGCATATCGTCATGCAAATATTAACTGATTATTGTTTTCCAGCAATTCGCCAATTAAAGCTGTTGTTTTACTGACTTTTACATTTAGCACTTTTGGCTGGAATCAACCAGTGTGATATTGGTGTGCACGACTGTCACTCCAACGCCACATGCAACGAAACCTTCCTGTGGTTTGAATGCTTCTGCAATACCGGATATACTGGGAATGGGACCCACTGTATCGGTAGGTCTGCTTCGACCACTGAATAGGATAGTGTGTAATAGGATCTTTACTAGAAACGTTGAACCTTTACATTTGATAAACTCAAGGAGTTTGCCCAGTCTTTCAATAACATGATTACGTATTGTCCACAGATGTTGATGAATGCTTAAACGCACCGTGCCACGATAACGCTACCTGCACCAACACGGACGGGTCGTTTGTGTGCGACTGTAATGTTGGATATTCTGGGGATGGCTTCAATTGTACAGGTACGTAGAAACGTATTGGCATCAGCGATGCTTTTTGTTGGTAATTTTATGTTTTGTAGTAATCTGAAAAATGGCCTCTCAGATAGGCTCAAAGTGCGCCTCTTTACTTCGACCGTGGAGTCAGTGTTATATTATATGGTTGTGAGACATGGACCGTCACCCCCAAGTTGGAGAAACAACTAGACGGATGTTACACAAGGATGCTACGGCTTGTTCATAACATCGAATGGGATAGGCATTGTACGAACAAGGAACTTAATGCCGGACTCCCGAGGATATCCCAGAAAGTGAGAAACAGGCGACTCAGGTTTGCAGGGCACAGCTTCAGGAACAAAAAAGAAGTGGTGTCCAGCTTGGTACTCTGGGTACCTCGGCACAGGAAGAGAAAACCAGGAAGCAGCCTCTCACCTACATGGATGTGCTACAGAAGGACACTGGCCTACCCTCTGAGTCATTGGAGAAAGCAATGGAGGACAGACGTTTCTGGGCTGACAGAGTGGTTCGAGTGGCGGAGGATGACTGACACTCGACATAAGTCAAGGAAGTCAAGAAAATGGAAAGTAACTGTCGTTTCTGTCTTCGTATCTTTACAGATGTCGATGAGTGCATTAACTCTTCTTGCCACGACAACGCAACCTGCACCAACACGGACGGGTCGTTTAGCTGTAACTGCTCAATTGGATACACTGGAGATGGGTTCAATTGCACAGGTTTGTTCAATTTCAAAGATGTAGGGTAAAAAAATACGCAAGCAGATGTGTCAACTACTTCCTTGTTCAAAAGAGCAGTCGTAGGCTGTTTGATTATTTGATATGAAAAAGAATATCCCAGTCACATGCATATTCCTTAACCTCAACAGATGTTGATGAATGTCTGAACTCTCCGTGTCATAACAACGCCACCTGCACCAACACGGACGGGTCGTTTGTGTGTAACTGTACTGATGGGTACAGTGGGAACGGTTTCAACTGTACAGGTGTGTAGAGATGTACTGTCTAGCTTTTTTTGCTATATCTAGTTGATTAGTAAATTGGAGGTTAAATGGTCACTTGTGCCTACGCGTCTTTACAGATATTGATGAATGTCAGAACTCTCCATGCAACGACAACGCAACATGCACCAACACGGACGGGTCGTTTAGCTGCAACTGTTCAGTTGGATACACGGGAGACGGGTTCAACTGTACAGGTATGCTATTTCAGCTAGTGCTATGTATCTTAAGGGGTGGACATGACACTCGTTTCAATTACATGGTGGACATGCCACTCGTTTCAATTACAATCACGAAATTATAACAACAACTTAAAATGAAGACAAAATCAAGGACATACTTAAGAATGATTTAGGGGCAAGTGGAAGAGGATGCTGAAATTTGAATGCCTTTCAAAAATAGAGATGCTTAAACAATTGATCACCTGAGCACATTGTTAAAGCTATTTTTTGTAAAGGCTTATTGATATGCAATGTGCGGTTACGAGTTGAAAGAAGATTCCATACATATACATATACGTGTATGTATTCTCCATCCTCCACAGATGTGGATGAATGTCTGAACTCTCCGTGTCATAACAACGCCACCTGCACCAACATGGACGGGTCGTTTGTGTGTAACTGTACAGATGGGTACAGTGGAGACGGCTTCAACTGCACAGGTGTGTAGAGATGGGTTGTGCTTAAATGGTTGTGTCTGGCAATGGCAGTAGTGCTACTTTTGTTGCTAAAAGGAATGTCCATGTATTTGAAATCTTATTAAAAGCTCTTCATTTTGTGCCTTTTGTCTTTGGCAGATGTTGATGAATGTCTGAACTCTCCGTGTCACGACAACGCCACCTGCACCAACACGGACGGGTCGTTTGTGTGTAACTGTAGTGATGGGTACAGTGGAGACGGCTTCAACTGTACAGGTGAGAAAAGATGTGCTGATATCTACTTCAATATTTAGTGGAAATAAAAGAAACAATAGAGTGAAGATGACGTGTTCGATCGGGACAATGCCACAATTACACTTTTTTTACATGTGTCATAATGTTGTCTCCCTTCTGCTTTCATCTATTGCCAACAGATGTTGATGAATGTCAGAACTCTCCATGCAACGACAACGCAACCTGCACCAACACGGACGGGTCGTTTAGTTGCAACTGTTCAGTTGGATACACAGGAGACGGGTTCAACTGCACAGGTGGGGAAGGATGTGCAGATATCTATTTCGATATCTAGTGGAAATAAGATTAATGATAGAGTGAAGCTGTCGTGTTTACTCAGAGGGATGCTACACGTATATCCTGGCACATGGGTTTTGATGTAGTCTTCCTTCTGATATCATCTATTTGCCACAGATGTTGATGAATGTCTGAACTCCCCGTGTAACGACAACGCCACCTGCACCAACACGGACGGGTCGTTTGTGTGCAACTGTACTGATGGGTACAGTGGAGACGGCTTCAACTGTACAGGTGCGTTGAGACGTTCTATCATATACGTATGAGGGTCCTGAATGATAAAGGTAAATTTGTAAACGAACTCAACAACATGATTTATGAATGATTTGCGCGTCCTTTACAGATATCGATGAATGTCTGAACACTCCATGTCACGACAACGCTACCTGCACCAACACGGACGGGTCATTTAGTTGTAACTGCTCAACTGGATACACAGGAGATGGGTCTATATGTACAGGTATGCTACATCTGTTTCAGTAGTTCGCATTTTTGAATTGTTATCCTAAATACATTGGTTAGATGGTAACGAGGAATTGTTCAGAAAGACGATGATTAGATACTAGAAAAATATCAAATATAAAAAAGTTCAGAGGTTTTATTTGCAAATATACAATGGATGTGTTCCGCAGATGCTGATGAATGCATGAACAGTCCATGTCACGACAACGCTACCTGCACCAACACGGACGGGTCGTTTGTTTGCGACTGTAGCAGTGGATATACTGGGGATGGATTTAACTGTACAGGTACGCTAAACACTGTGGATAATTTCAGTAATAACAATTGGAAATAGGAAAAGAAAATAGGGACGAAAGTTGATAGACAACATGTTGCGATACTTCTGGCTAAAACTGTTTGGATTTTCTAGCTTTCATGTCGACTGTTTATCCTTTACAGATGTTGATGAATGTCTGAACTCTCCGTGTCACGACAACGCCACCTGCACCAACACGGACGGGTCATTTGTGTGCAACTGTACTGATGGGTACAGTGGAGACGGGTTCAGTTGTACAGGTGAATTATTTGCTGAGGCAGCATAAAAGTGATTCCATCTTGTCGTTCATAGACTCTCTTGATATTCTTAATCAAAGAACGAGCTGCATTTGTTGAATGTTTCTGCTATTTTACAGATATTGATGAATGTTTGACCAGTCCGTGTCACGACAACGCCACCTGTACCAACACGTACGGGTTGTTCAGTTGTGAGTGCTCAGATGGATACACAGGAGATGGGTTTGACTGCACAGGTATTTTTGTGTATGAATCATATGACCAATCATCTGAACGAGGAATTGTATATTCATTCGCAGATAACCGCAATTTTTCATTCTCCTTTGCCATGGAAGGAATAATTAGCAGTGTATACTTTACTACAAAGTACCTTTGGTTTTCTTACAAAGTTGGAACTAACTGTTTTTGCAGTTATCATCTTGACACCGACTGTCATTCCAACACAAACTACTATTGCACCAAGCCCAACAGCATCTATCCTCACACCAACTACAGTCGCACCTAGCCCAGCACCATCTACCGTCGCACCTAGCCCAGCACCAACTACCGCCGCACCTAGCCCAGCACCAACTACCGTCGCACCTAGCCCAGCACCATCTAGTGTCGCACCTAGCCCAGCACCATCTAGTGTCGCACCTAGCCCAGCATCATCTAGTGTCGCACCTAGCCCAGCATCATCTAGTGTCGCACCTAGCCCAGCACCATCTAGTGTCGCACCTAGCCCAGCACCATCTAGTGTCGCACCAAGCCCAGCACCAACTACCGTCGCACCTAGCCCAGCACCAACTACCGTCGCACCTAGCCCAGCACCAACTAGTGTCGCACCTAGCCCAGCACCATCTAGTGTCGCACCTAGCCCAGCATCATCTAGTGTCGCACCTAGCCCAGCATCATCTAGTGTCGCACCTAGCCCAGCACCATCTAGTGTCGCACCTAGCCCAGCACCATCTAGTGTCGCACCTAGCCCAGCACCATCTAGTGTCGCACCTAGCCCAGCATCATCTAGTGTCGCACCTAGCCCAGCACCAAGTACCGTCGCACCTAGCCCAGCACCATCTAGTGTCGCACCTAGCCCAGCACCAACTACCGTCGCACCTAGCCCAGCACCATCTAGTGTCGCACCTAGCCCAGCACCAACTGCCGTCGCACCTAGCCCAGCACCCACGTCCGTCGCACCTAGCCTGACACCCTCTACTGAACCAAGCCTAACACCATCCATCGTTGCACCAAGTGCAACAATAACTTCTGTCGCCCCAATTCTAACGCTGACTTCCATCGCTCCAAGCCCAACACCAAGCCCAACAGTAAGTGCCACCGCAATAAGCCCAACAATTAGTGTCGCCCCAAGCCCATCACCGACTACTATCGCACAAAGCCCAACACCCAGCGCCTTCCCCAGTCCAACACCGAGTGCCACGGCAACAACACCAATACCGACTTCCATCGCACAAAGCCCAACACCCAGTGCCGTCGCTAGTCCAGCACCAAGTACCACAGCAGTACGCCTAACACCTAGCATCATCGAACCAAGCCCAACGCCAAGTCTCAGCCCGACACCAAGCGCCACGGTGATAGTCCCAACACCCAGCGCCGTCCCAACACCAACGCCAAGTGCTACGGCAATAAGCCCAACACCTAGTATCATCGCCCCAAGCCCATCAGTAAGTATCGTTACTCCAGGAGAAACAGAGACTACCGTCGGCCCTAGTCCAACACCGAGTGCTGCTCCAACTCCAACACCGAGTGCTGCTCCAAGTCCAACACCGAGTGAGGTCCCAACTCCAACACCGAGTGCTGCTCCAAGTCCAACACCGAGTGCTGCTCCAAGTCCAACACCGAGTGCTGCTCCAAGTCCAACACCGAGTGAGGTCCCAACTCCAACACCGAGTGCTGCCCCAACTCCAACACCAGGTAAAGTTGAATTGCATGTGTCCATCTGTTCGCTCAGATTACTGACGTGAAGAATGGAGGTATTGTTTTTAGACGCGCGTGTGTGTGTGTGTGTGTGTGTGTGTGTGTGTGTGTGTGTGTTACCGGATTTGTAAGTCAGCATAACTCAAGAACTTCTGGCTGGATTACCGTGATATTTGATATGTGAGTAGGTCTCGGGAAGACAAGGGTCAGGGTTGATTTTGCTCCCCCTGGTATGTGACCTTTGGTACTGCAGCAGAATTTCCGGGTTTTCCATCTTTTGTCCTGGACGTACCGTGGATACACTGGGGGTGGATTTAGCTATACAGGTTCGTAAACATGTGTGGTTGTAGATAATTGCAGTAATATGAATTGGAAAGGAAAATAGGGACTTAATGTTGCGATAATTGTGGCTAGAATGTCTAAATAGTCTAGCTTTCATGTCGACTGTTTATCCTTTACAGATGTTGATGAATGTCTGAACTCTCCCTGCCATGTGAACGCCACCTGCACCAACACGGACGGGTCGTTTGTGTGTGACTGTTCAGTTGGATACACAGGAGATGGGTTCAGTTGCACAGGTAAATGATTGTCTGAGGCAGGGTTAAGGTGAAACTTTTTCTCGTTCATAGACTCTTTAGATATTCTTGATCAAAGAATGATTTGCTTTTCTGCTATTTCACAGATATTGATGAATGTTTGAACAGTCCTTGTGACGACAACGCTATCTGCACCAACACGGACGGGTCGTTCGGTTGTCAGTGCTCAGATGGATACGCAGGAGATGGGCTTAGCTGTACAGGTACGTAAACATATATCAATTGGAAAAAGGAAACTCGGGACGAATGTTGATAGACAGAATGCCGCGATGGTTGTGGCTAAAATGTCTAAATTTCCTAGCTTTCATGTCGACTGTTTATCTTTACAGATGTTAATGAATGTCTGAACTCTCCCTGCCATGTGAAAGCCGCCTGCACCAACACGGACGGGTCGTTTGTGTGTGACTGTACTGATGGGTACACTGGAGATGGGTTCAGTTGTACAGGTAAATGATTGTCTAAGGCAGGGTTAAAGTGATACGTTGATAAGGTGATGAGTGGCGTCCGTGTGGCGCAGTGGTAGATCACTCGGCTGTGAAACAATGGGTCCCCGGTTCGTATCCCGGTGTGCCCAGTGATATGTCCGGACTTGCGCCCCGACGTTATGCCCTTGGGAAAGGCACTTAACAGTACTTTCCTCACTTCACTCAGGTGTAAATGAGTACCTAGCTCATCTAGGGTTAGGAACGTCCCTCGGATAGGACGTTAAATGGAGGTCCCGTGTTTGGGGAGAGCCACACCCCGTGCACGTTAAAGAACCCATCACACCTTTCGAAAAAGAGTAGGGGCATGCCCCGGTGTGCGATGGTCCAAACCTTACAGTCCGGTCTGGGATGACATCTTGAAAAGGTGATAGTTCACCTGTTATGTCAATCCTTCCACAAATGTGGTAAATCGAAATAAATAAATAAATAAATACTATCTTAGCGTTCATAGACTCTTTTGATATTCTTGATCAAAGAGTGATTTGCTTTTCTGCTATTTTACAGATGATGATGAATGTTTAACCAGCCCGTGTCACGACAACGCCACCTGCACCAACACGGACGGGTCGTTCAGTTGTGAGTGCTCAGATGGATACACAGGAGATGGGTTTAGCTGTACAGGTACGTAAACATGTGTGGCTGTAGACAATTTAAGTGATATCAATTGGAAAGGAAACTAGGGACGAATGTTGATAGACAGAATGCTGCGATGGTTGTGGCTAAATGTGTAAATTTCCTAGCTTTCATGTCGATTGTTTATCCTTTACAGATGTTGATGAATGTCTGAATTCTCCCTGCCATGTGAACGCCGCCTGCACCAACACGGCCGGGTCGTTTGTGTGTGACTGTTCAGTTGGATACACAGGATATGGGTTTAACTGCACAGGTATTGTTCTGTATTGATTATATGGCAAATCATCCGAAGGAGGAATTGTATATTCGTTCGCAGATAACTATCGCTTTTTTTTCTGATTTTTTAGCACCGCATACTTTGTGTACGGTTTTCTTACGGATTTTCTTTTCCTGAATTTTTGATGCTATTTTACAGATGTTGATGAATGTTTGAACAGTCCTTGTGACGACAACGCTATCTGCACCAACACGGACGGGTCGTTTGGTTGTGAGTGCTCAACTGGATACACAGGAGACGGGTTTAGCTGTACAGGTACGTAAACATGTGTAGTTGTAGATAATTGAAGTGATATATCAATTGGAAAGGAAAATAGTGATGAAATTGTACTTAACATTGATAAACCGACTACTGCGATAGTTGTGGCTGGAATGTCTAAATCTTCTAGCTTTCATGTCGACTGTTTATCCTTTACAGATGTTGATGAATGTCTGAACTCTCCCTGCCATGTGAACGCCACCTGCACCAACACGGACGGGTCGTTTGTGTGTGACTGTACTGATGGGTACACTGGAGATGGGCTCAGTTGTGCAGGTAAATGATTGTCTGAGGCAGGGTTAAAGCTATACTATCTTGTCGTTCACAGACTCTTTTGATGTTCTTGATCAGAGACAGAGAATGATTTGCTTTTCTTGAATTTTTACAGATATTGATGAATGTCTGAACAGTCCTTGTCACGACAACGCAACCTGCACCAACACAGACGGGTCGTTTGGTTGTGAGTGCTCAGATGGATACACAGGAGATGGATTTAACTGTACAGGTATTCATCTGCATCAATTATATGGCCAATCATCTGAAGCATTTAGAAGTCTGTTTCTACAATGGTGCTGGAACAAATAGACTTCAATTCATGCAAAATCTACCTGATATGGATGAATGAGTTTTGATGAACGTGGCGCTAGACAATGTACAAATATTGAATTATGATAGTACAGTCGCTCGTCGCCAGAACGTTATGCGTATACGGCAATTAGCCTACTATTTGAACCTATTATAACTGCCGAATCTTTTTTTTCTCTTTGGTCAACGTTGCATCGGAGTAACATCCTTTGCGTAAAATGTTCCTTTGGACACAACTAAATGAACCTTTATGCGAGGTATCAACCTTAAATACGCGAACACGACCTTAAACGCTTACGTTCTGACGACGTGCTCATTATACGCATGCTATGACAGACGTGGGGTTTGCTGACTAAGTTAACCGTTTAATCCATTCCCAGCTTCAGCCGTGTCGTGTAGCTGCAGTCGTCACGCGGACTCCATTAGAGGCCAGTGCAGGTGCCGGAGGGGCTGGAGGGGGAACGGGACGTTCTGCGAACCAAGTCAGTCAATTCAGTTGGAAAATAAGAAGTTCTTAAAGTGACGGTTGAGACTGAGGACTAGATTCTTTCTGTTCTGGCCGCTATGTATACTACACAAATGGTGTACTACACAAAAAATCGTGAACGAGTGTCTTAATTTCGCAATGGGATGCACATGAATTAGATCTTGGTGTCTGATTGCCCCATTGGGAATGTATTAAAAGCAGTAGGACCCGTGAAGTAGTCTTGTATTGTCGTATCACATGTTCGGTGGCAACATTGTCAAAAAGAAGCTAGTTACTAAAAAAAACCTTTTAAATTCGATGACGAGTTCATGATACAGCGTAAAATCCTGCTTTAGTGCCCTGTGATTAGTTTTACTACTTGGTCGACAGTTTAAATCACGTTAAGTTCATTTGAGTTGATTTGATTTGGTTTGCAGTCGCGGACACCTTGGAGATTGAGCTGTTGGTTCTCGGGGAGCAGTGGCGACCAGCGCTGGATGACTGCGCCTCTATGGATTTCCAGAGATTAGCAAATAGATTCTATAGAATAGTGAGTCATTATTTCAGATATAATCTTTCTCCATAATTTGTATACAATATATAATCGTACGCACCACCACCACATGCACAACCAATTATAAGTTATATATGTCTCTCTCAATTCAAGTACTTCAGATTTTAAGACGCTCAATTCCACAGATAGATTTGACTATATATTTAAATGCAACAGCCCATACAATGTTAAAATAGGCAAATATGTAAAAGATTGTTTTGTTATTAGAAAAAATAGTTGGACTCAAAATTAGCCCAACTTTAATAATGTAAAAGATACTTATTTTGTTGTAGTCAATAGTTTTATTCCATACTTATGTCTTGTTCTATGTTTACTGTTGTTGCCATACTTTGTACCTGCTACAATAGTCGCGCAATAAAGTTCTTCATAAAGTTCTTCATATGTTACTCATCTCTCTCTTAAAAATATTTCCAGATATGGCAGTTCTACGTGACTCACCAGGTATCCATACTCAGCCTGGCTATCATGCGTTTCTACGACGGCAGCGTACATGTGGTGCACACAGCAACCTTCGCCGATCACACGGAACACCACCACCTCATTGAAATGTTCGATGACTTTGACAACGCCAGTGGTCTTCACTTCGACGGCCATGCTGTGAGAGGTACGGCAGCACGATGTCTTACATTTTCATAATTTGTTTGTGTATTTTGATGGAAGATGCGTTTAGTATCTTTTGATAGCCCTACAAAAGCTGTATTATAAATCTTTGATAACATATCATCATTTTGAACAAAAAAATGGATAAGGTTCTGGATGGCTGGGTAAAACTCACCATTGTGCACGCATACATTGAAATCAATTAACTGTGCATGTATACTTGAAATATCTGTTAGAAACTGTTTACAAATATGTTCTTTTATCTACAATGCCGTTTTCTGTTTGCAGAGTTGTGTCATGTTGGGTTCTGTGAAAATGCTGGAACGTGCAGGGAAGAAGGCTTTGACAGAATTTGCGAGTAAGTAACGCTTTAACTATATGTTTCCTGACCAAAATGTGCACACAGTGACTACCACACTCAGTGTACATATTTTGATGACCTTTGCCCGGGCAGAACGCAGGGAACAATGATTCCAATTACGTTTACAACATACCAAATTGGACACCTTCCAATTTTGTTATATGTTGATACATGTAGGAGAAACTTGAGCATATGCATTTACAATGTCAAGTACGCCCGTTCATTGCCAGCATTGAATGTATTAAAAAAAACTATATTGTTATCTTATTCCTGATTCCTTAATTTTTCAAAATTTATTTGTCAATTCTATTAGTTTGAGAAAGATAGGCAGTTAAAACTTGAACGCTTCATAATACATCATTCTAATACTATTGAATAAACGTTTGTCTGTGTCATTGTCCAGAATCATATTTCTCCTGTACGTAGGGGATGTGACAGAAAATAACCTAATAAATTGTTATTTACAGCTGTCCCGAGGGCTTTACTGGATCGCTGTGCGAAAATGAAGGTTTGTACTGACACTAGTACCAGTGTGTCCAACAGATACAACTCTGTTGCTTGTCTTATTTATTGATTTGGCTGTTCAGCATGCACAGCCAGGGCTGCAACGGCTGGCCCTGATGACAAAGACAAGACATTACAATGAAATTTTGACATGGACAGCATAAACGAGCTATAACAATATTCTAAGTACATGTACATAAAAAACTATTGTATCTAAATGATTCAAGATAGTGTCTATAATGGTGTCTACATCGAGTGGTCAGGGTCATACATGTAAGGGTTGCCTAAACTGTCCCCGAGTTTCCTTTTGAATGAGGCTGTCGTGGTGGCAGTGCGAGTGTCGGTAGAGAGGGTGTTCCAGACTGACGTTTTTAGTTAGAATGATGTTCTCTGGCTTCTGGCGGTTTATTACGAATCGACCATTTTCATCAGCGTGAATGACAATTGACCACATTCCTGATAAGTATGGATGCGTCTTGCATATGCACATCTCCATTCTTGTACATCCCCATTCAAACCCAACAAAACTACCACCATGTACATTTTTAGAATGCAGCATAACATTGGCTGTAGCCCTAATATCATTGTATTTTTCATTTCTATTTGACTTGTTTGTACTTGCAATTATCTCTCGGGCATTTTTTTGCAATAAACTTTGTATATACTCTTCCAGACATCCCAGCGCCCGTTCTTAGTATTGCTGGTATAGTGTTGTCTGCGCTGGCGGCGTTTCTGTTGATTCTGCTGCTCCTGCTGCTTGCACGATACTTGTGGCTGAGATCCCGCGGAAAAAAGTAAGTCAACTAATTCATCCTCATTTTCAGAACAAAAAATAATTCAGGCCTGATTTACACACATGTTCTCTGAGTCGACTCGAGGCTGTGTGTGAGGAGATTTCTGCTGCTCAAGTGAAGTTTTCCAACCAGAAAACGCTGTTTGAGTGGCCTAAGGTTCTCCTTGCACAGTCCTGAGTCGCATACAAGTCGACTCAAAAACGCATATGTAAATCGAGCCTCAGTACGTCAAACATTCGTTAGACATCAGATATATTTCATTGTTGATAGCGTGCATACACCTGCTCTGGACGTTATAACTAAATTATACATTTTGAGAAATAAATGTGTTTTTCTCGTTCATGACCAGTATATAAATGAGAACATTTGTTGAAGATGTATTCGAAGAATAGGAACATTCCAATGAAGGTGGTCTATAAGATTGTCGATGTGTTTGCCGTGAACAGGTACACAGACATCAGAGGTGACGCCAGTTCCAGCTCGGGGTCAGGTGGGAGGCCGCCCGGGGGGCAGCTGGTTGTGACGCGGTACTTCCCAGGAAGGTAGGGAAGAAAAACTTTCAAGATTTTTCTCCACTCCATATATCTGAGAAACACAAGTTAACCCCCCCCCCCCACACACAGACACACATACTCCCAGCATACACAGTTCGTATAACGTTATATGGCTAAACATTTAAAGATTTGTCAGCAACACTAAATCTCATCTCGTATATCTCATGACCTTGGCTGGGGTCGTTGAGATACCGCTGAAGACCTATCTTCGATCCTCTCAGTTATCTCTGCCCTTTTAGCTTGGATCTTTATACATGTATGTTTGATTGCAGTCCTCAACATAGATGAATAGATTCTACTGTCTTTAAGTGCTTCCAAGATGCAAACAGCGGTGTACTTCATGTTCGTGTCATTCCTTAGGACCAACCCTTTCCGGGAAGTTCCGGAGGAGAAGACTCCTGAGCACGATGAGAAACTGTACCAGGAGATATTCGGCAAGGAAGATACAGTAAGTATCACACTCAAGCTACAACAATGGAAAACAATTTATCCATCCTCTCTGTCCACATGGTGACTGGGTGATGGAGTCAAATATGTATGGTCAGAGAGTAAATAATGTTTTTTGCATGGAGATCTGGGCATATTTTGATTCATTTCCTTTTCCCCACGGCACAAGAGCCACTGCTTAATGAAATTTTCTCTTTATTCGGCGCTCTGTTCCTGACGGTGACTTGGTGTCATGGAGTCAAATATGTATGGTCAGAGAGTAAATAACGTTTTTGCATGGAGATCTGGGCATATTTTGATTCATTTCCTTTTTCTCGCGGCACAAGAGCCACTGCTCAATGAAAGTTTTCTCTTTATTCGGCGCTCTTTTAGTAAATTCAACACAATACCAAATGTTCTCAAACAAGATAAATTGCTGGTTACGAACACGTTACTATATAGCATTGGAAGTTACAATTTGATACAAAACTGTCCCAGTCAATGTTTTTTTTCGACAGTCACTAACTTGTGACATTTTTTACAGTTCAAGATCAGTCGTCCTCGACACGCGTTCGTACCGCTGGACTAATGCGAAGAGAAGACTGTTCGGTTATTGTAGAAAACTAGTAAATTTATCATACCTCCTTTACGTGTCATATCTGTTACATGCAGTAACATAATATATTGAATGAATTTTGCGTATCATAGACTTAAGTAGGCGAGTAAATAAGTATATGTACGAAAGATATATTTAACAACATTATTTTAGTAGGACGCTATTCTATCTACGTCGATGAAGATTAGACATCCAGGTAATAAGATACGCCAAAAAGCAATTACTCAAACAACTGGATATGATTTTGGAAACGGTCAGACGTTTCAAGTAGCATCCACTACTTTTCGTCAGTGACTGTGAGCAAGATCAGTTGAACAGCAGGTTTATAACTGTTCTATCTAGTTTGAAGTAGTGATTATTGAATCTGATGAATATAGTGTCTGATTATGTTCTATAAAATCATAGATATATACTTATCCTGTAGATCAAGTTACAACATTATATTTATATTAAAAAGATGTGTGAGGTTTTTCAAATTATATACATACATATATTCAAGAGGAGTAATATACCGTTCAAAACATTTCATTTACTTTTAGATATTTCTTCTACTTTTACTTTGTATCTTGTTGTCATGAATGTTGTCACAATTTTTCTCTTGTCAAAAAAATTGCGTACAAGTGTACAATACTACACGTCTAATGTCCAGCATGAAATGTGTACTCTTATGTTATTTTGTTTGTTTTTATCTTCGCCGAGTACTTGTACTCGGGGAAGATTATGTTTTCGGTTGAAAAATCTGTTGGGTGGGTCTGTATGTATGTCAGGAGTATAACTCAAGAAAGCTTCAATGAATCTTTATGATTTTTAGTAGGTGTGTAGGGGTTGTGCAAAGGAAGGTCAAGTTCGAAAACCGTTGACCTGGCGTATTCTATCAGTACTGCAGCGGACTTTGCGTATTTCTGTGTTTGTATGTAGGCAAAAAAAGTGACGGAAACGTTGATGGATCTTCATCATTTTTCGTAGATCAGAAGCGGTTGTAGGAACGAAGGTCAAGTTTGAAAATTATTCATCTGGCGCTTTCCTGTAGTACTGCAGCGGGCTTTGTATTTGTGTGATTTGTATGTCGCCAGCATAACTCAAGGTGCTGTTGACGACTGTGCATGATATTTAGTGGGTAGGTAGTAGTGTCAAAGAGGAAGGTCAAGTTCGATAATGGGCCTCCTAGCGGATATTATAGGTACTGCAGCTGAGTTTTAAAGTTTGAGGTCGAATTTTCTGGAGGTGCCAGGCTCATGATTTTTCAGTAATACATAGAGTCTGGAACAGGGAATGAGTGGTGTAAGTTTGGGCCCCCTAGCGGATTTTGTGGACCTACAGTTGGCGTTTTTGTTGAAACCTTTGGAGGCGAATAACTAAAGAAGGGGTTGACGGATCGTCATGGTTTTTGGCATGTAAATAGCTTAGGTAATGTTTTACCTAATCAAATTCATATTATGAAAACCAGGAGCTAATTTGCATAATAAATGAGGAAAGTTTATTAATCCGCTTAAAGTTTGTGGTCAAATTTTTTGCAGGTGCTATGGTTATGATTTTTAAGTGGTAGATAGATCTTGGGGCAGGGAGTAAGTGATGTAAGTTTGGGCCCCCTTGCAGCTTGCCTTAAACTGCAGTGGGCCTATTTGTTTGTAACTTTTGAGGAGAATAACTCAAGCAGTGATTAATGGATTATTCTTGTATTTGGTATATATGTACCTTAGGTGATGATTAACATAATGATATGCTCATTATGCAGATCATGACCTACTTTACGTAATCATTGAGGAAAATGTATAGCACTGCTGCACCATAGTACGCGGCATGTGATAGTACACATCTGGCGTCCAGAATCTAGGTCAACAGCTGGCGTCCTGAATATAGGTCAACAGCTAGCTTACTAGCTGGGCAATTGAAAACAAAGGACTAAAATGTATCTGTTATGTTTGGTATGAAGATAGCTAGATTTAAAAGTGAATCTGATGATTGACGTAAGATGATAATTATGCCAAACAGGACCTAATTTGCATGATTAATGAATTTTTTTTAAATCCGCCGAGTTCTATGTTTGTGCGCGTTTATATGCATTTAAGTCGTATTTTAGTCTTTGTGAAAGCTTGTATCAAGGTATGCATATTGTTCAGTTACTAGGGCTAACCCGTAATAGCCTTAGCCTTTGGGTAGCCCTGGCTGTACTTCTCTACAGCCGAATAGATAAATCAGAAAAATTCTTATTACCTGGATGTCTAACTGTCATTGACATTCCATGAGAGGACTTTCAGACATGTAGCATATCAAGCCACTGAAAAAGAGGGGAACATTGATAGATATTGTTTAAGCAAATAAAGACTTAAATTGAATGGTCGTTGAGAAAAACGGCTATGTAATGCCATATTGGTAAATGGCGGTAATTTGGTACTTGCATCTGTCGGTACAATTCATATTATTTGGCGAAGATATGAGGTCGTGGAACTCTAGTTGTTCATGTTCTTTTGTTATGCTGAATAAAGATTTTTAGCGTTCTATTGTTTGTATGTGCACATCTTCGTTTGTTTAGCATCAAATATCCCGCTATTGTTCATACCCTGTGTCATCATTATCTGTGTCTGTTGTCACTGGCATCTTTTGTTTCCGGCCAAGAAGAAGATCCCAGGTCGCTAACAAGATGGCGGCCACCAGAGCTGCCACAGTGGGCGCTGCCACGCACGCTGCCAAGACGTCGTTTGGTGGGTCGAACTCGCCGCGGTTCCTCCAGTCGTGGCAGTGGCGGTAGAACTTTTGGTGAATGGCTTTCATGAAGTGGTCGTACTGAAGACTTTCGAGGTTAAAGGTTAACCCCCCGGCATGATGCGCGCACTCTGCTAGCTCCATATAGGGCCTAAGCAACAGAAAACCATTTTTAACGCATCGGCATTATTGATGTAGTTTTGATGCCACTTATATTTATTCATTTATTTATTTATTGGATCGGAAAGAACACGTTGATACATGAACGGCCTGGGTTGCCAAACTAGCGAATGGCTATTTTTAAGGGCCAACCCCGGAGAAAATACAATCAATACGTTAAACGCACAATCAACAAGGGGCTGGGTTATAAAAGTATCATTCGTATTTACATTTAGTCATACATTTTATACACAAGTTGTCGATATTAAGTATTACAAAACTAAATATATCATTCAAGTAAAGCAAATCATTAACATATACCAGCTAGTGCAGGTGGTACATGTAAGCAGAGACAATTGCATTGATTCTGCTCTGAAGTACAGCCAGTAGGTACATACCCGTCTGAGCAATGAGGCTGCTGTAATGCATTTTAACGTGCTCGAGGCACCTCCTCTATCACGTGAACGTTAACAACTGTGATATTTAAAACTGTCCATGATAATGGATACTTACTCGACCTGCTCCCCAGGCCAAACACAGAGCTCCGTCTGTTCAAACGTTGAGATGGTTTGGGCGAATCTCTCCGCGCACGTCTGCAGGTATCCTCGGTAGATCCACTCTCTGCATCTCGTCAGCACGTCTTCGTGGAGAAAGTCATCTTCTACTATCAGATTACAACAGGTGATGAGAATACACAAGAAGAAAATACACATGAGCATGATGAGCAGAGTATAAAGTACTTTCATGTACGAATTTGAAGTTATGGCTAAAACTTGTGAAATACCTGATCTATATTTGCCAATAGCTGAGAATACAAATACATCATGTAAAGTTCTAGATTTTTCTAAAATCGTCACGGATAAATATCGACATGTATAGTGATTATCAATGAGTGAATGAATGGTTTATCATATTCGCACCCGTAGAATTGTACCAAGTAAAGTTGCCTTGCAGTCCACAATCTTCAGACTCTTGTCCGGCATCTCGGAGCGTCGGGAAAGCTTCTTGTATTTCCAATGAGTTACATCCTGACATTTCTGCAAGTAACAGCTCTGAGCAGGTCAGTACGTCCATGTAGCGCCTGAAGTAAGGAGATACCAACCAGATGCAGACGCATGAATGGAGTAAGCCCAAAGGTTAATCTATTTTCAGGAGACGAATGTGAACCGGGTTGCACAGGATCAGTCGATCGATAGGGAACCCGGCAGCACGGCCACTGCGAAAGCTTTCAAGTCGGATCAATGCCTCTGCTTCGTTCTGGTAAAGTATAATTGCATACTTATCCTGACTTGACTAGAGGAGTTCTTGCGAATCTTTCACACTCAGAATTCAAAAGATAAGTGTGCATAGACGGTCCCACAACGTGTCGAATTAGAGCATTAAGATTGATATCAGACGACGCAGCAAGGTCTCCAGATCTATTTACATAATTACCTGCAGTATGGGGAGATAGACTCGTTGCGAGTCTCCGTAGCTGCTCCATGGGCCTCAGAAATGAAGGAGTCCACTGATCTTATAAGCTCCATTTGGAATGACGTCATGTTACAGTCACCTTCAATCCCTATAACCATTGCTGTGAAAAGATGAGAGCATCATTTTAGTTTTTAATTGGCATTTATAACGTACGTAATGTTCTTCACGCATTGCTGACAATTCTAACCGGTGACTAGTATGTTAAGACATTTGGCAAATTATATCGACAGGTGACCAAACCGGATTAAATGAACTATTTGTAGGACATTCAGACTACTTTACCAATGGGTGCTGCTAATTATGAACACGCAATGACTAACCTGAGAACAAAGCAATGATCAGATGGTAGGCCTCTATGTCCAACATACTGGAGAACATTCGCAGAAGTCACACTCTGTCCGTGATAGGAAGAAAATCTCTCTGTAAATAAACGACACGGATATGCATAATGTAGAATCCAGCCACATATCGGAATTCCTATACACATGACAGAAAGTTCTTTACCAAAACGACGTACCTACCTTTTTACTCAAGAAACAACAATTTAGAATGCATTTTTGTAGACTTAAAATGACAGATTTAACGACAAAACTCGAAACATTGGCTCTCAAGCAATGGGAGGGACGGAAGAAATCTAAGCTGGAGACAGCCCTGATACAAACCCTTTGCCGGCAATCCATACAGCAAAATGCATGAAATAATTCTGGTTTCAGTCATGCACATGTACATCTAAGCCTTCTATTGACGGTCCCCACGACGCAGGTGTTACCCACATAAAGTCTAAATTGCCCGATTAACGCGCCAGGCAGACCGCTGAGCCCATTTCCATCATTGTGTGCAGCAGTTCTCCATCTGTACCCGCTGTACCGGCGTTAAGTACGCCTAGAGCGGCGCTCGTGATCCAGAACTAATGAAAGACGTGCGACTGCTTCCCCTGCTGCCTTCGGAGATAATCGCTGTCGTTTTCCTCGCTAAATGTCAAATATGCTAACGTGATGAGAGTCGACAGTTCGAACTGTTTAGCTTTGGTTGATTAGGCATACTGCTCTGAAATAAAGCTATAATCAATAAAATGTAATGGTCTCCATTATGAGTGAAAATCCAGTTCATGTCACTGTATATGCAACAACAATAAGTCACAGTATATTTACATAATTTCATACAGAGTAAAAATATTCCCACGCAATGGTGATGGTACGATAAAGGATCATCTTGTCTTTTTCGTGTCTTTCTTTGGAAAGACAAGAGAGCAAAAACGTCAACATAGCAAAAGGGATTTATCAATTAGAAAATGTACAATGCCATTGACATTGACAGAACTATCATCCCAAAGATCTCGTCAATTAATTTTAGCATTACAGCATGGTGCTGTTTTTAAGTCGCCATCTCTGTAGGTGACTTTTTAAATTAATTTGCATCAACCGTAGACATTTGCATTCTGTTACCGTTCAGAGTACATGGCGTATACAGGACGTCCAAATGAAGGTTCTTGATCGAAGTTTAACCTCTACATACGTCAAAGAACGCCTACGGTGCCGTCGTATTAGTGGTGTTGTGAAAAGTGACGTTCAGCATACAGCAATGCCAAGTCACCTCCATACGTCATTCGTGGGGATTTTCCACAAGCACGTACACAGCTCGGCATGAATCAACCTTCGTCCTTTCATATTCTCATCGCGGTTATCACTTTTTTGTGATGAGGGATGAGCAGCACAACGTGACAGTCATCCGCCTCATCGATCAAATATTAAATGCACATCACGCACTTTTGTCATAATTGAATATTTAGGGATTGTACAGTTATCCTTAGTATAAAGCTGTATTTCAATAAACATGCCTTTTTCAGCTCGCTACATCAAGCTATAAAGACTTTGCCGCAGCGGTTAGGACAGTAAATTTGTCTCATAAAACTCTACATCTATATACCTGCAAGTGTAAATCTGTAGTTTATTTTATTGCCAAGGGATCACTTCCAATTGAACTAGAATACGTGCATATTGTACAAAATGACTTGGTCGAAAAGTATAGCTGAACCACTGTCTTATTGTGGCAAAGGTAAGTAACCTGCAAAGGTTCTAGGTACTAAGTACCCCGATGGCGTTTTTCTGCTCACAAGGTGGCCCAGAATGACTCACTCGCGTCCTGTTTTGTGTTGACAATAAAACATACACGGAAACATTCATGATCAGTTAAGCGTTTCAGTGCTACAGAAATCAATACGTTCTGAGGTAAAAGGTCATTGCATCGGATCTTCTACTATTTTCTCATGAATATCTTATGTTAAATCAAATTAAAGCAGCGTGACAGACGGCTGAGAAATCCGCCTTAAGATACCTCACTTAGAACCAAGAATCTGAGACACTAGTATATGATATCTAATGATGATTGATGCAGTCTAGCGTATATCAGTCGACATGTGTTGATTAGGCACATTTTGCATATAAGCTCTCGTTAAAATAGTCATGGTGTTAGATCTATGCCATTTTTCATGATAAAAATACGTTAAGAAGTCTATGCTGGTGTTATTGGGGTACATGCTATAAACAAAACCTCCTAACACTTCCCTGTTTGTGGAGATTAACTATATATGAAAGCGTCCTAATCTAAAAATGGATTTCTCGCTTAATTTCTTAATGCAAATGATGTCCTTGAAGTAAACCGAGATATCGATCTTACAGAGAGAGGGTTTTAGCTTGAAACTTCCAAATATTTCCTTCGTCATTTCTTCCAGTCTTCTTTGTAAATCTTTCTCTAGACTTGGAATTACCAAACCAGCGTTTATGATACCGAGTTCTGCAATATTATAAAATATTGAAGCCACTAAAAGGGTTATTACCTCAGTCGCAGTCAACACGCTACAATAAAACACTCTGTCAACTGTCTCAATAATGCATGACATTAAATGGCGCCGAATAATCCTCGTTTACGGATGTGAATTTTGGACGTATTCCCGTTTGAACTGAAAGTACGTACTATTCTTACCTGTCTATCCTGTGACTCCCAATGCTATAGCCACCGCGGTATTAAGATGGCTATCACAACTATCAGTGTCCGATGTCTTGACGGATAGTCGTGAGTCCCACTTGCCCGGTTCCACTAGTCCCTATAGGCGCGCCTGTTGTCCCTCTGCTCCAGCAGGGATTTAACACAAGGGCCCCGGGGTTAAACAAGACTCATGCGGTGGTTACAAAACGATGCAATTAAATCGAGAGTGTCCCAAAAAATATGGCACACGCGCCGCGAATCCGGGTTGCCAAGGCCTACATGTACAGCCATGCTTTTAGAGCCTCTCTCTCGATAAGTGACGACTAGAGTGATTCGAGACAGCCTGTTATCAAGGTGTCTGAATAATGATATGGTATGTCAAACTGAGTTTTGTTGTGCATGAAAAAGAACATGATTATAAGGGCAACGAGATAATGGTATTCGAATCCATTAACAGTTCTAATATCTACCTATAGTATATTGACATCATTGATATTTGATCTTGATAAATTATGTCTTATATGGAACACTTTTGATATTTGTTTCATGTTCGAATGTAATTAGTTCTGTAAAGCAACCGTATGGCTGAAGTTACGTTATAAACTTACATGTATGAAAGAAGGCACACATAAGACTCAAAGAACAAGTTCAAATACATCAATGGTTTATTAACATGATAAACGATCTACCGGCCAAATTGCGTTGATAAATATGTCATGTAATATTGCTATGGCACATGGTGTAAGGGACGCTGTTTCACATGGGTGAAGTTCTCTGTAACTCCGCTAGGTGACTCTATCATGTTAACGTCGTACTGACTGACTACTGAGGGGCAATTAAGTCGCATTTCTGACTTAACGGCCAGTCACACATACCGTGCACCGCACTTCATGATATTGAAGATGAATAGAAGCATTTCTTTATACATTTTTTTCTGATAAAGATTTCTAAGGGGGTACGCAACGTTGATTGTATATGCTATGGATTTCTTATATATACGTTTGTACAAAATATTGTATTCATAAACTTGTAAACACACACACAAAAACTTTTGGTCTCGCTGTTCTTTTCTTTTACTCGATTGTCCTTCAAAATGGACAGAAAGAGTGTAAAAGAATGCTAAAAGAATTATGTACGGCGTATCTTGATTGGTGGATTTCTTGACAGGGAGAGCATGATGGCGACCGCAATTGTCATGGTCGTTGTCAAGGTAACAAAACAAGCTATGATGTGAGGCGGGGCCTCGAGCATGTGCTCGGGGGGTCTGGGACAACCGACGTAGAACAGTCTGTGGATGGCCAGCATCACTCTGCTCAGGACCACGGCGTCGCGACAGTCGGTGAGTTGTCCAACCAGCGTGGCGCACTCCGTCAGTCTCTGGTAGGGCCTGGGGGCCAAAGGAAGATTTTAGAGATAGACTACATGTATATGCAGGCGATATACACTTATTGATGTATCGATGTATGTCATTACCCCCCTCCCCTCTCTTGTATGGTTTCTACAGCATGTAGCAACTCTTATGCTATTTTTTTGAGAATTACCATCATAATACCATTACAACTTTTAGAGACGTCAATACGTTAGAAATTTCCCCAATGATTGTAAAAGCCTATTCTCATCCAATACTATACACTCTTGTATTAGGTAGATAAGCCTTATAGAAACTGTAGTTATGTACCAGTAGATGCCATACTTTGTACCTTTGTGCAATAAAGTTATTATCATTTTACAGCAGCCAAACACGTTTTAGATGCTGATGATACCATGGGCCGCTGATATGTGGAGGAAGTATTATCGGTAATCTGACAGGCAAAATGCCCGACATGGTACTTGCCTGCCTGAAAATTGTAAATACAAAATGTCTTCAATCTATAAGTGAAGTGAGTGGAAGTGTACAGCTGCTATTTATAGATGATGTTAATGTATAATATATACTGTTTCTGGCCATGAACTCATTTGCTATTGTGGTAATTTTAGAATATTGGCTGAACCAAGTAAAACAGATTTTAGGTACGGCATATAAGTATAAGTTATTGTTTTAGCCTGTTGATGTCTTTGACGTCTAATTCACCAATGTAAGTACGTGTAAGAGACAAAGGTTGATTTTACATTAATGGCCTGCAGTGCGGGTTATGTTTAACAGGGGGAGCAACATCACCTTACCATAAGGCCGTGAGGGAAGGGTCGGGCCATACACATCTCGTCTCGTTCCCAAGCTGACTGACGTCGTTAGCAAAGGTGATGACACATGACGTCATGTATTCGTTGTAGGTCTCAACATCCGGACATTCTCTCCAAGCTTCTGCAGCCTCCACTGCGGACGACACTAATAAAGAAACACATTTTTTAAAGTCCGGAGAGACACAGTACTTCAGTGCACGATGTGGCACTAGCAAGTCTTGCCACTTCTTTCGATTGAAAAAAAAATACATTTTTGAAATATAATCCTTCAAATTTCAAGTTATTTGCGTGTCTGTTACGTGAAATGTTGCCATTTAAGTCTACAATTTGAACCCTTTTTTATTTAGAGCAAACACAAAACGTGATAATACTTTTCAGTCACATAAAATTTGTGACACAATTTGGTGGGACTGTCCGAAACGGAACGACAACCAAAGAGTGTACTTGTGCTCAAGGCAGGGTGCATCAAACACGGGGAGTCAGCCCAGGGTTGCGAGCCCTCCTGCCACCAATCCAAGAGGTACAAAACTGCAGAGGCCTGTCAAATGAAACAGACTGTGAAAATTGTGGTACGTTACAATTGCCATTACTTTAGTATGTGGTGTGAGCAGACCCCCGGGGAGAATAATGTACACAATATGTCTGGATTTCATTTCCGGAAATAAAATTGTACAGAAAACCAAAAGGGTAAATTGTCTGGAATCTATCGTCGTCCTGTAATCCAGAACAATGGCACGCATATCACACAGGATTCAGGCACCCTGTCTGCATGTTGATAACAATCGTTATCCACTTAACAGGTAGACAGGTGCGTTCAATAAACACGCGTTAAGCCTATCTTTGTCTAACAGGCGTTGAGAATCGACAACATGTCTTAGGAAAGCTATTAAAGCAACAATGCACACATTAGACCTTAATTGAATGTCTTTCAGCACCAGGGACGGCGCTATACAGATACGGCTGAATTCTCACCTATCTTTCAGCATTATACGTACAGGGTGGAATTCCTGTTGCATTCGCTAAGGCTGTTGCTTGATACGATTGTTGAAATTGTAAGGAACTGTCTATTCAGCAGTTTAGGACATTATTAACGCTTACTACTGTGATTTGTTCGACAAACCACTTCAGTACCCTCAAATAGATACATTGGCACCAGAATTAATCAATGTAGTCATAAAACGAGCTTTTGATAAAAAAATATATCAGCTTAAACAAAGAGTTACTGGGCTGATCCAGTTAGAAATTACCATGTTTTGGAGGAAACTTACTTTCTTCTACAGTGACAACATCTCCGATAGCCTCGACCATCGTAATCCACAGCAACCCCAGTACCGCTGTCCGTCTGTGGCTTGCGATCCTCATGGATATGCTCTAGATAAAAATATAATAAAAATTACAACTTGAAAAAAACGACAAGCACAAATGATGATCTTATAGAACTAAGCTACTCGGTAGAATAAGTAGTCCAGTGGTTACTGACTTCGTGCAACGCCTGTTCTGAAGCAGCCCACGTTCCGAGTTCCACACTGCTTAACTGTAATGTCTCCCGAACAGAAGGTTATAATCCGGCGCTGTGCCGAGAGCGGTTGCTATGTCGGTTTGCCCTGGCACAAACCGCATCACCCCAGAACGACGAAGACGTCAGTACTTTGTAAGAGGACCGATTATGACCATATATGGTATCCTGAAGTACCAAGCTAGAGAAGCAACTCTAAGTACAATACAGACCATATCGGCTCGCCGCTCCCCATGTCATTACTAATATACGTCAATGTGAGACTTCAAAACAGCCAAACCAAGTATGTACCAACATATGTTTCTCCTCTGATTTTACACCATACATTTCAAAATGTCTAAATTTCTTGCCGAAAGAGCGGAAACGTCTGACTGAAGTACGGATACAGCTAAAATTGCTTAGACATCCTGGGGAAAGAGTAATGTACTCATGGAGGGTTTTCATTACACAAGTGGTACTTTATTAGATGGGACGCGGTCACCGTGCTCAAGTACTATAGGCAAGGAGTTTAGAGACAGTCTCCCTTTTATCTCCTTGCAAAAGATGTCAAAAACATCTAAAAGTAATTCCTAAATGCATACTTCAGAGCAGCGAGTGGCTAAAGCTAGCATAAAAGTAATGGGATTTGCACTCGTGGATTAGAACTATCTATACCAACAGACTCTGTAAAAGAAACATTCGTTTCAGAAATGGATAACAATATAGATAGAGAATCGCTCCTGTGCGTTTCGATCAATGAAACTAATTCTGTAAATCCAAAGGGGGGGGGGGTGACAGACAGACAGACGGGCTAAATGCACAAATGACTACATGTGGTCTATAAGAAGCAAAATGTAAAACATGAATTGATAAAATGCTACATTCTAACATTGAGAAGTAAAAAACAAACAAAACCGTGGACTATTGTTAAACTAATGTTGATCACCTAATAGTTTCCTCTCTCTTTTTGAAACATTTGAAAACATAACTACATACTTTGTCCATTATATGTTCGTTCTTACATGACATCAGGAATATGAAAGTGTCCTGCTTTGACATTTCTTGTCTAATTTTATTGTCTTAAACAGCGATTGGCGCTCATCTTCATATAAGGAACAATCGAGTAAAAAGTGTGTCTCATTTTCAACATAAAAGTGGTCACAGAATTCGCATGTTGTATTATTTCGAGGGGTACAGTTACAATGCAGATAAGAAGTATGCTTGCTGGCATCTTGAGTGATTGTGCAATCAAACGCCCGTAGATTAGAGACGATATATAAAGGTCTTAAGGCGCGCCTAAGCGAAGATACATGTAGGAGCTAAAAGCATGACCTCTGAGGCGACCTCTTAAGGCTAGAGTGAAGAATGAATGATGTACCTTAGTGTGGTCAATACTGCTTTATGGATGGGTAGCCCACGAGGTTAGAGAGGGTTCCAATATATAACACAGCCTCCATAAACATCTGCACAGAGACGTAACGTTATAGCTTCACCCAGGGACTTAGATATACCTCCCCTGAGGATTTGTGCAGCTATGTACAAAACGGTATCTCAATGAAATATGTACCTATGAGCAGACATACTCTTTAGAGGAGTTAGTGAAATGCGTTGGCAATGGGTTGGAAAATGGATCACTCGAATATGGAAATGGTCTCACAATTGGAAACAATATAGCTCAGACGAACATTGATTCATTTGTGCTACTTTGGCAAAACCAAGAAGAAAGATGTTTTTTCGAACCAGGTACAAACTCGAATTCATAAAAAACTTATCACGGCTCGAGGGCGGCCACAAGACTATCATGCAGATAGATAAAGTCATCTCAGCCTGAAATTGCTGAGATCGCAAACCTTGGGCAGTTTTAAATTGGAAAATAATGAAAAATGCGATGCCTAGCCTTTCGGAACGAGAGCAGATAGGCTCGGTGATAGACAAGGCGCCAAATGATGACGGTTTATGAGACGTTTTGATGAGAAAATAAAGAAGTGACTCGTGTAATGGTGTTCTGACACCGCTGTGTCTGGACTTAGTTCGGCTCTGACACAATCCGTCACACAACGCTTACTTATTTCTGACTACCTTAATGTTTTCATCTAATGTCTTAACTGTATTCGTTTAGTCTTTGCATTTCAAGTATGTTTTCTTACGTATTGTGGTTAGTCAGAATTATGATGGTGAGTATATATAATCTTTATCAGTTGTATGCTTTTATCTGCATATGTATGTAATAACTTGTATTCTGCTAGAGGTGCCGGCCCTGCATAGGAGACATTTATACGATCCTGTTGTCGGCAACTTACAGATATCTTTCTGTAAAGCCTTAATAAAAAGATTAAGTAAAAAAACAGAACCATCTTCAGAAGATGTACTAGAAAAAGCGTTTCTTGTGCTGTGTTGATTCTGACAACTATGTGATGTAGAATGGTGATTATGTCTAAAATTTATTTCAGGTTCGGTTTCAAATCCCTGAATTCTTTAGAACCATACGCCAAGAAATAGCGGTGAAAGCAATATATTGTATAAAATGAAACGAAGACAATAAAGTTAAAACATGGTCGTCACTAGCTATGGTCCATGCATTGTATTTCAGAGTCTTGTATTTCGGATTTCTGGTGTATGAAGGAACGAACTTTTGCCATAAATGTACGAAAATGTATAGGCTATGGTCTTCGATGTCGTTACTGCTCACGGCAAAGTTTTCATCTTTAATCGAAAACTTAATTCCAGTGACTAGTTGAACTGATAAAAAGATTATGTACATCGATCACTGAATAGATTTGCACACTACTATAAATATCAGGGTGGTCATAATGTCTTATGCTGGGCACGAATTATCACTGTAACACCAGGCTGGCGATAACGTCTTTATCTGACAGAAAATTATTATCACTAGTCTGGTTACAGTGATTACACGAGACAACAACACGTCGGCCTAGACATAAATGAACGGTATGTTTCCTTTGGTAGTGAAGGGAAATGATCAGGCACGCTGAAAATAGCATGGACCTTTTCCTCCATAGATGTAGGCCTTAAATTTGTTATGGGTTCTCCACCGGCCAGCGATTTCACATGTCAACATTTCACACTCAGGCACATTCACTTCAATTCACAGGGCCTGGTGCGCACTCTTCTGTGCTAGCCGGCTTGTAAAAACCGTCACATTTTTCCTATCAGATATAGAGAAAGTGCTCAAAAGGGCACACGCCGTCACCAAGTGATACCTGTTATAAAACAGATCTACTTCAATAAAGACATATACATGGTAGATTCTTGTATCATAAAAGGATGGCTAAAAACACACAGTGTAACTATGAGTTTTATTTTCTATCAAAAGATATTGGAACAAGTATGGCTGTTGCCATTCGGCCGATGGTTTGTTTTCTTTCTTTATTTGTTTTGATTTACCTAAAAAGATCAAAGTTATTTCCAGAACAAGCTGACATTAGACGACGATAAAAAAACTGCGGCAATCCTACTTGGATTAGTTTGGTAGCTTACGAAATCGGTTTCTTTGTAGATCAAGCATAGACATGGATTTTCGTGGGAATGAAGCTCCAAGGTTATCACCCTTCAACCTTCGTGTGACAAGGGCACTTCTCCAAAAACGTTTTCGTTTATCGTTTGTTTGAAGGGCACATATTCCGGACACGGTGGCGCACGTAGAGATGAACAAACAACGGACGTAGCGTAGCCAAGCTGAAGGTCAGTGGTTTTCCCAGGCTCTGTATATGTGTGACAAGAGCTTTTCGTTTTCAAAAACAGATCATTTTTGCTTCTTGATTTCACATGATTTCCTTTGAATAAATTGTAAACATCTGTTGGTTCATTCAAGTCCAATCAATAGCGTGCTGCGGCCTTGTGTAATCCCGTTTTTGGATCGGAGGTTCGAATTCTGGTCTCATCGTCCGAGTCCTGAACCCGGATACGCCATTGGCCATATCAGGGTTGTAGCTCTTTTAAGAAAGGTCACCCAACCCCTCTCAAAAATATCAGAATACGCCTTGAAGTGAAATCGTCACTTAGCAACTAAGAAATATACAGGTTGACTGTGCAGTGAGCACATTTTCCTAGGGTTTGATTGAGCAATAGCAGTATCAGGGAGTACATGACCCATCAGCCATACCTAAATGGTGCTCCATGGAAAAATGCACACATTCCACTTTACCGCGCCAGCACTTCAACATTTAGCCTCCAAGCACAGCCTTTGTGGGGCCCTTTTGGCACTGTTCTGTCGGGGAAAGCTATAGACGTTCCGTATAGTTTGCATGAACCTGCTGACGAGGCTAATGCAAGTCCTAATGCGGTCAGCAAGTGTTACAAAGGTCAAGTTCAATTTATGACCGAGGCGGCGTCGTAATTTTCGGCGCCCTTCAATCGAGAAGTTCAGCCAGAGTTCGCCGCTTTGTGGGAGGCACAGAAACGTGCAGCGCATATGTTTGGCTCGGAAAGTTAGGAAATGGTTTAGGTTCACTGTCTGTTGATAGTACAAGTGGTTCGCAGGAGGCTGAATGACTCTGATTGTAACAACATTGGAACGCGATACTGGTACCGTACCCGTGAGCTTGGTATTTTGTTTGTCGCCTTTTCTCGTTACGGCAAGTTTCAACGAGGTCTACACAATGAGGAACGCCAAGGTCGACGAAACACTAGTAGAGCTTAAGTAGCGATCGATAAGCTGTCTGTACTTGAGCCGGCCAGAAAAACACGCTGAGTGCGCCAACACAAGCCATTAACAACATTAAGAAAACCGTACTTAGGTCTCTATAGAACTGATAGCCGACATCATATATCCTGACTTTCAGTTCTCACAAATCATAATCTTTTCGTAATTTCTCACGAGTTGAACTTCGGCAGGCCTGTGCCAATATAACCTCCGTTTCAAAGAGTTAATCCTTAAAATGACGCTTGAATCAGTGTCACAGTCTTGAACTGTATCAAAATGTAATCTATCATTTTATCAGTCAAAACATTGTTTTAATATACTTTATTTCATAACTTTACACTTAGGTTTTGTTCAATAATACATTCCACGATTTTATTGCTATGTCTAAAGCGCAGGTGGAACATACTAGCTCTAGATTTGTCAGTCACTCGTGCCTTCTAATGTCCGGGTGTTAAAAGCCGCCACATATCTCCACGTAACCAGCATGGCAGTTCAATATTAAAGCTTCAGTGTGACCATGATTTACGGTGTTTGAAGCATATCTTCCCGTCCAGACCTTGTTTTCCGTCTCAGGCGTTTAGTGAGGACCTTGGATGTCGGGAAAGTTGGGTACGGCTCATGGCGTATTTGATATTGACGCACAATTCTTTAGAACCATTTCAAAGTATCAATTTCAAAGGCATGTACAGATTGAAAGACTCAACATCACGAGCCTTGTGTATATTCCTCTCTTTCCCTATTCTCAAGATTCGGAGGAAACCATATCTTTCCTACACTACTTTTCCACCACAACAGTTTTATTTTGAATACGCCCACACATGTGATATAATGTATGGGTTTTCGGTCTAACAGTTCAACAATCTACCTGTACATGACCGTCTCAATGAGTGGAAGATATTCCTTTGTCTGCGCATGAAAGTCTGTTTACGCAACAGCAAGTTTCAATAGAAATGACATCACAGACATTCTAAAGAGACATACAAGTGAACGGATCGGAACTGTCAGGGCTTAAAAATTCCTTGTGCTTATCCCCCCATGAATGCAGGATTGCGTTATAAACTGCCGCTGGACTCGGCCCAAAAATGACATGAAACATTGAAGTAGGGCATAGGGCATGATTAACTCTCTGTGCAACAAACTAGCGATTACGACAGCAGTAAAATATTCGACGGTAGTGCACAATTGATGTGACAAGTTTTCAGGAACAATATCATAAACTAGACAGCGGTGTCAAGTTACTCAAAATTGAATATCTCAAATCGTGGGTCCCTTGTGTAGGATTGCTAATAAAATATTTAGTGCCGTTGTGAAATATATTTCATGTACAACTGATCACTTGATAAGAATTGAACAAAAATGAAATGTCATAATGAAATATCATGTTCAAGTTCAAAATGAATCTGTACCGTTTCACATGAAAACGTCACATATGTTACTCTGTTGTAATGTTTTGATACTATTGCCCTCCATTGATTTCATTAAGTTGAATGAAACGGCGACGCATTTAAAAGTAACGCAACATTACAGCTATATCCTCACTCACACCGTTAATAGCTATGATATTAGTACCGTGCGCTGTTTGACCTACAGTTCGGGCCAGAGGAGGTCAAACGACATGTAAGGTCACGTACCTTTGTCCGGATATTTTCCCGGGTCGTCTCTCTGTGTTGTTGTTGTTAGAGAAAGTACACACGGACTGTAGCGCTGCTTGTAAAGAAACGTGATACAGTCTGGCACAGGTAGAAGTGAGAGCTCAGAGAAACAGTCTTCCTGTGTAAGCTTTATGTTTAGAGAACGGGCCAGTAATGCCATGCGCAGTAGGGTAGGACATCCGCCAATGTAGTTCTGGGGTACTTATCTTAGAGATTTTTTTCTGGGGTAATTTTTGGCCAATGCTGGTCAGTTCTTTTGACAACAGAGACAGGCAGGGTGCTAATTTTCCAGGACTGACTAAACTTGTTGACTTTTGTGATGTGTGAACGTGCAATAGTACATTTGAGGGAGACAATATTTTGTTTACGAAGCAGAATGATCCATTGTTTTCGGAGGGGGGGTACTTGTGTGACCTGATTTACTTGGTGGGAGTTATAAAAAGATAAAATTCTTCTGTTTCCAAAACTTAGTACACAGATATATTTTTGTAACAGAATTGTAGCCTATAAGTCTAGAAAATGCAGATGAAAGTGATTTAAAGCCAATTCTTTTTTGCCAA
Source organism: Branchiostoma lanceolatum (assembly GCF_035083965.1). Classification (NCBI taxonomy): domain Eukaryota; kingdom Metazoa; phylum Chordata; class Leptocardii; order Amphioxiformes; family Branchiostomatidae; genus Branchiostoma; species Branchiostoma lanceolatum. The sequence continues at coordinate 9,601,260 of NC_089734.1, forward strand.
TACATTTAAGTACGATATAATTACTGGTACTTGCTCTTGATCGTGACGCAATTCTAAAGAGTAGAGACCACAGTGACGTCATTTGTGGCCAATTCAATTTGTTTCTATGGTAACCGCACGGCTACAAAGAGCCAATGGCTAATTGATTCAAAACTTTTTCTTGTGTAGTTCATGCTATACAGCAGAAGGGTGTAAGGTCGTGCTAGCAGGACAAAGTCCCAGGAAATGTAGACACTAACCGGGCTGAGACGTGTGGTTGTTTATTAATCCATGTTTGTTTTTGAGGGGTTATGATGTCGGTGTTTCTTTGATTAGTGAAGTTTAAGGTCAGTTAAAGGGTCACAAACTGTTATAATTCAGTATAGTATATGAGATATGAATGGTTTATTATCACAAGTAAAAGGAATGCACAACAATGGCGGCCAACAGGTTGAATTGTTGTTGTAACATTTACACAATTACACAAATTTAAAATCCGTTCAGGAAAACAATTAGATACAATATGTACCATACAGAATGAATTTAAAAACATTGGCTCTTAACGAAATTATTCATAGATCTCAAAGATGGCAATTAACGTAGGCGAACTATGAATGGCACAGCACTGTTGCTATAACGATTGGTGTTAAGCCCCTGTCACACTTGTGCGTATATACAAGTCCGCATGAGTTGCGTATTAACATGTTTTTGGTTTAGGTTAAGTTTGCAGCCGAATAAGCGATTTCTTAGGTTCGATCACTAGGATGCACAACGGTGGGTCAAAGTAGAAAACAACTTTTTTCCCGCAAACCTTAAAAATGTTAATGCGCAACTCACGCGCACTTGAATATACGCACATGTGTGACAGGGCCCTTACATCGAGGACCGTTCAGGTTGTGCGACGTTTGTTTGCATACTATAGTATACAAACATAGCAGTGATGGTGTTCAAAACATTTAATTTCTATCGCTACGGAATGCAAGCTATAGAACAGTTTCTTCAATTCAAACGGTCAATCACTCTTGGTACGGATCGGCTCTTTGTACATGACAAGGAGCTAGAACACGACTCTTCATACCTGCCCACTATTAAATACAAGTCTGGAAGAAAAACTCGATTCTCTGAATGGCAGTGTGATATGAAAACGATGAAGCAGTGTTACGTTGATGAAGGTTAGACATCCAGGTAATAAGATACGCCAAAAATTGTTACTCGAGCAACTGGACACAAATTTTGAAACAGGCAGGCGTTTCATATAGCAACAATTTTTGGCGATGAAGCAGTGTGACCTTTCAAACTGACAGGGTAAATTAGTCATTGTGGGTACGCACGTATTACAACATGATATCTTACAAACAGCAGCAGTTCAGCTATGTCTTTGCCACGCGTTTCTGTTCCACGTAGTCTATCATTTACAAACAACCATCGTGTGATAACGTAATACTATAGTATACCCTGTCTAGAATTATATCCAAGCAGACGGAGGGAAGAAAAAAGAAAACATCTGCTTGGAAATCAACCATGAAACAAGGTTGACATTGAGAATGCTCAATGTTCTAACAATAACTTGGGTTCGGAAAGACGTGAGAGAGACGGACGCAAGACGAGAAATTTATAGAAAATCGTAAAGAATTTGTCTTCTCATATCTTTCTAAAGGTAGAAATAGTGCAATAAACGTCAACGTTTGTATTCGTACGGCTGACAGCTATAGATAGCTACTAAGGTACTAATGGTGATGATTATTCGTATCACAGTTAGCCACAACCACAGCCGATTTATTATGCTGTACTAATTCATGTTGCACGGTAGGTAACGTTAGCAAGTGTACTACAACAACGGGCTTAACTCCCCACCAAGCCATTATTCTATTCCTGGTAACACAGCACTGGAGAGCGTAAATGCACTTGAAACTTGTGTACGCCAGAGCACTCTGATCTGTGCAGGCGGGGAGAGGTCAAGTGGTCTGCCGACATGCAGGGGCCGTGTTTTATAAGGCGTTAAATGGATTATAAGTAGCGAACCTATTTCAGTCTCCGCTAAGGGCTGTTCCGTGTTTCAGCATGCAAAACAGGCAAGGTAAAAACGTACGGGGCTGAGCCGCTGTGGTACTCAGGTCAATTACGGCTTGTGATACTCGAACGAAACGCTGGAACACAGTTCGGACCGTTCCATTACGATGCGGTTTTCGGGGGTACATCGAATATTACTGTTACGATCATGTACTTCAGTAAAAAAGAACTTCATTTCATCTTTGGCACTTGAAAACTATTTAATCCCTTTTCATACGTCTACTATGGGCGTTGTTATAATCTGAACGTAATAATGATAACAACTGGGACGTCATATCCACGAATGTGGTTCAGCCGCGGCGAGGGCAAAGGTTACAGCTGTACGTGCAGCATGGCAGCTTACCACAGTGTTGTTTTCCGGCAATCATGTGGGGGGGATCGAGAGGATCATTTTTGTTTGGTCAATGAAGTCAAACATTTTCAATGAAGTCAAGGATTGCAAAGAGAGGGAGGCTTTTCCTTAACTGAGGTGAGTTGCTCATACCTTTCATCTGATAAATTATGTGTGGGCTTGTCTGGGGCGCCGCCGACTCACACATGCAAATTACAACATCAATACCCCAAATTATGTTATTGAAAGTGCACAAGATTTTCTTAAGTACTTTCTCCCATCGACATTTTAATATTCATTACACTGTATTTCGGGACATCTGTACAGACATAATTGTTATAAGTGCAGTACATAGGAGAAGTGAACTGTGGGATATGGCTCCAGGGGAGCAGTGTAATGTGGGTAATATTGAGCTGAATGCAATCTTGAAGGTAAACATTTGTTCCCGTGCACGACTCCGACACGGGCCCGAGTGATTCTTGAACGGCATCTTGACGGAATGCATGCAGACAAGGAACCCACCACCAGGACAGTGTCAACAATGTTTTCCAATTCTCTCAATAGGGCGGCTTTGAAATTGTGAGTAGCAATCAAAATGCTTATTTATTGGTTCTGCATGTAACATTACTCTGGCTTGCAATTTAGTTTGAACAAGGAGGTTTAATCAGGAGGCTCTCCTCCTGATTAAACCTCCTTGGTTTGAAGCATAGCATTGGCTGAGAGTTATGTGTACAGTACAGTGTGCAGTTATGTGGACAGTTATGTGTATAGTACAGTACAGGCATAGAGATTATAGACGTTAAACAATGACATCAACAACAACAGTACTACAGAGCCTACAGGCCGGGGCTCTGTAGCACTGTTGTTGTTGTCCTTGTTTTACGTCTATTTCTGTACTGTACTGTACACATAACTGTCCACATAAGTGTACTGTACATATAACTCTCAACCAATGTGCCTTATCAATGAAAAAGTATTCATGTACGAAATGGGAATGGATAAAGCAAAAAGGCATATTCCTTGCAAGGAGTCTTACTGTCCTAAGGTGGAAAAGTAGTAATGTTCCTAGATATTGATACTACATGCATGTATTGTCTTTGACAAGAAATGTACACTTGCAATTCTCCCTAGACAGATGTTGACAAACTCCAAAAGAAGTTAGATGCATCTTTTTCCATGTTTGAATGCTTATTATAGTTTTTTTTATAGTCCATAGCCTATAGCTTTATAGACTGACTCACACAGACTGACTAATAAGTATATAGTATATAGCCTAGAACTGAAGTATATATGCCCTTGAAAAAAAAAGATAAGTCAAAAACATGTTTAATTTCAATGACATGAACTCTAATGACATGTACATGTATATATGGGTGTCTTATAGGCAAGAAGAAGCCTTCTACACCAAGTCGTCCTGAGGTATCCTAAGGTATGTACAGTCAAAACCTCCATTTTTAGATAGTTAAGACCCTCTCACAGGTAAACAACAGTCTAACTTAACCAGCAACTACTTTATGTACCAGACCATTTTGCTTGTCAAAGGCAAGCTACATGTTGTTAGGTTTAATTTCACTGCACATATAAAGTTAGTAGTATTACAAGCTAGCTGACAGGAAATGGGATGGATGTTGAGCAAATGTTTATTGAACATTTCTGTAACTTGTTGCTGTTGTACATAATATATGTATGTACTGTATATTACAACCATGCATGCAGTATACATTTGGCATATTTGTTCATTTCTCATACGTATAATACCATACATTATCTCCTGTCATTTATCATGGAGGGTTTAGCTTTATATTCATTAAGGAATGAAGTTGTAGTCATTGTGAATTCCTATTAGGAATGGGGTATTATGTAATGATATGCTATGGCCCAATAGTTCCATAAATAGTAGACAGTCTGAACAGAAAGCCAGTTAGGGTGTAGCTGTGCAAGCTATGAGATAGGGACTGATTGTATCTTAGCTTAGTAAGTAAATAAAAAGGACATACTCCATTCTCTTTTTGTCTTAGGTGTTCATCACATGGAGGGAGACTGTAGGTTATATTGTAGCACTTACACATTTCAGTTAATGACAGAAACAAAATATTGTGTGTGTGTATATGTATATATGTGTGTATGTGCATGTATACTACATATTAAGGTTAGAGATAGGTTTGTATACTGGGTAAACTGCAGCACAAGCTACATTTCTGGACTGATTTATTCCACTCTCACTGGGTTGGTGCCCCATTCTTCTTAATAAAGGGGTCAAGGTTTGTCTCTCCTCAAACAGGCATGAGACTCCCTTTTATCAGCCTACCCAAAGAACATCTCTAGCCAATGTTAGGTTTCCATTTACCAGAATCCAGTGAGGAAATATTTGTAAAGTGCCTTTAACAAGGGTGTATTCTGGGGTTCTGTCAGGGTTTCCAAGATAACACTTCTAGCTTCAACAACCCTAAACACAAGTACACTGTGCCACCAGGTTTAAGTATATCTAATACATTGTAGCTGGATGACTCCTTGAATAGCAAATCTTCATTCTGCCAGTGGGAACATTTATGTGACATTTGACAATTCTGTCAGTCACCATGATCTATCCTTTAATCAGAGTATCTGCATGCTTGAAGGAAATGAAAGAAGCACATGTTGAAGACACTTCATTTATTTTACAAATTCACAATGACAATTACTTTACAGTAAATATGATGTGGTACAATACAGGCTTATGTATTTGGTTAAAGTTAAACGACAAATGTGTATCTATCTTCTTTCCACCCTTTTTATGCAGTAATTGCTATTGTGCAATCTCAAGTATTGAATCCTATGAATTGATATTTGCCATATGACCTCAGGTCTTCAAAATATTTTCTTTTGATGTAGGACTTTGCTCAAGGATGTCAACACAGCACTGAGGACTCTGCTTATCTAAGTACTTCTGCAGAAAGGACAGTAAAGCTCTTCAGGCTGTAGCCAAGGACCTGTGATAAGTCAGAATGTCACCACTCCCAATGGAAATACAAGCATACTTTGATGGACAGCTTTAATCATGTTATTTCTGATACCATGTGACCTTAAATGTTCTGATTCACAAACATTTATTTAATGACATGAAATACATTTATGTTATACAGTTATGCCTTAATTTTGCTGAGGTCAGAATAAATGGCATGCACTATATATGGAGCTGAAATTGCTTGTTGGACAGCAAAATATTGACAAGTTATGTTGGTTTACATTTTTGCCATCAATTTTAAAGTTCACCTTTAAAGCTGAATTTCAAAGCATTATCCTGAAAGATTACATTCATTATAAATAGTCAGATTAGATTATGTGATTTTATTTACCTAATGTTACATTGTTTAATTAAAGAAGTGAAGAAATATATCCATGTCAATTTACTTGTGTACAGTTTGATATTCTTAGATCTTCCAATCTTCATTTATAATATTCTACTCTGTGAAATAGCATGGCAACAACCTATAGTTAGCCTGTTAATGTGTTTTTTGTTCCTTGAATCAGTCTGCACAAACAATTAGGGACTCGCCCATTCAATCATGTTGAATACATGTACATGAGGTGTATATTGTGTGCATGGAACATGTTGAATAATGATACACTTCTGTTAGATTTTGTGGAGGTTTGTTTTGCACTTGATGATCCAATATTTACATTGTTAATCACAACATTGTGAATGAGCACATGCAGAATAACTGCTTTGTAAAATAAAATTTTACTGTTGTAACCAAACATCAACAGTGTAAATCACTTGACAGGAGCATTGTAACCAGTATTAATTAAACTGGGTAACACATGACAGCTGAATCATCCCACTAGTGCACTGCAACCTGCAGCATACCCTTTCGTAGGAACAGATACTGCAGGGATCGGTATTGAATTACCTTACTACCACATGGCAATTACTTCACACGGTCCAACATTTCATCTCGATCAAACAAAAGGTGCATCCAGTATGGTGCATGTTGTTTAGGCTCCCTCAGCCCCGGTATGCCTAAACACCTCACCCGACCTCATCCGACCTCACCCGACCTCATCCGAGTCTAAAATGCAGTGTATACGGGGTAGGGACATTATTTGACGTTCTGGATACGTTGCATATGCAATTATGAATGCAATACAAGCAGCAAACTCTAAGTATTTACCAGTTTTTATAAGTTTCTACGCTCGTTTTCAAGATAGAAGATTTCTGGCCGCCATATTGGATCATGCCACTGTTGGGGTCTACATGGTGAAGTTCTTCATAACTTTTTTTATTTATTTTTGTCCGACAGGACGATAAGACGGTGGGTACTTATTACCTTTTCATCACAATCCACTCGTAATAACTGTACACAATAACTGTACACAGAAACTGTACACAAAGTGTTTTTCAGCCTCGAATACACGCACGTAGTGTGTAGTCAATTGCGCCGGCCGTCTTGACCTCCCTTTACTTATAAAAACTGGTAAATACTTAGAGTTTGCTGCTTATATTGCATTCATAATTGCATATTTAACGTATCCAGAACGTCAAATAATGTCCCTGCCCTGTATACACTGCATTTTAGACTCGGATGAGGTCGGGTGAGGTCGGGTGAGGTGTTTAGGCATACCCCCTCAGCCCTACTTTATCTTGCACTTCTCTTTCACTACATCTCTGAACAAACTGTCCCTTTTCACGCGATTCGAAATACTGCCCCATGTGCCGCTCTTGTCGTTTCTTGTAACCTTCCGTACACAGGAAGTTTGTCACGTCTATTTTCGCCCACAATGCGCCTCTGTGCCTTATGCACATTTGCTCAGAACATACCTTTCCCCCTTTGCTTTTCAGCTCTCGTTTCTTTCACTTGCGATGTACGTTAGCATCCCAAACTTTGGCAACAGAGGCTCTGAACGAGACGCTGAATGTCTTCCGAAACTCTGTATTTACAGTTTTGTACGAATATCAAATAAAATACATATGTGTCAAGCATAAGCTATCCAAAAACGTTGTTTCTATTAATTTTCTGACTGCAGGAACACAGGAAGAGGCTTTAAAAGAAATGAAAAGCGACGATTTACAAAAGTTCTGCCGGCGTCCGCCATTTTGTAACCAATGGTAACGTTCTCTGATTGGTCAATGCTGAGTGGGCCGTACCCCCATTACGTCATGTTTAATACGGCGCTTTAGACGGATCGCATAGTCAACTTTACGGGCTCAAGCCCAGCTCAAATTAATAATACTGTTAAAACAAGAACGAAGTTAATATTTGACACATCTTTATCTTTCAAACTATCCGAGGCTTTTTTTCGTGATCATCAAGATAATGTTAACAGATTCAATTGTTCACAGAAAATACGAAAAAAATCCCAGTTTTTTACGTTTTTGCCCTAAAGTACATGCGATACCTTCAAAAGTGTCAAAAAGGCCGCGGACAAATTTAATCTGTAAGAGTTTACCTTACACCCTGTAAAATACCAAGACTCAAACTGCTTTCCCCACCTGGGCTCGGGCACATAAAGTGAGCATGTCATTTTTTAACCAAAATATCGATTTCTTACCCCAAAAATTTGTCACATGAAAACTTTTGTACAGTCATTTTATTCAGACCAAGAAGCGCTAACAGTGTGTCAAATTTCTCGGCGTTATGACCATGCGAACAATAATTATAGCCATATATGTAAAATACCAGTAATTACAGGGTGTCACATGCCGTAATTGACCTGAGTAAGTCTAAAGATGGAAACACTACAACATAGAAACCTGGGTCGACTTAGACATGCCACTCACTTTGGGACAGGACTGTACCGTGTGCAGCACTATCGCATCCGCTACAGGTAAACACATTTGAAAGTTCATCTGTGTTGGTAGAAATCATTCTGAAACAAGTTTTAACTGTAATTTCCAACACTCCTTGACAACGACTTGTGTTGTACAGTCGAAAATTTTGGTAAGTCCAATTTTTGTGTTGGAAATTATAGTTAAAACTTGTTTCAGAAGGAAAACACAAGGTATATATCTGCTCACTCTAGCGCTATAGATCTTTCCCCCCCAACATGCTACCCCAGAATTTGTCATACCGACATGACTTGTCGTGTATTGGGACACGGCAAACCGAGTGACAGCGGGCCACATTTGTTGGTACGCATACCCGCTCATCAGTTGGGTGTTTAATGCTTAACCTCGCATCGATCTAGGACACGCAGGCGGTCACCTTAAAAAGACCATGATTTATTTATAACAACCCGCTTAAAACAACAGTTGGTTTGGTTAAATTTTGAAGTCCTGAAAACCACACAGGATGCATTTGACTGCTGTGAATGTGAAAACCAAAAAAGAAGTCGCTATATTTTTGACTATGTATTGCACAGGAGGGGACCTCACGACCCTAGGTCTATTCCCTGACATGGTCATGCTTTCAATGAAAATAAAATGTATGACGATAGAAGTGTTCCTACCTTCACCACGTTGGTAAGGTTGTTAACGGCTCACATAAGGGTGGTATGCAGTTACAGACGACAAGTCGTGTATGTGCCCCTCCAAATCGGTGTATGTTGAGTTGTGTCTGTTGTTGTCCTCTCAGCGGACCATAGATGCCACCAGGTTGATTGACATCTCGGCAAACGATACCATCGTTTAATCCGGGGTATTCAGCGGGTCACACTACAATGTCACAGCATCGTCAGCACGGATCACATTCCAGCTGGATATCTGTCTTCCTTATCGGCAATTTTTTCTCATCACAGCTACTGTCATTCAAATCCACCCCCATCCGGCCCCAACGCCTGTCATCAGTGCAAGATGCAAAGCCATGACCTGTATTATAAATCTTTCGAAGTTTGTTCATCCTAGTTTCAAACCCACCTTAGCTAGGATCCTTCACAGAAACTTCAAACGGTTTATTTTGTTAGCAAACTTTAATCAGCTAAGGTCATAAAAAGGAGTAACGTTATACAGTGATCTATTTTTAAGACATATGTATTTTGCTATTTCAACTCCAGACTTCGAATGACATGCATCGAGCAAGATTCAAGTCCCAATTTACCAGTGTTCGACTGCAAGGTGACAGAGAGGTTATGTGATCTTATCTATATCGGTCAGCACAAGCTAAGGCCATACTCGGTTTAGTCAGTTGCCAATATGGGGTTGAAATCAGCTAGCAGCTGTTCTGCCTGTGTCTCTTGAGGACAATTGTTCCCAACTTGATATGCAGTTCTTAAACACTTCGGTAAACGGCGCTGGTGTATGGTGGGGTTCGCGTGTCCCAACAATCAGTAGGTGACTTCAAATGCCAACTGTGCCAAGCCATATGGTCGACAAAATACATTTCGATACAACAAGACGACATTTAACTCACGGCAAAGCAAGCACTAAATACATCAAACATTAAACTAAACATCTTTCACGTTGATAGACACCAAAATCGTTCCTAATATAACGTTATAAGCATCCCCTGTATCTCTTCGTTGACTATTTTGCTTCAGACTTTGCAGTTCTTCCTCCAGCTTCTGTTGTCTTTCTCTTGCATTTTTCAACTTTTCCTCTACGTTGGCTATCTTCTGTCTGACCCTGATACCGAGCCGGTGGAAGCCGGGAAGGACGCTCATCAGCAGTTCCATGTCGTCCCGCAGGAGGGCGCTGCGGTAGCATGCCAACTTCAGATGGTGCCTGAAATGGAGGGATATCTTAAAATCTCTTGCTGATTTACTACAATTTCTTTCACTGATTTATTACAGTTTCTTTCATGAAATCCTATCCTTTTCTCTCTTCTATAAAGTATGGACATGCACGTGTAGGCAGACCATGCACTAATTACATTCATCAACTGTGTCTAGATGCGGACTTTGGGACACCAGCCCAGTGCAATGGAGGATAGAGGATGGAGAAGAAGGGCCATGAGCGCCCTTGAGACTGTCACGACCAGATGATGATGATGATGATGATAACGTATGTAACTAATAGGATATACCTTTTAAAGACATCGTACTGATTTCCCGCTCGATACATTTGTTCAACATACACTTGATATTCTTCCCTCAACATTGCTTTCACAGGTAATTCGCAACGAATCTTAAAAAGAGCCTTAAGACGCTACCGAACTGTAAAGTATTAAGTATGCTTCAAACAGAAGTTACTCAAGTTTGTTTTTTTACTCACCTACTTACCTTGTCGACTGTAATTTCTGTTGGATGTGCCCGGCCTCTTGTTTCAGTCCCTCGTACTCCTTTATTTCCTTTCGCCGAGAGAAGTCTTCCAATTGCTTGGTGATCTATAACAGTGCACCGTTTCATAGGTATGTATGCTATAACGTTATGTGGAGAAGGGAGAGGGGGCAGAAATACAAACGGTGAGAGAGAGTGAAAGGACCACGAAGCAGTCCGGCGTCGTCATCTAAAGCAAGGATATAGGTCAGCCCATTTTCGTCTAAAAACGTTGAATAAACATATAAGAATTGTCTAAGAAAACAAGAACATTCCGTTACCTTCTTCTCAGTCTCCTCCAGGTCGCTGATGTCAGTGCTGAGTTCCTCTGACGACACGGACGCTATCTGGAACGCCTCGGTCAGCTCGTCATAGCGGGCGTCCTTAGCTGTCAGGCCGGCCAGCTCCTCCTGATAGTCCACCAGGTTCGTCTCGAGCTCCTGGATGGTTCGCGAAGTCTGTCGGGCAATTGTAACAACGTACATTACGGAACATTGTACTAGCATGAAAGTTAATATGAGTTGGTAAAACATCTTATGAAAAAATAATCTGTTCTCCAACTAAAAAATTGGACCTACCACAATTTGGAACTGAATTGCTCAGTCCTCTTCAGCTAACTGACCCAATCTCTCTGGACACGTGACTTTGAGTACGCGTGACGTCAGCAATGGGTCCCACAGTTTCGTGCCTGGACATTGATTCTAGATGACTGTTACTGAACAAGACTACTCTGGTACAAGGAACATTAGTACTCTGGTACAGGAGTAAAGGAGGCCATCTACATCATGGTGAACATTAGTACTCTGGTACAGGAGTAAAGGAGCCCATCTACATCATGGTGAACATTAGTACTCTGAGACAGGATTAAAGGAGGCCATCTACATCATGGTGAACATTAGTACTCTGGTACAGGAGTAAAGGAGGCCATCTACATCATGGTGAACATTAGTACTCTGGTACAGGAGTAAAGGAGCCCATCTACATCATGGTGAACATTAGTACTCTGAGACAGGATTAAAGGAGGCCATCTACATCATGGTGAACATTAGTACTCTGGTACAGGATTAAAGGAGGCCATCTACATCATGGTGAACATTAGTACTCTGGTACAGGAGTAAAGGAGCCCATCTACATCATGGTGAACATTAGTACTCTGGTACAGGATTAAAGGAGCCCATCTACATCATGGTGAACATTAGTAATCTGGTACAGGAGTAAAGGAGGCCATCTACATCATGGTGAACATTAGTACTCTGGTACAGGAGTAAAGGAGCCCATCTACATCATGGTGAACATTAGTACTCTGAGACAGGATTAAAGGAGGCCATCTACATCATGGTGAACATTAGTACTCTGGTACAGGAGTAAAGGAGCCCATCTACATCATGGTGAACATTAGTACTCTGGTACAGGAGTAAAGGAGGCCATCTACATCATGGTGAACATTAGTACTCTGAGACAGGATTAAAGGAGGCCATCTACATCATGGTGAACATTAGTACTCTGGTACAGGAGTAAAGGAGCCCATCTACATCATGGTGAACATTAGTACTCTGAGACAGGAGTAAAGGAGGCCATCTACATCATGGTGAACATTAGTACTCTGGTACAGGAGTAAAGGAGGCCATCTACATCATGGTGAACATTAGTACTCTGAGACAGGAGTAAAGGAGGCCATCTACATCATGGTGAACATTAGTACTCTGGTACAGGATTAAAGGAGGCCATCTACATCATGGTGAACATTAGTACTCTGGTACAGGAGTAAAGGAGCCCATCTACATCATGGTGAACATTAGTACTCTGGTACAGGATTAAAGGAGCCCATCTACATCATGGTGAACATTAGTACTCTGGTACAGGAGTAAAGGAGCCCATCTACATCATGGTGAACATTAGTACTCTGAGACAGGATTAAAGGAGGCCATCTACATCATGGTGAACATTAGTACTCTGGTACAGGAGTAAAGGAGGCCATCTACATCATGGTGAACATTAGTACTCTGGTACAGGAGTAAAGGAGCCCATCTACATCATGGTGAACATTAGTACTCTGAGACAGGAGTAAAGGAGGCCATCTACATCATGGTGAACATTAGTACTCTGGTACAGGAGTAAAGGAGGCCATCTACATCATGGTGAACATTAGTACTCTGGTACAGGAGTAAAGGAGCCCATCTACATCATGGTGAACATTAGTACTCTGAGACAGGATTAAAGGAGGCCATCTACATCATGGTGAACATTAGTACTCTGGTACAGGAGTAAAGGAGCCCATCTACATCATGGTGAACATTAGTACTCTGGTACAGGAGTAAAGGAGCCCATCTACATCATGGTGAACATTAGTACTCTGGTACAGGAGTAAAGGAGCCCATCTACATCATGGTGAACATTAGTACTCTGGTACAGGAGTAAAGGAGCCCATCTACATCATGGTGAACATTAGTACTCTGGTACAGGAGTAAAGGAGCCCATCTACATCATGGTGAACATTAGTACTCTGGTACAGGAGTAAAGGAGCCCATCTACATCATGGTGAACATTAGTACTCTGAGACAGGATTAAAGGAGGCCATCTACATCATGGTGAACATTAGTACTCTGGTACAGGAGTAAAGGAGCCCATCTACATCATGGTGAACATTAGTACTCTGGTACAGGAGTAAAGGAGCCCATCTACATCATGGTGAACATTAGTACTCTGGTACAGGAGTAAAGGAGCCCATCTACATCATGGTGAACATTAGTACTCTGGTACAGGAGTAAAGGAGCCCATCTACATCATGGTGAACATTAGTACTCTGAGACAGGATTAAAGGAGGCCATCTACATCATGGTGAACATTAGTACTCTGGTACAGGAGTAAAGGAGCCCATCTACATCATGGTGAACATTAGTACTCTGGTACAGGAGTAAAGGAGCCCATCTACATCATGGTGAACATTAGTACTCTGAGACAGGAGTAAAGGAGGCCATCTACATCATGGTGAACATTAGTACTCTGGTACAGGAGTAAAGGAGCCCATCTACATCATGGCGAACCAACATGCCCTCAACCGGGACGGCGGGTGATATCGACTTCTAACAACCCCAGTGACGTCACTAGGGCTTTAAGTCACATGCCCAGAGCAGTTGGGTCCAATAGCTTAAAGGCGACTGAGCGATTCAGTCAAAAATTCCATTGGGAGAACAGTTTCATTTCGTCATAAGGATAATGGTACGTGCATGAGTAGGAGTAGACACGCCTGGTACAATGCATGAGACTACCTCAGTTACTGTGGTCATAGAAGCACATGCCACATGCCTACATACATATGTATCCAACCTACCTTAGTTATCTTCTCGCGGAGATCTTCGATCTGTCGTTCACGGCTGCTCGCCTCGTCTTTGACCGCCGAGTCGGACAGCCCAACAAACAACTTGTACCATTTCTCCGTGATGGCCACCGCTTTGGAGGCCTTCGCGACCAGGTCTGGCACCAGCTGAGAGATGATGTGGAAGGGTTTGGCGCTGTCGGCCTCCGTACTGTTCCTGTTCGTCTCCGCCTCGAACAGGACGACTGAGATCGGTCCGTCCGACGACAGCCTGCTCCATCGCTGCTGGAGCTTGAAAAGTCGGGTAACCGTCCGGAGAAACTTGGCGGTGCGATCGTCAACTTTTGCAGCCTGCTCACGGGACTTCCCGTTCTCCACCGCTCCCGTCTGCTGGCTTTGTGCAGTTTTAGACAGGACAGTCACAGCCTGTGCGTGGCCCGTGAGTGACGTCGCGGCTTTTTCCATGCCGTGAGCTGGAAAGAGGTTCTCTACAAGTGGTGTGTAGACCCTCTCTGTGAAATACTTGTTTAACCTCTTCATATCATCAATGAGACGCAAAATGTCCACAAAGTACTCCAACACCTCACTGCCGTCCGCGGCCCTGCTGCCATGGCTGTTGTCTAACTGTAACCTTAACAAAAGTTGGCGGAAAAGCGCTAAGTTCGTGACGACCTCTAGACTTTGAACTTGGCTCTTGCTGTATCTGTTTTCGAGTCTGGTGATGTTGTGAAGGAACGTTTCCTTGGAAAATCGTGACGTCACTTCCTGTTTCAGAACTGCGAACGCGTCCAGTTGTTTCCGGATGAGTTTTAGCTTCTCCTGCAGTGAAGCTTTTTTCATGGCGTCATCTCTTGTCTGTGGGTGGATTAGAAAAACGCTTAAATGCGACAAAGCATTTAATTTACACAAAATGTTTGCTTATAGATAGAACTCTATGTCGTTTCTGTTCCAAAATTTAGAACATTTTCTAGTTCTCCATGTGCGCATTAGCCAATCCGGAAAGACAACGATCAAACGAAAGAACACACTACTGTAATGTGAAATATTTTGCTAAGCCCAGGCGGAAACCAAGTACATTTATAGCTAAGACGCCAGTTAATTGTACTAGAATTTTGGTGCGGAATTTTCTCAATTCTGGCCAATTTTGTACTCATTTTTCACACGCGCCAAACTCAAAATGAGCGTCCCATTCTGCTCTACTGAAACGTGCCCCGTCCAACCGTGATAACCGTATGCAGGGTCATTTCTGGCGTGACCTCCCTTCTTATGTAACATGTACGTTTTGGCCACACACAAATCCTTCTTTCAAACATGTGCCCCCTTTTACTACACTGACCTGAACCGTACTTACGTAAAAGTGGAACCAGTCGCTTCGCACAGCCATGACTCTGACGGTGAAGATGACGAATTAGCTTTACCAGGCGATTGTGATAGATCGCCGATCCAACCTGACTTGTACCTTTGACGTGCGTGTACTGCCGGGCAGGCTTAAGTACCCGGACACTACCATGGACCACTGGCTACATTGTTCACTAATAAGGACAGAAAGGGGATCTGGGCTCACTTGTCTCTTCTTCATTTCGTTACATCAGATCGCATTCTAATATAAATTCACGAAACTTATCTTTGTCACTTTGGTGTCAAATATAATTTGCGGTCGTGGTTGTAGTCATTTCATTCATCTCTTAAATATTGATAAGATTCTAAAAAGTGATTTGTTGGAAAGAATGAATAACTTTTTGCTCCACGTTTACGTTGAAGTGTGCTTGGCATGAGCAGCTAAACGGTCTTAGCCGTCTTTTAACAAAAGATTTGCAATTTTGATCCACTTAGATAATCCTTGAGCCACGTAGGAGTGCTGATTTACATAATCCGCTTTCTGTTACTAAATATCAGTCAATGACAGCTGTTTGAAGGGCGAGACTCGATTGTGAATTGCTGGCGCTTTCTAGACTCTCCCAGCCGCCGTGAGTGGCCCACTTGCACTTATGTAACAATGCCGCTTATCGAGTAGTTCGTTGTGTAACTGTGCCAAGTCACCGAGGCGTAACGTCACGACGTCGTTGAACGCGAATGCTTTACATCTTGATCAGTTTTCATACAAAGGATAGCGTACAAAAGACAGGGCACTTTATAACATTGGGTTACGTAATGTTCTGTGTACTAACATTTGTGACGCTTCGATGACACATTGCTGGAGTCAAACTTAGGTGGAAGGAGATAGAATGAAACATACAACACTAATGTACCTCACAACTAGTCTTACTCTTGATACAATTGTACAGTGATCTTTGTCATCATTTTTCCTCCTTTATCTGCAGTGCCTGATGGTGGCCGTGGTTGTATGCAGATGTCTTTCACCGTTCGCACCAGACCTGGTCTGATGACGTCACCACATTTACCGTTACAACTGTTACATGTACGTAGATAAAGAGATAAAGGTTAGACTTCCACATTCATATATAAGTCCTTCGTGCTGTTGTTAATACAAAAAAAAATAGTAAAACAACTTGATAATACATTATACTTATAACATAGTCAAAGGTTTTAGACAACATCCGTCGCGTTATTTGCTTCCTATGTTATGGGATTTTGTAAAAATCAAAGTGTCGGTGTATAATCTTATGTCTAGCTTGCTTCTATATAACGTTAAATATATTCGCTCTTGTTTTGTTTACATAACTGAACATGGACCCAAATTTACATTGCAAACGCGCAATGGTAAAGATCAGGGCTGTTTACTACTGCTCTCGCTTTCTTCAGCATCTTCTGTCTACGAAAAAAGCCAGATGAAGAGAGAAATTACAAGTGTTGAAAAAAATCAAACATGCAGTGTGTTTGCTTTCAGGTAAATTGAATTGAAAAAGTTGTTCTGGGAGACCTGAAACCAACTACTTGTTTCAAATAGTTGTAGGAATAGTAGTTGAAATCCTAAATTGCAAGGTTGACAATACAATACAATACAATACAATACAATACAATACAATACAATACAATACAGTGGACTCCCGCACAATACGGATATTCACATTCCAAAAGAAAATCGTTCGATTTGGGTCTCCAAAAATTCAAACCAAATGTTTTTACTGAAATTGTAAATAATCCTTATTTTGACCGATAAGCAATATACACCAAGTGAATGTTATGCTAGGTTGTATCAGAAGACAGAAATGTTACACGCAGAGGAAAAATCATTGGGGACACAAATTCGGTGAGTAAAGTTTGGCATAGAGGTTAGGAGTTGTTTGACAATGACAAATACCCGTGCCGTTGAACGGATTAAGTCTGGTGGAACTGCGGCCAAAAGACAGGTGGTGAGTATGAATAAAGATGATATTTTGCAACAAACGTTCCGCCAGATAGAGGCAAAGATTACAAAGCACGTTTTCTGTCATGGAAACAACATCAAGGAATACTTCTCGGCAAAATCTGGTCAACAAGGCAGTTTGCCATGTAGTAGAGAAGACACTGATATGGGCACTAAACAAAGTTTGCATTCCGTATCTTATTTTTAGATTTAAAAATCGTCGTCAGTATCATCGTCAAATCTAACCTTAACTTTTAAATGACAGCAGTATTCATTCGGAAAAGAAGAAAAAAAAGGTTTTAATCTGGGTAATTGTTTCGGATTGTAGAATTCCTTTTTCACGCTGCCAAAGATGGAAAGGTTCTTCCCAAGCCTGGAATAACCACATGTATTTATATGTATCAACCCCAGTAGAACAATATAGATTCCATCCTATTGTCCACATAGTAGGGAATCTTACAGTGATACGGGCACCATGCAGACGTTGTAACATTTGGTTTACCCCGATTCTATACTTTGTGTAACCACAGAGGCTACATTGTACACTCATTGCACCCGAGCCAGGCATCTACAACCTTCTGGCGCTGGCAATACGGATTGGGCAATATATATTATATAACTTTTCTATACAAATACAGGCAAATACAGTTAGATATTGTCATGGCGTCTAAAATGTTTGTTAAAGTTTCAGTCGCATGCTATCTATTTCG
The DNA here is from genome assembly GCF_035083965.1 of Branchiostoma lanceolatum. NCBI lineage: Eukaryota > Metazoa > Chordata > Leptocardii > Amphioxiformes > Branchiostomatidae > Branchiostoma > Branchiostoma lanceolatum. The sequence continues at coordinate 9,619,142 of NC_089734.1, forward strand.
TAAGTGGATGGTAAAGAAAGGTAAAGCGGTCGAAACTCAGAATGAGGACGAAGCATGGCGCTTTTTCGTTGATTATCTAGTAGTGCAGAGCGGCTTCGCTACGGCCAAGCACCCCGGGTCGCCAATACGCTTCTCGTGACATTGAACGGGTCAAGCTAAGTCTGGTGGAACTGCGCCCAAAAGACAGGTGGTGAGTCTGAATACAGATGATATTTTGAAACAAACGTTCCGCCAGATAAAGGCAAAGATTACAAAGCACGTTTTCTGTTTGCCTGTGGATGGTGATCCTACGTATATTTACTAGCGAAATGTTGTTTGTCTGTCTATGAAACGATTCAAGACTGCTTGTATTCTCTAATGAAGTATACGTAAAATGATTGATAAAGATGTCATACAATCTACTACAACATGTAAACGGTACTAGGTGCAGTAGAATTGCTAATAATTGTTTTGAATGAATTCAAACTTTAGAGAAGAAAATGATACTTCCATTTCGCATGAGCTGTGTACCCAATCTTACAAATTCATGTCGTATAATTTCCAGCCAAGTCAATGTTATGCCAGGTTTATCATCAATACAGAAATGTTACATGCAGCATATTTATCATAGATTATTAATGACAAGACTGGTGGAACTACGACCAAAAGACAGGTGGTGAGTCTGTAATACAGGTAATATTTTGAAACAAACTTCCGCCAGATAAAGGTAAATATTACAAAGCACGTTTTTCTGTTGTGAAAATAACATCAAGGAATGCCTCTCGGCAAAAGCTAACCATGGCCGGGTACCTGCAAGTACGAAAGGGCTAGGGAAGTTATGTGTACTCAAACGTGAAACGCCGCAGGCATAGCCCGCCGGTAATATAAGTAAACATGCCAGCACCACAACTCACATTTCTTCCGGACAGATGTTGAGACAGCAAAGGTGTCTGTAAGCACATCTCAGCCATCATCTGTAGCGCTACCCTCGCAACCAACAGCTGGACGTGTGACAAAAGTGAGTTAGTTATGATAACGTTTTAGTTTTCTGGGGACGTCTCAAGTTATAACAAGGTTTTGTTTGTTGTAGCTTATTGCACTTTCGCCCTTTTGAAAAGTTGAATGCCTCAACTACAGACCACTAGTATCTGAACAGAACTCATTTCGTAATCATATCAACATTAAGTAGTTGGGAAGGCCTTCGCCTACACTAAAACTTGGCAAAGTGCACAGCTCGAAATGTTGTTCTGCCCACCCGTTAAAAAATGACAACACCTGCTGCCCGTCCTTTGGTCCCTCCCTATTTCGGACTGTAGAGATGCGAATAAGGTAAACGAGGAATGAAACGTTTATTTTAGAAAAGGAAAGCGTACACGGTTTCCTGTTTTTATGTAATATGCTCAACGCATGATCTGGCGACATAATTCATGTAAAGTTTACAGATCGTCGTGTGCTATCTACATGTATTTCATTAGTGGATGGTAAAGAAAGGTAAAGCGGTCGAAACTCAGAATGAGGACGAAGCATGGCGCTTTTTCGTTGATTATCTAGTAGTGCAGAGCGGCTTCGCTACGGCCAAGCACACCGGGTCGCCCACACTCTTCTCAATAAGTGTGTTGGGTTCTTTCGGATGGTGATCCTGCGTATATTTACAGGCGAAATGCCGTTTGTCTGTCAATGAAACGATTCAAGGCTGCTGGTACTCTCTTATGAAGTAAACGTAAAATGATTGATAAAGATGTACCCTGACTTGCAATACAATTTACTACTGCATTTAAAACAAGCAGTAGAATTGCTAATAATTCTTCTGCATGAATTGTTTTTGTCTAGGTCTGTGTCTTCTCCGCTATAAATCAAGATCCCTTTTATGGATTTGTCAGAAAGGTGGCATATCGGTAGTTAAAGAGGGTATCACACACCTTAGCCACACCGCAAACACCACAATTACTTCACGGAGGATTGTGTCCTAAGGACTCTTGTTTCTATTCTGCCCGTGCGTTCCATTAACTGGTTTTTAAATTCCGACAATTAAGACATCAAAATCAATTCAACTATTGCCTTTTTGTGAGGTTCGATTTGTCTAATCTCGGCCGGTGCAATAAATGGCGTTCGGTGCAAGAGGTATTGGCGGATAGCTGTGTTGCAGACTCTGTTAAGCCGACGGTACTCGGTCAGGTCCCCACGTCAGCGCGCAGTGCGGCGGTGGTCTATGATGTCAAGGGTCTCTTGTGAGATCCACGGTTGTTTTGGGGAGGGTCTGCTCCTGCCAACTGTTTGTTTAATTTCCTCCGCTACTTTGTGGACTTGCGATTTGAAGTGCTGCAAATCTGACGTACACGTTGCATCCATTGCCAGGGCGCTGAAACGGCTGCAACAGCACGTTTGTAGGACTCTTGGGTCAGTGGCCATGGGGGTGGAAATAACTGTATTTATTTATGTTTTGATCGGACCACACGCGGTCCCCTCTATTGGAAGCAGATAAGTGCTTAGCCTGGCCGGGACCATTCCCGCCTCGCCTACCTCAGCGTGCGGACGCGAAACCTGCCCGATCATCGTTAGTGCGGAGGTAATTGTGAGTCAAGAGCTAGACAAGACTCTACTCGACGATTTGAACAGCAGAAGTTTTTGATTACCCCCCCCCCCTCACACACACACACGATTTATTAGGTCGCACAACATTTTTTTCAGGGAACGATGATTGGCCCATTGCGCTGTCAGAGACTTTGCGTGCATTTCGACGGTGAAAAGAAACTTTATACCCAGATGTTGTCGGTTTTATTTCAAATATCACAAGATTCCATTCTTTTTCTTTCAGACCAACGTAGAAGACATGGCTACTACTGAGGGACAGCTTGAACCAGATCCCGATCAGGCAAGTTCAATTTGTAACGCCTGTTCGAGGTTATTGATCTGAATCACATATCGAGTAAACATCAATATCAAAAAAAGATCAACTGACCGAGGAAATAAACTTGTACACTAACTGCATGTCGTATTTCTTGTGGACCATGGAGCATCAGGGAAGCAGTGTACTTTCAATGAAGCTGTTGCCAAGCTAAATGACGTTCGCTTTGGTGAATGATAGAACTTGGTACTGGCCTATCCCGTTTGTTTGCTCATAGAAGAAACAACGAAGCCATATTCATTAGTGTGGAAAAGCCATATATGAAGATCCCAGAGACAACTATTGTAATTATTATCAACAAATGTGTGATCCAAGCAGTTACCCAATGCAATTTATGAAATATGATGAAGTAATTGCTACACGTGTCAAACTGTGCAACGATTTTTTTCCAGGAATATGAAGCAGAGAATTCCGACACCTACGCCGCGGCCGGCATAGTAGAGGTACTTGACTTTTATTTCAAGTCAAACGTAGCGTTTGAACACAATGTATTTCGTCAGACTAGTGATGACACGAAGGACAAATTTTTCCCTTGTCGGAAAAACGGATTTTGTTCTCCACAAATCCCTAGCTACACCTATCATAGCGTGGAAACATGAAGGACAAATTTATGTGCAGGCGCAGGCAGAAGGCCTCAAGATGTAGATTGGGAGCTTTAGCAGTAATAGTTGAAATGGTGGATGTGGGGAGTTTCTCTGGGTAAAACAGTACACCAAGGAGTTCGTTGGCCATGTTGACTTGATTATATGGATGACATGCTCTAGGGACACCAAAACTGATGCGAGCGTGCGAATAAAAAAAAGTTTTGCAACAAAAAGAAGCTGCCTTTATCATGAAATCTACGTGGTCAGGAAGGTTGCACAAATGACTAAACACAGAGAGAAAGGTATACCAAATAATGTATTATTCATTTTTGTTCTTTCACATCGTCTTCTTTGACTTTGTCATTCTACGACGTTACTATCCATTTTCCGCTATATCTTTTCGTAATTTATGGCATATATTTGCTCATTTTGTAGCTGCTTTGCACGATTTACAGTATGATAGAAAACTTTCTTTTTAATCAAATCAACATGGCCTTAGTCCAGAGTGCTTATCTTTGGACCGTACCTAACGGTCGCTACGCGGCGGAGTAGCGACCGTTGAGAGCGGACCAAACATAATTTTAAATTACAAGATGTGTGATCTAAACGGTCACCCAATGCGAGTTAGAAATGTGATCAAGTTATTAATTACTACATGGCATAAATGTGTCGATTTTTTCCAGGTTGACTTCCCTTCTGCGAAACCCAGTGAGTAATTGAACAGTTTGATAAGGGGAGGGCCAAGGGTGCGTGCACTTACTTTCAAGAGCTTGTTGTCAGTAGTATCTATTTCTTTTCTTTCCGAAAGTCTTTAAAGTAGACGTATGACAGATTTCTCGGTAGGACTGGAGTAGAAGAGAAAGTGGTGTCGGCATTGTTTTCTACTTTGAGCCACTGTTGTGCAGCCAAAGAAATTACTTCTTCGGTTGCAAACCTGTGTGTGCGCACTTGTGTGTGTGCTTGTGGGTTTGTGTAAGCTTATTTCCGCGCGCGCGCGCGCGCGTGTGCATGCGTGTGTGTGTGTGTTTGTATGTGTGTGTGTGTGTGTCTGTGTGTATGTATGTATGTATATGTGTGTGTGTGTGTGTGTGTGTGTGTGTGTAGAAAGTAAAAGATATCAAAAATTCCATTGTTTCTTGTAGCTCGAAAGATTGGACTCATAGAGGGAAGAACTGAGATGAAAATCCTCAACACGGTTCTGAGAGAGCTTTTCAAGCAAATGACAAAATCGAAGGTAAACTAAGCTCCGCTCGAATCATCTTTTTTTAATGTATGCATAGTTGTTATTTTTCTCATTTTATGATACGTCACTTGAAAAGGCTAACATCAGTTGGCGAAGGTATGAGGTCGTGGAACTCTAGTTCTTTGAATTTGCAACTTTATCTTCTTTGATAGGTGGGAGAAAAGATCACAATAACGCTTGATGACTTCACAAAAGTTAAGATATCAGAGACGGCAGAAACTGTCATGGAAGCAGTAAAGGCACTGAAGTTGGAGGAACTGAACACCGACGAGGAAGTCCAACAGGAAGTTGAGCTGGCGATGGAAAGGTAAGGGCGAAATGACTAATACAAAGGATGCACACTGGGTGACGGCTAGATAGCTTTGTACTGCAGTAAAGGGAATGTTCAAATTCTTGTCATCTGGTCTCTTTGCTTCAGGCCACGCAGTTCTACCAAAAATAAAATTTTCCATGTAAATGTGGAAGTCATTTGCATAATCAGAATATTTCATGGAGATAAGGTCTACGAACTCTTGTTTTTGGTAGTTTGAATTATTGACACTTATCTCTTCCAAACTAGAATATGTCAAACATTTGAAGCTTCACCATTTATCAATCCATCATAAGCAATACTTAATTATTCTCATCTGTAGCATAACAAGCATGAGAGAGGAACTAGAGAAGATTGAGGGGAGGCTAGCTGCTATTCATGAGGTAACATTTTCTTTGAAATCGCATGAGACGTTATATCTTGTAAATTGAATTGATTTTATACTTAGCCAATTCAAGTACAGAAAATGAGCATACCATTTGAGACATCTATTGTATTCAATACATCCTATAATGGCACAATTATCATTTATCTTGCAGAAAGTCGAAACGATCTCGGATGTGAGGCTGCGAGCCATAGAACTGATGCGAAAACTCGAGACATGCCAATTCACCTATGAAGCAACCGATGGAACGGTGAGAAGAACAGTCTCAACATTGATCACCATTTCCACTGAGCCACTGGTTTAAGTTACAAATAACATGTGCAAATACCATTTCCAACATAATCAAACCATGTCAACTAGAACTAAATGGTCAATTCTTGCATCGGGGGTTAGATTTGATTCTGAACTGAAGTGGTTATGAAAAAGTCAATTTTTTGACCGGAAGTGCTTTTGGAATAGTCCATTATGCATCGAGGGTACCCGTGGAAGAGTCCATTCCTGTGTCAGGGGTTGAATTGTGAAAGCTCCATTTCAGATTTCAGTTTTGGGTAAAAGTTATTTTGCAATGTTCTATTCTTGCACAGTGGTATACGTGATTTTTGAATAGTCCATATTTGCATGGGGAGAGACATGGAGAGAAATATGTTGTGTTTTCTTGCAAATGTTGTTTTTCTAGCTTCTCATATTTTCCGATCATGTCTTCATGTCTGTTTTTTCCCACAGAGCATCGAAATCATACGGGAGAGTTGTATGAAATGCATTCCGGACTTACTCATCATCATGGAGGAGGCTCGAAGGCAGCGATTGATATTCGAAGCCGAAATGAAGATTAAATGGGAGGAAAAAGTAAATCTTCAGCTTTATCAAACGCATGCTGTTTTAAAATCAAAAGTGACAATGGTAATGATTTGGCTTTTTGTGAAGAAAATGTGCTGTCCCTTCGATTAGGGATGAGAATCGTAGCACATGCTTATTTTTGTTCAAAACACGGGAACATGGCTCAGTATTTTTTTCACACTTTTTGCAGATCAAACTCAAATTGATCGACAGCCAGTCAGCCACTCGCAGAATGCAATATTCTGTACACAAAGACCGTCGTCCCAATCACCAGCAGCGCAGAAAGAACGTAAAAAAAATGTATCTCGATGATGCAGACGTCTCAAAGCAGTTCCCGCCTCAATCCATATTAGAGCCCGCTGCCGTGACACTTATAGTTTTACCCCCACTCCACTGGGGCAGCGACCTCGCTACGTCCGCACTCTCACCTAAAATTTGCTCAACAAATTTCATAGCAAAGAATGAATCTTTTCACGCTTTGTGTCTTTTCTTTTTTGCTGTCTTTTCGGTCATACATTTTGCATAATATTCAATTATGAAATCAAAAGTTTCCGACATTCCGATAGAGGTCGCAGCGTGGACGCAGCGCGATCGCCGTCCTGTGTAATTCGCGATCGCCTCTTGGACAGCGAGACCGCATGATCTGCCATCTCAGAATGCATTCACTGATAAGAAGGTGTTTTGTTTACGAAACCATGACCTCTATATAAAAAGAGACAATACCGTATTCATTTCATCAGTCTCTTGACATGAACTATGTTATATAACAGATGAGGCATATCATGGAGAGGCATGAGAGAGAGATCATCGAAACAACCGGTGTTTTTATCAGTGAGGAAATTGTGGAATACAGAGAGTTGGTGACCGGGTATGCTGATTATCATCTTTCTTAATCTTGTAATTCACGTTTATAAAGATGATCATACAAAAGGATACCATTCGAAAAGAATTAGAAATAGGTCTACATAGACATTATAGATGGGAATCCAACGATACACATGTAAGAACTTCTGCCGTTTACCTTAGTTTTAAGTTTTAATAGGGATAAGAATTTAAACGGATCTTCTAAAATGTCCATACATATTCCTTGTCTTTTTTATTTGAATGCTTTATTTGTTATTATGCCATAGAGGCAAAAGGTACACTATTCAGTTCTTTAATGCATTTAAGCCACGTTAGTTAAATATACTATAGAGTTCCTCTCTTCTCAATTTTTCACTTTCTAGATTACATTTTTCAAACACAAGCTAAACTTCCCTACTTTCTGTACAGTCTTTTCTGTTTTCATGCAGAAAATTTCACCTTTCGATTCCTTGTGGTTTAAGTCCGCAATGCCTTATGGCTGATATATACGAGATTGTGTTCAGATATCTTATTGATTTTAATGTTGACTCAAATGTTCTGTATTTTAAAGATTTGCAACCAAACATGCCTATGGACCGGACGAACCAGGTTAGTCGATTTCTGTACTTTTCTGTGGTTATCACAAACACCACGATTGTGGACGATTTTTTAAATGGCTCTTGAAACAAGTTCTTCAAGGAGAGATTTACATGTTGCTAGTTGTCACCACCTTGGTATATGTTGTTTTTCGATAGTATGCCGCAGCTTTACTTCCCCAGCAAGCTTGTGTCATTGCATGTTATTAGAATAACTAGTTGTGTTAAAGAAATTGGATGCCTCGAAATTATGTAATCAGATGTTCTAAATATGGTGCCCATCATCTGAATTGCTTCTTGCATTGTAATTTATAGAGGACGTCGGGGCTTTAGTTTTCATTGGTAAGTTTCTACTTTCACGGTGACAGCTGCCTTCTTACATTGGCAAGATTTTTTAACGATCAGCGTTTAAAACGTAATATTTCATAACAATTAACAAAATTGAACGAACAAGTGTGTATTGCCAACAGCAATGTTAATTTAATTATTGTGTTACATAAGTTGTCCACTTGGAATCAATGTAGTCAGACGTTCTAAATATGGTACACATTCCCAAGTTTGTTTATGACATGGCGCTCTTATTTCAGAGGGACCTGCTCAGAAAGAGATTTTGGTCGAAGCTGGTAAGATTTATTTTTATAGGTGACAGATACATTTTTACATTAATAAGATTTCCTTTTAACAGTCGACGTTAAAACGTTAGATTTCAAAACAATAAACCAATGAACAGTTATGCTAATCGAATAATTGTGTTACAGAAATTGGATGCCTGGAATTCATGTCATTAAACTTTGTATATATGGTGCACATTGCCTTATTTGTTTCCCGCATGGGGCTTTTATTTCAGAGCTCAAGGACGCGACTTTGAACATTCAAGACTAGTAAGATTTCTTTTTAACAGTGACAGCGCTAGTTTTCGTACATTGATGAGATTTATTAAACAATTTTTAAAATGTAAAATTTTAAGACAACAAACTTATGAACAAGCGTGTATTGTCGTCAGCGATGTTAATCGAATTTTGAGCATTCTAATTCTTTTGATGATATTATAAAATGATAACGTTTAGTCACTGATGATGTGATTTGATTTGATATGTTTAACAACTGTTTGTCATACCTACACACTAGTACGTGTTAAATGATTACATCGGTTTGGTATCATCACAGTTGTATTAAGTACATTAAGTATCTACATATTCTAATACTTGGGGATATCAATCAACAGTTTAACTTAATGAAGTGATTTGATTTGTTTAACACCTATTTGTCATACCTGCACTTCACTGGTCACCAGTGTCGCGTGAAGTTTGAAAACATTTAATGGGTTTGGTACCATCACAAGAACATAACATTTAGTATCAACTTAATATACTAACACTTGGTGATATTCATCAATAATTAAGTTTAGTCCCTGGTGATGTGATTTGATTTGTTTAATATCTGTTTGTCATACATATACGTCACTGTTCACCAGTGTCTAACGTAGAAGTGTTAAATGGTCCATCGGTTTGGTACCATCACAGTAGCATAAGTATTTCAAGCATTTTTTTCTACATAATACTTGGTGATATGAATCAATAGTTACGTTTAGTCTCTGATGATGCGATTTGATTAACATTTGTTTGTCATACATATATATGTCATCGTTAACCAGTGCCTCATGTAGAATTAGAAAAAGGGTTCCATCGGTTTTTTAGTATATACAAAGCATTTGAATATTATAATTCTTTTCTACTTAATACTTGGTGATATTAATTAATGGTTAGGTTTAGTCCCCGATGATGTGATTTGATTTCTGTAACAACTGTTTGTCATGCCTACACTTCATTGTTAACCTGTGTCTTATGTAGAAGTGTTAAATGACCCCATCGATTTGGTAACACCACAGAAGTATTTAACCATGTTAAGTAGCTACAGTTTTTAATAATTGCTGAAGTAAGACAATCTATAGTTAAGTTTTTTAGCACCTGATGATGTGATTTAGTTAACATCTGTTTGTCATACATATATATGTCACTGTTCAACAATGTCTTATGTAGAAGTTTTAAATGATCCCATCGGTTTAATACCATCACAGGAGCATAATTATACATCAAGCATTTAAATATTATAATTCTTTTCTACATATTACTTCTGTAGCAACTGTTTGCCATACCTACACTTCATTGTTCACCAGTGTCGCATGTATAAGTTGTAAATGATGCCATTGATTTGGTAACATGACATGAGCATGAAGTATATTCAGTGTCTACATAATGCTTGGCGAGTTTAATCAATAGTAAAGGTTAGGTCCTTACGGTGTGATTTGATTTGATGTTTATAACATCTGTTAAACCATTTGTCATTATACCCACACATCACTGTGCAAAGTGGTAAATGATTCCATCAGTATGGTACCATCAGGGGAACATGTGCAAGAGTTTGGAACACATTGTCAACATCAGAACATCTGCTAATTGCTCATGGTCAGACATAGAAGTCTTTAAACTTTTTTTTTACTTATTGGTGGAGGAATACCTGTGCTATAAGCTATATATAGAAACCACAATACCAAAAGTACAAGTTGACTGAATTCACATTTGGATCAAAAACATACCATATATCCTGATGTATTTCGCTTTACATTACTAGTAACATTGTTTAACAACTTTGATTGTATTTGTGAAGTCAACCCAAGTACCATGTAATTTCCATCATACATGGTCACTTGCACAGTGTTCTGTATTTTCATCTATCTCAGAATAAAGTACAAGCGTGATTCAAACTTTTGAATGACACATTATTATTGAATGAGTGGTCACTTAAGTTTTTTGCAGTACACTAGGTGTTAAGATCATGCACCAAATCTTTCAAAGAAAGAGGTGGCTTGACCAAATCGTTGAAATTACCAGAAGAGAAGAACCAAACTTCCAAGTAGTGAAGAAAATGACTGAGGACAGAGCAGTATGGATAGCGTTCATAGCGAGGCTGACAACTTACAGGCCATTGGCCTAAAGGCGTCAGGGTGAGAAGGTGAGAGGTGAGATTATTTATCATATTATAGTGCAATACTATAGATAATTTGAAAAGTAAGTAAGTAATTTGACCCCCAAAAATATTCAAGGCATCAGACCCCCCTCCCAGCGCCCAACGTTATATTGCACCCTTATGGAGGACACGCTCGCATGATTTTGAAAGAAAAATTGAATCTATTGGTACTATGGAAGGACAAACAAAAGGAAGTGCCGTCAAGGTTTTCCAAGGTCTTCTTGGTTCACAAGTGGAGATTTGGATGATGCAGACCCTAAGAAAATGCCAATTTATAGGGAGTCTACAGTCGACTACTTCTATTGGCAAAATGTGAAGGAAACAATTCATTTATGACCTAATATTTCCTGGAGTTCTTTGTGAAATGTCTTAGATATTGTCATTCTTGATTCTAAATGCTCGCATTATTGAAAACAAGGTGAGTTAGGTTTCAAAAAGTTTAACCCCTTTGCGAGCCTTTCACTATTTCCCCATTCCCGAAAAGACGGAAACTTGGCAATTTGACGGTCGTTTTAGCTATTTCTCAGGAGGCGGTCGGGAGCGGTACTGCAGATTAGGCTATGATAGGGTATGTTGTGCCGACTTGAAAAATGCAAAAATAGACATGAAATCATGCTTAAAGGCATCAAAACTTTCCCAAATAGATCCAGGCACCTTTACATACTTCAAAAATTACTTTTGAGATACTTGTTGACATAGAAAGAATCGTTTTTTTGAGTGCTGCAAGGGCCCATGTAACACAATGTTCGCCCGTCGAAGCGCCTCCTACATTCATGTATACATCATATTATGTACGTTATGAGTAGGTTAAGGATATAGATTGACATCCGATCCTTTGTTCCCTAGAGACAACTAAATTGTTGCTTGAATGTTGTTGTCTTTATCATTTAGTCAAGATGAAGTTGTTAGGCATACGTGTACAGTACGGTATTTTCAGTATACCAATCTACGTAATACTAACCAGTCTATAATCGGCATGGCATTTTGCGGTCTGGTGTCCAGATATTTAGTATATAAGCGGGTTACTCAGTTAGATAAAATGGCAGACTTGTCAAAGGAATGGAGATGATGTCCACATATATCCGTAGCCTACTCATAACGTACAAGATATGATGTATACATGAATGTAGGTGGCGCTTCGACGGGTGAATATTGTGTTACATGGGCTCCTCGCGTGGTACATAGAAATCTATCCTTTTCATGTCAAGTATTATCTTAATAGGTAATTATATATGTATGTGAAGATGTCTGGACCTTTTTAGTAAAGTTTTTCTGGATTTAAGCCTACTGTCTTGTATATTTTCACATTTTAAAAGTCGTGATCATATACCCTATTAGAGCCTAATCTGCAGTACCGCCCCAGGCCGCCCCCTGAAAAGTGACTAAGACGACCGCCAAATTGCCAAATTTCGGTGTTTTCGGGAATTGGGAAATAGTGAAAGGCTCGCATAGGGGTTTGAATTATAAGACTTATTTGACTTTGTTTTCAATGATATGACCACTTAAATCAAGAATGACAATATCTAAGACAATTAACAAACAAATCAGTTGAACATTATGTGCTAAATATCACGTCTCCTTCACAACTTCAAATACCAATGGAAGTGGTCTAGTGTATATGTGTTGTAAATTGCCTCGTTCTGAAGGACTAGCACATCCAAATTCCATTCTTATTTTGTGAAACAAGAAGACGTTGAACACATTCAATGGTATTATATTCAATTTCTGTTTGCTTGTCTATCAATAGATCCAATTTTCCTTCCATAATGCTTACAATAATGTTATGTTATGTGACAGAAACTGGCGGCTGATTTTGATGAAAAGTGAGAGCAATGTTAAGCATTATCATAATTTATCCACGTAGATCTGACGTTCTGCTTATGATCATAGCGTTTATGAAACAACTTTAGATGTGTTTCATGTAAAACACATTCATGTATGTCATGATGAATTAGTGCAGCCAATTTTGTGCAATAAATTAGCTGTTGCTATTGGAGTGTTGAAATTGTGTAATAAACCACAAGTAAAACTTTCTGAGTCTTACTCTATTGAAAAGTCACGAGTCTTTGTTGTACTGTTTCTTCCTATAAAACATCATAGTCTTGTTAGCTATGCCTTTTTACATAGAGGAGTCTTGATAGGATGACTTTATGTTACCCTGTATCTGGCTTGGAGACATAATTTTACTTAGTTGGGAAATTAGTGTTTCAAATACTCGGAATTTACATGTATTGGCCCACATATCAGAAGGATATTCTTAAGAATGAAGAGAAGACCATACACTATACACTGAACACAGAAGTGCAGATGTCTTCTCTAAGTCGAGTAACATACTTTACTTCTTCATGTAACTTACTTTACATACTAGGACCATGCCAACTATATCTGTATCTTTACTATGAATCTTCCACGCCCTTAATTGTAGACCTTAGAGGGCATGCCGAGATTATCAACAGACCCCCCACAAATGTTTACACTAGGCTGCTTCTTTCACCTGTGGTCCTGACACCAAATAGCGAGTTGGATAAATTATGTTCATGTGTACTTCATGAGCACCCGTGACACAAGTGATTGTAACCAAGGCAGAAGAGAACTTCATTCGAAAGAACAAATATGCATTTGTAAAGATAAAGAATACCGTCATAACAGAGGTTTTTTCAAAGCTCATCGTTACATTTCTTAGCATACAAAATATAATTTCAATCCCCAGCAAACATTCAACTCATCAGACAATCACCCCCCCCCCCCCCACACACACACACACCTTCGCCTTACATTATTTTGCACCTTTATGGAGGACACGCACACATCGTTTTGAAAGGAAAATGAATTGAATCTATTAACAGACAAAGAGAAGAAATCGCTGTCAAGATTGTTCAACGCCTTATTGTTTAAAAGATAAGAATGAAGATGTTGTAGCCCTACAGAAAGTTAGGTGTCAATTTATAGGAATGTACACTAGACCACTTCTATTACTTAAATCATCATACATGACCTGCTATTTCATGGATTTCTGTGAAATGTCGTAGATAATGTCATTCTTGATTGTAAGTGATTATTGAAAACAAAGTCAAAGAAGTTTCAGAAATTCAAACTCTTTGCGAGCCTTTCACGATTTCCCCATTCCCGAAAAGACGGAAATTTGGCAATTTGACGGTCGTTTTAGCTACTTTTCAGGAGGCGGTCGGGAGCGGTACTACAGGTAAGGCTGTGATAGGGTATGTTGTCCCGACTTGAAAAATACGAAAATATACATGAAATCATGCTTAAAGGCATCAAAACGTTCCCAAATAGGTCCAGACATCTTCATACACATCAAGATTTACTTTCAACACACTTGTTGACATAGAAAGGATCAATTGTAGGCTTGTTGCAAGGAACCCATGTAACACCATGTCCGCCCGTCGAAGCGCCTCCTACATTCATGTATAGATCATATATTGTACATTATGAGTGGGTTAAGGATACACATGGACATGTTCTACTTATCCTTAACATCTCTGGTCTTTTACTCTACTGTTCATCTGCTTATAAGGGACTGTCAGAGGAGCCCGACCGTCACTCAGAAAACATTTCGATCTTTCACCCTAACATCTGCTTGGAGATCTTTAACTCTTTCCAATTATATGGGTCTTATATTGCGTTTTTGGGTCGTTTACTGAACTGTTCATCCGTACAACAGAACGCAAAAATGATATAACACCCGTGACACAAGTGATTGTAATCAAGGAAGATGAACGTTTGATTCGATAGAACATATATTTATTTGTAAAGTATACCGTCATAACAGACGTTTATATGAAAGCTCGCTAACATCAAATGATATGCCAACTTAACAATAATGAAACCTGAACCTTTGTTAGTAAGACTTTGGACACATGTGAATTAACTTCTACATAAAACTCACAACAAGCACTGTTCAAGTTATGGTTCCAAACTACACGTACGAAAATAGCTTCTGTTCATTGGTTTCACATATCGATTCTGTCATCGCGAGTGTCAAACTACAGAAGTATTGAACGACGCCAGCATTCATGATTCATACACTCCATGTTTCACTATGTGTGCTATGCTGTCTTGTTGGTGATACCACCACGCTAGCATCCTCAAAAGAAGTGCCCTTGAGCAAACATACTAACAATCAACTATTTTTGTGCCTTAAACAAACGCATGACGATGAAAATACCGCAATATGGTATAACGTTACATATCAATACAACCGCATTACTCAATTGCACCACATGATGTTGAACAGAACCTTTCATACCCTACACTAACACGGATTTATGCTACGTACCTTACATTTACGATCAAACCTCACCTAAGAATACAAATAATTATCAACAGGTAAACATGTATATCTGTCAAAGGAATGTCACATTCATTTTTTTCTCATGTCTGGCCTCTAATAGAGTGGGATAAATGAAATATGCTGTTTCTAAAACGACTATGTAATCCTCCAAGTTTCTACTCAATACACCGGTACCGGTACCCCACGACTATACAATCTCCGCCCCCTAACTTGTAAAATCTAGAATATTTGGCTTCAGTCCATTTTTACAACAGATTAAATATCAGCAAACTTTATTTTATCCGTACCATGTCGAGAACCACGGTAAAACAACAATATTTTCCCTTTTGGATTACCTGTTACACGTCACTTAGTATAACCCTTACTCCAAGATAGAGTTTATCCCATAAATAGAATTAATAAACAGGTTGACAATGTCATCATTTCACAGAGGTAAAAATCTTTTTACATAATAAGCTTTTCACACAAGACGGACCATCAAAGACAACGAATTCGAATCGGTAACTACAAATACATGACTACATAACTGAGCCCGTGTATAGTTCTGTGACAGTTTTGTTTACAGGAAGTAGTTCGCTAGTATAGCAGAGACTTTTCTTTTCTTGTTGGTTGTCATCTTGTTTGTTTGTTGTCCGCCGCCATCTTGTTTGCCGCCATTTTTGATAGTGGTCACAGTTGGTTTGAACAGCAGTATCTGATGTATTTCCTTGGAGAACAGGTCGTGGTGATTAACAGAGCGAGGATGAGGATGACAATAGCCAATGACACAGAGGATATTGCTGCAATCATCTCCAGGAACTCGTCCGTTTCCGGTTCAACATGCTGACTGTGAGTGCCGTTGCAATGAGCAAAGAAATTCCGGTGGACACTGAGCATGAATTCGTCTCTTAGAATGTGTAAACTTTCGTCTGAGCAATTCATCAAGCTTACAACCCGTCCGTGGCATCTCGTCAACTCGAAGTAGGGCCTGCAGAAAGACAAAATAAAGGATACACAGAATGTTAAAAACAGTCCTTATGGGAATTTGATCTTCTCATCTGTTCCACACCTCCAACACTGGCAAGTTTCAGTTTATACACTCGACCACTTGGAAACACGTGTCATTTATGACCTAATATCAATTTTTTTATAAATGTCTTGAATATTGCCATTCTTGACTTATGATGGATGCAATATTGAAAATAAAGTCGAACAAGTCTCAGAAATTCAATCCCCTTTGTGAGCTTTTGACGATTTCCCCATTCCCGAAAAGACGGAAATTTGGCAATTTGACGGTCGTTTTAGCCACTTTTCAGGAGGCGGCCGGGAGCGGTACTGCAGATTAGGCTATGATAGGGTATTTAGTCCCGACTTGTACAATGTAAAAATTGACATGAAATTAGGCTTAAAGTCAGTAAAAACGTTCCCAAATAGGTCCAGATGCCTTCAGATACATCTAGAATGGCCTTTACGACACTATAGCTAGTTGTGTAAAAAGTATCAATTTTAGGCTCCATGCGAGAAGCCAATATAACACCATGTATGCCGTCGAAGCGGCACCTACATTCAAGAATACATCATATCTTACGTTATGAGTAGGCTAAGGATATATGTAGACGTCATCAACTTTCCTGTGACAAATTTATCCACTTAAGATAATAAACATCTGGACACCAGACCGCAAAATGATATATCAAGGACATATTGCCATGTCTGCGAAATATAGACTTGGTTTGGATGTTTTCCTAAAAATACTGTACTGTATGTCTAACAATTTCATGTTCAATCAAATAATTTGTTTTAACAGAAGAAAGCCACGTTCTGCCTATAATCATTGACTGTTTGGGATAAAACAACGAGTCAGTGTGGCACAGATGTGTACACCATAGTCAGCATCGTTTTGACAACTCTGGAAGATATTTTAGCAATAACACCAAATGTTTGCCAGATAAACTCAATAAGAATTTCCTTAGCTTCAGTCTGTTAGTTTACGATGTTTTCGTTTCTGTCATTCATTTCAACTATCTTCTCGATCTCCAACTCGCTGTAAAATTGGAACGCCACTATTAGTCAGCGGAATGAAGTAGAATTTCAACTACGGGGGCCAGTCGGTGATGTGTCTGCTAATTGGTCCAATTAAATCAATTGACCGATCAGTGTAGAGAGAATACGACACCGAGTAGCCTGGATGTATCCCCGCGATAAATATTGATTGGTTGGTGATTGACCAATGGGTAGGTCTAATTGATTTCTAATAATCATCATTAGATTTCTGTTGTATATTCTGATTGGTTAGCTTTGCTATTGCCTCTGGCCAATCATCGTCGAATGCATGATATACATTCGGATAAATCCATTGATGTTCCCGCACATCAATTGAATTTACCAATCAATGGCAGCTACTATTATGCTTCAGTCAATCTGCATCATTTAATTCATTGACTGCTAGGGGGCGCTCTTACATAACCAATGTAAAATCGTATTGGCAAGATTACTCTTGTGCCGTTCTACTTCAATCCGCTACATGGCGCTTTTGACACGCAGAGAAAAATTTGCAATGCGTAGCCGGACTGTGGCCATTGAATTGTTTTCTATTGTTGGACGGAGAGAAGTAGAAAACATATGAAATAAACGCGGTTTTCATGAAATTGTACGACTTCTGTTGCCTCAAATCATTCTAGATTCCTAGGATAGAGTTGCTTGGCGCCACGTTGCTGTTAGGGATCGTCCTGATGTACAACGAGATTTGTGTTGATCCCAGAAGAAAAAGTCCTTAACTCAATAAACCTTCACCTCAGTATAGAGCATGCTTATGTTCACTTCAATGCTAAATCAGTCACAGACTAAACAGTGTCGTAAAGAACTACTGAAAACATATAATCTAGACTCTCAGTCGCCGTGAAGTGTTTTGACATTGACCTAATCAGACGCAATCCAAACAATGAGCTATATCGTCGAATAAAACATTATTACACTAAGATTGTGTCATTAGGCGCCTGAAGGGTGAACGACTGTCAATACTGTCTGCTCAAAGTGACTCTGTGACCTTAAATTCTACATTATATACAGCTTTACTGCATCCTTACTTTCCATAATTATATCTCGTAATTTTCTGAAATTGTTTTCAGGATGAAGCTCGTTTGTTCTTGGAAACAATCCTCTTTTGTCACGGAGACTAATCTCTTCCAGACAGACACAGACTGACGTCTAGAGCCTGAGTAAACCTGTTCAGTCGTCAGTCACGTAGTTTGTGTCTGATCTTTGACACAAACTAACAAACCAAGTTCCATACATCAACCTCTGAACGTTCTATTGTTGGGATGGAAGCTTCGATCAGTTACCCAGTGGTGTATTGTGTCGTGTTGACTGGGCACATATCTATTTATTGCAGTACATTATAAACAGGAGAATTTTGTATTTTTGAAGGCATTTCTACGTGACCCCTTCATGATGGGTGGTTGGTTTAAGTCTTTTGTAATTATGTGCTTTTAGTTGGCAAAAGTATTGAATGATAATGGTTACTCTTCAAACAGAGTTTGGAAGGGCAGAAGAAAGTAAGGATCCCCTCTAACCTCTGCTTGGAGAGTAGAACGGATTAGGATTAAAAATTTGGTACATAAAATTAGGACTAAAGCTCGACTAAAACTACAATACAGTTGACTGAAAGACTTTATATATATGGGGATAACTCTGTGCACTTGTAAAATATGATAAAGATTCTTTCCACTTACTGTATGACGTCCGGCCAGCTGCACAGGACCAGCGACAGGTCTCCGTGCGTTTTGTTTGCCGTGCCGTGGATGGCCTTGAGGAATAAGTACTTACAGCTCTCACAGTACATCTCGTACATCCTCATGTCGCCGCAGAAGTCTACAAAGTCGTCCGCAGCCATCGGTTGTGAACAGAACGTCACTGCGAGACGAAAGCAAAAGATACAGTGGTCAAATTATATGCATAGGTAACAGTGAAAATTAGTTTTGTACGAAGTTACCATTCTACAAAATTAGACAGGAAGTTAACGTTTTACCGCTGTGTGTTTTTCTGATCGTGTGCGCAGTAGAACCACGAGACTGTCTTTCAGCACCAAGGACAGGGGTTAAAAAGTATCCAGACGTCTTGATAAGACGCCTAGGGGTGGCGCCCATCTCCATTTCTGTACTCTTAAGTCACTACAGCAGCGGGCTGGTCGGCTGTGTGTTTAACTTCCATACTCTCTAAAATTTCCAAAATGTTGAGAAAGCAGTATGTACCATTTTAGTCTTTGGTATGACTCGGCCGGGATCGAACTCACGACCTACCGTGTGCAAGGCGAACACTCTACCCACTAGGCCATTTCAGCGGTTAAGGACAGGGGTAGGATTTAGAACTTCAATCTATTGCCACATACCCCCAGCCCTTACACTTAATATTTCGATTCATCTTAGCTTTCGAGAACGCCCCCCCCCTCTGCAACAGTACTGAAAGATCCCTAACATTGACCTTAATGTTTATCTATGACCTTTCAGTTATAAAGGGTTCGTTCCCGCACTTATCCTGTGCGAAATGGGGTTTCTGTGGAAATCGCTTTATCTTGATAACAATACGCTTTCAAACATTTCACAAGGAAATGGGCAATCTTTCACCTCGCTGGGTTCCATCATGGTTAATCGTAGTTTATTGGCAGATACCATACGACCAGCAAGCGCTCATTCATTAAGCCCCCCTCTCACTAGATCAGCGGCACGGTGGCGGTGTCGCTGCGTCCCAAACTGGATTTGTGTTACCCTTGACTTGATAATGGGAATATCATTCAAAACGTACAAGTATGACCCAAAAGACAACAAAACACATAAAGCTTAAAAAGATTCGTTTTTGTCGATTAAATTCGTCTTTGTCAATTCGATCGGCCGCAGCGACGCCGCCAGCGTGCCGCGGGTCCAGTGAAGGCCGCAGCAACGCCGCCAGCGTGCCGCGGGTCCAGTCAAAGGGGGCTTTAGTGATATCAGCCAGGGCTGTGACTGTGGCGATGGGAGTTTTGTCTACGTTAACTCCCAGAGTCAGTCAGCATTTCAAACCAAGAATTCAAGTCCCGGATACTAATACATGTATATCTGGACAAGCTGAAACGGTCTCTTATTCAGTCTAAGCCCTATCTTATCATTGCACGTAGACTACAACCAAGAAGGGTTTAGATTGAACCTCCTTGCTGCAACGTTAAGTTTGTGACGCACTCATTATGCAAGCTTGAACTGTTTTGAGTACTTGGTATTATATAAGACAAGAACCAGAGAGACAAATTCCTTCTTATCAATAGCAGACACATAATAATCCAATTAGTAAGATTCATCCAACTACCAATCACACAGAGTCTGTCGTCTGTGCCATGTCAATTAGGGATTCAAACATTTCATAAATAGACCCATGAGTTCCGTAACGAATGAATATTCCACTTAATAGAATCAACTGGCGCCTGTACTTTGGTTATGGTGAAACAATATTCACATCAAGACACTCTGCAGAATAATTTGGGTGTCCAAAACAGACGTTACAGGAAAACACATAGCCGTGAGGGTTGCCACTCTATAACAGTTATCAAATCTACGTCTAGGTTTTAAGGCTAAAAAAGGGTTATTCTTTTTCTCAGAAAGATCGGGGCATTACCGCGGTTATCTGCAACTCGATCAATAGTGGTAATCCCGCATCCCACATGTATAGCCCCCCAATCGTTAATGCTCGCCACGACGGTGGTAAGTGGATGTACTTCTGACAAGAGATGCATTAGATGCCAAACATCAAGTCAATGTCAAACGCCACTCTCATTTATGGATTGCATCCATTTTAGCCGAATTTCAGCTCATCAACCGCGCTGTTCAGGCACTTTAAGCTCTGGGTGCTTATGAAGGTTCGCACACGTGTATCCGGTAGAGGCAAGTGGAAACTTATTGATGACTGTAAACCGCAGCAGCTCTAAAAGCTGACTAAGGGAGAAAAAGTAAACAAAAGGAGTTTTCATCATTAATTAAGTAAATAAGATCCTGATTTGCCTAATATGCATTCTTTATGTCCATCATCACCTAAGATACGTACGTACAAAAATCACGATTGTATCATGTCTTGAACACAAGATATCAAAACCGAAAGTTGCTGCAGTACAGTGAAAAGCCGCTAGGGGGCCCATAACCTGATAATTTCTTCACCTTGCCAACACCTACCATACCAGCACACCAAATATCATATATATATATCCATCCACGACTTTCTGTTTACCAACCAACCAGCCAACCAAACAACAAACAAACAAACAAACAGACCAACATACACCCAAACCGAAACCATAACCTTCTTGACGAAGGTAATAAACTGCCACACCCAGTCACCACTGGGGCGAAGTGGCAATACTTTCCGATAGCAGAATTGTGTATACATGTACATGTACGTAACCACATATTCTAGGTCGTCACCTGTGAAAACAATCGACGTGTCCGCCCCATGGGGCACAGGAAATAAAACTCAACTTGAGCTTCTACAAAACAGTCTGAAACAGTTCTCACAGCGGTGACCTGGAGTGGTCAGATGATATGAACTCAACTCGTAGCCTCAGATGCAGACTCCTCCCGGTTGTTTTCTTTTTCAAGTTACAGTTTTTATACTATTACATTTTTTTCTTATTGCTGGCCAGCAATAAGAAAAAAAATGTAATAGTATAAAATCTGTAACTTGAAAAAGAAAACAACCGGGAGGAGTCTGCATCTGAGGCTACTCAACTCGTGGGTCAACCCCTTGTCACACATGCAGGACCTTCCCAGGACATTGCCCCCGACCACTCCTCAACCAAGGTCGGCGCTGGGTTCGGACTAGCCTGGAACCCATCTTAGCTTATTCTAACTCCAGTTCGTTCTTCTGATCGCATCCCGGCAGAATATGATTTCCCCGACTTGAATTCTAGTCGGCTGGCTTGGACGACTTTTAAAGACTAGTAGGCAACCAACCAACCAACCAACCAACCAACCAACCAACCAACCAACCAACCAACCAACCAACCAACCAACCAACCAACTCTCATTGAGTCTCAACCACAGATTACCTTGCCATAGTCGGAGAAGGTCGGGAGGCCATGGTCGGCTATGTGCGACAGGGGCTTTACGTATCTGCTTCGAATGGCCGGGGCTTTTTTAAAGCCTCCGCCATTCCATTACGGGCTTTAAAAACCCGTATGGGTGCCATATTCCCTGTCGTTCCATCGCCCTACGTATATCCTCTAAAAGCCGACTCGATCAATGTTTCTTCCATCACTATGTGAAGAGAAAGTGAAAGGATTTTCAACTTCACCCTCCAGGAGATTTTCGTATTGCAGAAGACTCTTGAAGGGCGGGACTCCAGCTAAGGGCCAAACACCTGCATCTACTGTAAGTACTCTACTGCAGAGTCGAGAGTTGATGTGATGGAAAAATATACTTCCGTCTACCCACATGTTTCGTTTCAATGTCTATGAGTAGCTAGATAGCTATATGATAAGAGGTCACATCCGTGGCACATCTGTTCTGTCTTTTTAAGTTTTCTTGTCGAATCGCTGGTGAAGTGTAACCCCAGAACTTAGCGGATCTGGATAACATTCTAATTTTGGCCAATGGTAAATGACTGATGAAAGGAAATCTAGCAAGAAAAGAAAATGATATCGAACGACCGATAACGTGTCAGTCTCGTCTGTCACGCGGAAATTAAAAGAGTAAGAAAACAAAGTTTGTCGTTCTCTGGATGAAAACAATGTTTTCGTGTCCCAGACAGCTTCAATATTTGTCATTCTACAGTATCAGGGCACCATCTGGAAATATATTTTGTTCCTAAACCTCTTCTCTCAAGGGATGAAACTCAAGTCCATAGACTATTTTCTTTTCCGCAGGTCGGACAGAAAATCTCCCAGGCAGTACCACTCATCGGGCGACATTTTGGTTCTTAGGCAGGGCTGTCAGATATGATTAATGGAACACACAAGCCGTACATAACACCCAGGGAACAGTCTTATATTCTTCACACGTCAGCTCTTATACCCCACTCCACTAGGACGGCGCTCTCGCCGCGCTCTCTCTGCGACCTAAAATTTAACAGAGACACATTATTTGTTTTCTATGGTCGATAAACACAAACGAGTGACGAATAAAATATTGAATATGTCAACGGGATGTAAAAATAATCAAGTTATGCTCCACTTCCACACACCTGGGGGTTGATATATCATATAATATCATGAAGAACAGAACGAATGAAGTATTCTAATCAGTATAAATGCATGTCCAGGGGCATCATGTCCAATAATCTGTAGACTCACGCAATCACGTCGGATCACGCAGAGTTCTTTATTTGCGTCCCATCACGTTCAAACATTTTATAGCTCGTCATAAAAACACGCAATTTGAGTTCCTGTCATCTAGTTTTATCGTCTCGGTAATTCCGACGCGTCGTCCGAATTGTAGATTTAGAAGTAATACTCAACAGTAGAGTTGTAAAGAACGCATTTCAGAGATGGAAAACCCTACACATGAAAAGATATATTCATGAATTTGCAAGATGTCAAAAAGGTTGCGCCTGTTTTACTATAACTTCTAACTCTTCGCCAATGAAAACTGCAAACCTTTATCGTTGGAATAGCAGAACGCATCAAACTTCAGTAAAGGCAAACCATCGGCTTAGTCTGATGGGTGTGCGCACACGCATTAGGATTGCAAAGATTGTTAGTCGTATCGCTGTGGATTCTGTAGCTCTATAAACTGGTCGTTAGGCCATAGGTGGACTACCCAACGATTGGTTAATGCTGTGATTGTATAACTGATGAAATGCGGTCGTAGTCTGCGCCAGAATAATTACCTAAGCTGTAAAACTGGAAGACGTACAGCTAAGAAGGTCACAGACGCTATAGATCATTGTGAAGTATAAAACTACTTTCGTACTAAGTACTAGCAGCCATGCATCTCACAGTAACCCCTTTATGTGATGGAAAACAAGGTGTTGAACTTTTTGATGTATGACGTGAAAGTCCTACAGACGCATTGTAAGGCATGGCGGAGCCAGACGTATTCAGGTTGATTGTCTGAAGCCCCGTGAATATGTCTTCTGTTATTGCCTCTCTTCATCTGGCGCTGTGTGGGGCACGGGGTCAAATCAACCTGTTCATGTGACGCAGGGAAGAGGCAGAGTGCGCCAGACCCAACTGACTCATACATACTGATTGAACAGCGGAAATCCTTCTGAATACCCTCAGCATCTAAGCTTAGCTACGATGTTATTTTTTTGGTAAAATAAAGTTAGATTGACGCACATTTGTGAAGTTGATACTGAGTATGTCTTGAAATGTACAGAAAAATCTCTAAACTTAAAAGTTTAGCGATGGTGCTATTTTTTTGTAAAATAAGTTAGATTGACGCACATTCATGAAGTTGATATATCTTGAAATGAACAGAATAATCTCCACGGAAAAGAAGGTGGATGCATCTAAATCCATCATTCTCCTACGCATTCTCCTATACCTAGGGAAGCTCTGCTAAACCGGGCTGAGGTTTCCGCTTTTGTGGGCGTGGCTTCTAACCAGCTGTCAGCCAATCAGAGAATCGTCTTTACCTAAAGAAACCGTTTAGGCGATTCTCTGATTGGCTGGCAGCTGGTTGGATGCCACGCCCACAAAAGTGGAAACCTCAGCCCAGTTTAGCAGAGCCTCCCCAAGGTATATATTGCATAGCCTACAGGCAAAGCTCTACGTAGGAGAACGAAATCTTTTTACCTGTCTGAAACCTCCTCTCTACCCCTCAACATGACACTAATACTCAGAGACAAACCTTTACGATAATCTATCAAATATTCATTGATCGCGGTAATAGCGGTCTGTCGTCTTGAATGAAAAGCCCGCAATACCCACAGGGTTACGAAAGACAAGTGTACAAGCTAACCCAAGCTGACGTTATCATCCATCAAAACCTGAATATGACATTCTATATATATCGGGTAGATACCTGTGGGTAGATGCATAGCTTGACAGTTGGCTACAGCCTCTTTGGTTGGCTCTACGAGTCGGTTTTTACTCGGGATTATAGTGTGCCTTTTTTCTGATGACATATCAGCTCCTATTCTATTCCGTTTCTTGTGGGCTGTCAGATAAAAAGCATGTCATTATAAGCCCATCGACACCGGATCTCGCAGAGCCTACTAAGAGTTTGGGTTAGTTTGCCTATAGACATATTGATAGCTCTTGAATTTTTGGGATCTTAAATCTATTATCAAAAGATTGGGTTTTACAATATCAAATTAAATATTGATAGCCTAAGACT
Source organism: Branchiostoma lanceolatum (assembly GCF_035083965.1). NCBI lineage: Eukaryota > Metazoa > Chordata > Leptocardii > Amphioxiformes > Branchiostomatidae > Branchiostoma > Branchiostoma lanceolatum. The sequence goes on from NC_089734.1 coordinate 9,644,437, forward strand.
GAGTCTGAAGACGCAAGAGTTTAATAATAATAGTCTTTAGTCTTTATTGCATATTCCTGCCCAGACGGGCTAAATGCACAGAAGACCACATGTGGCCTGTAAGAAACTTATAAATGCCAAAGAGGTTCGAAAGGTCGGACACATTTATCATTTGATGAGGACTACTTACCGATAAATGGGCCTTATTAACCATTAATGTCAAAACGTCAAACAAGAACATGCTTAGATGACTTCATAATTGTAGCCTTTGAATCAGTTTTGAAAATTCATATTTTATGAATAACAAATACGTTTGAAACACGCTTGAAACGTTCGTTGCGTTTGGGACCGCCATCTATGTGTCAAAAACAATTTCATATTGACAGGACACACTGCCAAATATATAATACACGTCAGTTCTCAAATGTCAGACACCTGTAGTGACGGTTATTTTCCCACCACACCCCTATTATACGTGACAAGTGTAACCATCATCTCACCTAAGTGCTCGTACTATTGTCATAGTGTCAAAACGTCGACGGTAATGCGCAAGCAGTCCAGTGGGAATACAGCACCCTCTGTTTACATACACGAGTACCTTTTCATTTGGGTACATGTTAGCGACTATTACTAGATTTAGATCCTGTGATGTTCAGTTGACTCACATACAGAACGTTAGGTAATACAGCTTTACTTATACGTATAGCGGCTAACAATACACACATACGTTGCAACAATGTCATATACATTTATATTTAAAACAAATTAAGACGCTTTTAAAAATGTCGATTGCCATTATCGGAATTTGAGTTTTTAAAGTCAATGTCTTTCTTCTCAAATTTAAACAAAAATCACTAATTATGCGTAAAAGCTTTTCAAAATTGTGCAGCAATTGCGAGACAATTTAACAAAGGACTCATAAATATTTCATTCCACGATCATGGCTCATGTATTGACCGACGATTTGTCACAATCAGATAGTTCAGCTTGACTCTAACCATGGGCTATGCGCGAAAATCTAAGCTCTAAAGTAAGTCCTTGACAAAAAGGGAAAATCCGGTAATCCGGACCATGAATCATGAGAAATCAAAAGAACACATCTATGGCCTCCAGGCGACGAACAAAGCCGCCTATTCATTAACAGCGTAATGATTAACATTCTGTTTAAAACATGGGTCAACACCCTCATAGGCGTACTGTGGGTTGGAGTCAGTTCTTTCTTTTAGTCTTTAGAGAAATTTACATTTTCGCGCTAACAGTAAGAGCTAAAACGTCAAAAGAAAATAAGATGAAATATGTACATGTCCGATACCTACGGCTAAATTACATTACGTCTTACACTATTTGATTCGTATGAAAGACCGCGTATTGCACGATACACTGTCTTTTACTTCAACTTCGAACGCAAAGTACACCTAGGTGGGACGCTATGCATGAGAGTGAGGTTGGAAAGTATTCAAAACTTTTCCCGCTTAATTTAAACAATCGCCCCCCAAAAGCCCACAAAACCCAACAAATTATAGAAAAGGTGGGACATTACATCTTCCATTGCTTACAAAAGAGAAGTCAAACCCTTCACTAGTTATAGACAATTACTTTTTTATAATCTAGTTTAGCTGCTTTTATACCTATTTTGTACCCTGTTCTTTTAACTATGTTATTTGCAATTAGCTTTCGGGCAGGAATTTGTAATAAACTTATTACTAAAGAGAACTGATTTTCATACACCTGTTGTTTATTAGTTTGACCAGAATAACTCCTTTAGTATTTCCTGTGAAACAGTGACTGATATAGGGCAAGGTCACACTCGTTACCCTTAGGGGGCCCTCCGAGGTCACCTTCTTATGCAAGCTGCAACAACATTCTGTGCATGACCTTCTGTTATCACTGCATTTGGATTCCCTGGCTCTAAAGCTATTAAACAGAGGCGGCTTTAGCCATTATAGATAGCGGTACTATCTATATTTGTCTTCACAGCAAAGGCATATTGATCATGTAAACACTGAAATCCACCGCGTCGGTCTTTAAAGCGATAGGAAATAGTCTGGCCGTTTCTCGTCGGGGATGGGGTATGGTGGATGCAGTTTGAATGTGTATGAAGCTTTAACGACTTTACTGGACTTTCCTTTGGCCAAAAGCAATTACAGATAAACTACAGGGAGGCTCTGAGCAGAAAGTTCTTCTCAATGAGTCTAGAAATTGAACGCCTAAACAATTATTTTTGAAGGGCGTCAGGGCTTTGCAGATGATTAGAAGAAGGTCGAACTGGGGTCAGTGGTGTAGTGTGTATGTTACTATGTACAGAATTTGCTTCAGAAATTCTGGCTGTTATACCGCCAGGCGTTGCGAGTCCGAAGGCCACAGAGGCATGTCCTGGATAATAACGCACACATGTAAGCTCCTCTGGCGCAACACTGTGCAAGTAAAGCTAAAAAACTATGAAAAGAGAGAAACTGGTACACTTTGTCCACGCGCGGGGATAGATTGCCAGTTTCACGGTAATCTACGAATGTGCGAGGACTAGTGGCAAGTATGACAATAACCTGGTTTATAGTATTGACCTTTGTGATTAACGTACACTACGTTCGGTGCATTTCATCCAAGTTATACTTTAACAGTTTGCTGTAGTACAACGATAAAATTGAAAGTCCACAAGTCAACGGAAGGACTTGGACCTGACTGAACGCACGACAGGCCAAGAAAATTGACCTTTGTAACCCAAGGTTGACTTGTAATGACTGTCATTACGCAGAACAAACCATGCTATGTTTAAAGCAAAGGGTTACGGACATATATCCGGGCACACGTGCACTGCGTAGTATGTTGCTGGTGTAATGTAATAACAGTTACGAAACGACCCATTAGACCCCGGGGTAATATCTCAGTTTGGACAGAATTACTGACAGGAATTGGAGTCTGGATCGTAACACATGCCGGTAATTTGGGCTCTAAATTATTCCCGCGACAAGACAAATACACGCAAGCCAGCGTTCCGCTGATAGTTCATCCGAATATGGGATATAAACCGTCAAAATATTTGGCAATTCCACGGTAGTATATACACTCCAGACTTGATTCCGTGTGGTCGATATGTTCAGGCATAAACAATGATGCATCCGACACTTAGCCAGAGTTGAAGTGTAATGCTTCTAGCCTTCTACCCATTAAAAAGAGAAGGGAAAACATCTAAAACCCATTATCACGCGGTTTGAAAACTGCCTATACCCGTAAAAATCAGACTGTTCCGGGTCTTTAGAATACCGTACTGCATACACAAACAGAAGAAGGTAATGCTCTCACCCCATCCAACATCTGCTCGGAGAGTACACATACACAATGCACTCCCTTGTGCTACAGTGCGGTTACATAACCGTTGGAATTTGATGCTTGAGCGAGGAATAGTCCTGGAGGACTCCCGCAAAGCTAAAAAAACTCGGCTATGCTAAAGATGGAAAGAATTTGGATCCTGACACCCGACCCCTTCAGCCTCTGTTTACAGCTATAGCTGCGAATTCTACGCCGCAATGCGATCAAGTGTTTCTCGTGTCCTCAGGGGGACATGCCTGCCTCACCCATAAACTTGTAATAAGAAGAACAGGTGTTTACCCCCCCCCCCCCCCCCAAGCGCTGTAAATGGCGTTGTAAATAACTACTACACCACGCGCCCCTCTCCTTCAGTCCTGAGTCCCTTTCGCCAGGAAGAAGGTCAAAGATCATCTGGAACCAAGTGCAGAAAAGCGAGCCGCATTTTTGCGACCACTAGAGAAAAGAGCTGTTGACAAAACTTTCCAGGCTAGCCCTGTTTTCCAGAGGATGGCTTACTGTTTTCTAGGGCGGGCCATTAAGAGCTTCCATATGGCCCGGTCCCAAGTTCGCTATCTTCAAAGAAAGAGAAAAACATTCTACAATAGTCTTTTCCACTGAGGCAAGTCTAATGTTAGCATTGGTGTACGATTGACATCCATTGCTAAACCGCTGTACGTAGCTTAGAAATAGCTTAAACCAGTAACGCTGTTTGAGTAAAATAAATCCAGCAGTTTGTTGAGTTTTTTTACTCAAAGAAGCCAACTTACTGTTCTGGACAGGTGACAACAGTTGCTAAAGAGTCATGTAGTTACGTGGGCGGGATGTTAGTGAGGTCGCTCCCACGGGAAGAAATACATCAAACCTGACCCTCACAAATTACAGTCACAGCGGTCACATAAGCCCTCCTTAATTCTGCCTCTTCTTTCCCCCTTCCTGTGACCTTCTTAGTATCTATTACATTAGATAAATCGGCCTTTCTTTCCTCCATTTAAAGCGACCAACGCTCTTATCTGCAAAGAACACTCGTACAGAAGGACAACGTCTTGACCGTTTAGCATGAAAGTTCAATTGAGCTGGTAGATTACATTATGGAGAATTCAAACTGTTCGCCAAGTTGGACTCACTGCAATGTTCGACTGAGGAGTAAAGGAGGCCATCTACATCAGGGCGCACCAACCTTGTCTCTACCGGGACGGGGGGCGATATCAACTTCCAACAACCTTTGACTCATTAATGACGTCACACTTGTATAAAGCCACGTGTTCAGAGCGATTAGTTCAGATAGCTGAAAAGGACTAAGCAATTCTGTCGAAAATTGAGGCGAGTCCAATATCAATATTTTCAGTTGGCGAACATTTTAAATTCTCCATAATCATGACAGTTTGTCATCGTTTTGTGGAACTAAACGCTGTAGGATACCCATGATGCTTCCAGTAACGATTAAACGAAGTGAACCATGACCAATGGAAAACGTGTCTTAGACGCTCTAACGACGTCGTCGAAAATTAGATGGCGGCGAGACGACGCGTACGATCAGTTGAAGACAATAGGTACCGGTAATTAATGAGTCACGGTTCATGATGTGTAATTAAGGTAAATCTACCACTGTTGGCCTATTCATGTATTGATTGTCTGAAGGTTAGATGCGAGACACATGAAAAATGTCTTTAATTGGGCGACTTTCCATTTAGCTAATGTTACGCGTATTACCATGCGTCATGGCGAAATACTCAGACATTCATTTCAAAGATGTATTAGATTATTATCGAATGGAAAGAAATTATATGGTACAGTTTTTTTTTCTGCCTTTACTATGGTTTTTGTCGGTCGTTTCGTGTCATTTTATATATTAATACAGATTTTTATTTTTCTGTCTGCGTTGTGTGGCATGTAAGTTATGATTTTGAAAGAGCTCCCTTGCAAACTACTTACGAAGTAAACTGAAGGGACCACCCTACAGATTCATAAATCAATAATCAGATTGCTTTTTGTCATTTCCACAGATCGCGTTTCAGAAGCCTTGTTCTTTTCTCAAAAAGCTCCCAGTTACTCGGTTAACTGAATGAATTACCCTAAAGATTAATGATTAACAAAAGAATCAGTGTCCAAGTTTTTTTCCAGACGGACAGCTTGCCACAGTCTGTTGTCAACATAGACTGAACCTTGGGATCGATAAGAACGTGTAGTCTGATACCACCGTACGGGATACTTACCGAAGGGCATTAGAACACAATTAAAGACCGCACTGTGTGGCCTAACATATGTAACGTTATGTGATTTAAACCATCATGCATACACTACAAACTAGATGAAACTCCTGTTGATTACAAATAATTGCGGATATCATAGGTTCGCGGGAACGCAAATATTGATACAATGTAACATCCCCTTAACATTATCCGCCGGGTTACATAAATCCGCCACTTTGAAAAACAGTGGGTTTGAGATCTGTTTGGACCTATCTCTTCAGGGTGGCGGAATTAGGTACTCTGATGGAATTATGTTATATGATGTTACATGGATTTTAAACATGGGACAAGGAGATACATATTGGCCACGCACTGTTCATTGTGTGCGCCACACACCTGGACCTGCCCTAAATACGGCTATTAATGCCTTTTGCGACATCTTACAATAGTGATTATGGCATTCCCTATGGTTAGCACTTATGATATGATATGAACGCACGTATAACACGCAACATAGAGTCATGTCACGTTAGCACAAGGACCACTTCGTTTGCTAGCCGATGCGAACTTGGGATCGGGAGTACCATTTACCATCACCTGGTTCATTATTGCTGGCAGCTTTAACTCAAAATACACACAAAGGCAATGGCTTGTATAAAACCTAAGCCTCATAGCTTAAATCATAATGGCGTTCCCGCAGGTCCTTAGAAACGCGTTTGAATGTCACTGAGAGACTGGCTGGCTTTGAATTGTGGCGGTACACCGCGACTAAACCAACACAAGGCTCTAGCGGTGTACTTGGTTTGTTGAACTACAGCATGTCGGCTATTTGATGTTGACTTTGCGCCACTGCGTGAGTAAACGAACGGGGTGCGCCACGATAGCCATCTATGTATCTATGGAGCGTCATCTATGTTGTAAATGGGGGTAATCCTGCCAAGAATTTTGTGCGGGTGGACTTGGCGGTTGAGACTGCATGATGCGGGCTGCCAGTGTTTAATCACCTGCACACACGCCAAGTGCACTTTGCAGACGGTAGCACTAGCTTCTCAGCAACCGCTAAGAAGCACGATTGCCATATATATGTACTTGACGATAAGATATTAGAGGGTGTAGAAGAATGTAGAGTCTTACCTGCTAGGCACATGGTAGCCAGCACTAGTGCACGGCCCATCTCATCATGGTCCCCGTGTCTTCAGTTCTGTCAACAGAAAAGCAGACGGCATGGTGAGCTCTAGATCTAGAAACACTTGTATTGTGTACTACTCCGCGAGGCTATCCCCACATGACTCCTCGTCAGTCGGCGGTACTCCCCACGCTCCCCGCTCAAACTAGGCCGAGGTCACGTCCGCCCACTTACGGGCCCGTGGTGGGGACCACGTGATCTGGGTCGCTTGATGGATAGATGGGAAGGACAACACGGTCACGTGGGGGTCTCGACGTTTGAGGGAACAGCCTCTCGACGGAGAACGACAACAAAATTGAAAATATTCCTACCTAGAAGTCCAGCGTTGGTATGACTGGGTTACTATTGAAAAGGGCTTTGATTGAACTTTGTTACGGTTTTGGGCGTGGTGTACGACGCACCTGTGATACAGGAGATTGCGAATACAGAGTTCAAGTGATTCCACGTTCTGGCCTTTAGTAATTCGATCACGTATTTATTACGAGTGCCACTTAAAGGTCAATGCCCGCCGTCTGATTTAATAAAAGATACCGACTCGACAAGAAAAAAAGGCGCCAGAAGACGCGTTGTCATTACAAAGTCAAAACATGGATACCAGTGTGTGTCCGTGGATCTGTAATTCGGCCAGAATAACAGATGAGAATCTAAAACTAATCCTTACGCTGAATGAGAGTGATTTAACCGCTGTAAATAGAAGAACCAAGATGACAATCTTTTATAGAAATCCAACATTCAAATTCCGGTAAAATGCGTCCAGACGTTTGGCCACAAACTACCATGGGTTTAGATAGTACAGAGACAAGGGCATTGTGGCACTGCACTCAAGTTGATTTTATCAGTGCAACATACAATGTGTACAAGGAACAAAAGCTTCGAACACAAGTGGCATGTTAGGGGATTCGAACACAAGTAGCATGTCAGGGGATTCAAACACAAGTGGCAAGTCAGAGGATTCGAATCCACAAGTGACATGTCAGGGGATTCGAACACAAGTGGCATGTCAGGGGATTCGAACACAAGTGGCATGTCAGGGGATTCGAACCCTGACATGGCACCACTAATTGTCCTATCGGGAGGAAATTAACCTAGATAACGTTATGTATCGTTTCCTACATCCTAACGAGGCAGGATGTTCTGCGAGCCTGAATGTCCCAAAAGGACGAAACCTTGGCCTATTTGGTGAATTCTTATCTACTTCCAAATCTCCTGGACTGTGGGACTAGCTGTAGTAATCATACCATGAAGACCACACATGGCAGAAAATGGACCTTACAAACACCCGGGTCGTGGGAAATATCTTGTTTTTCTTGTTTACGAAATGCGATCTGCAGTCTGTGAGAACATAACTCGGAATTGATTGAATCAGCGAGATTATAATGACTCACAGCAATATCTGATAGCACTAATGACGATGAACATATCCCCTCATGGCTAATTGACATGTCCCCCTGGTTCTGGTATGCGTCCTACCCGCCAAACGACAAGGCCAATGTCCTTTTGAACTGGGGCGTTGAACTCGGGAAACATCCTTTATTAAAGTTGTTTGCCGAATGTTAACATCTCCTTACAAACGGACGGCTTTCAAGTGTTATATGCCGACGTGCGTCACCTCACAACGGTTTTCAATGGCATTGTAAACTCTGATCCATCTGTTAGATCTCACAGAGTATTTCACAGATGGACTTGAACAAGGTAGTTAAGTATCTAAGTCCATGACGCTTCAAGGTCCTACTTGAAAAGAGAAACGTGGGTCAAAATCATATAGATTAAAATTTGAAATGTTGCAATAGAGATGAAAAATTCAGAGCAACGCCGATGTAAGCCTTATTTTGGACTTCACTGGGAGGTACCATGTCGTTGACTAGGCGTCCATGTTGAAAACAAAAACGGATAAAACAAGGTAATAGACACATAAAAACAAGCTATTCGTCCCAGTATGAAGATTAATGTCCCTGTCCTTAAGCGAAGCCCGGCTGCTTCCGTTGTAACTTTAGTTCCGGCAGTAGAAAGGCACCGTGCCATTGACACCTGTTGTTTTCTGTGCCAGAGGCGCGACATAAATAGGTCATGCTAGACTGATAAAACCTCCTTGGTCATACTGGTAATGGAACATGTCTGAACACTGGTTCGTTGTCGTCAGTCTATGGTTGGAGGTTTCAAGCCATACACAGTCGACAAGTTTTACGTAGAACAAGTATTACGTTAAATCTGCCCGTCCTACTTTTTTTTCAATTCAGGAACCAGACATTGTGTCAGTCTGAACATTGGTTCGTTGTCATCAGTCTATGTTGGAGGTTTCAGGCCATACACAGGATGGGAAAACAAGTGCATGTATTACGTAGAACCTGTCAGTCCTATTTTGTTTTTTCAGGAACCAGACATTGCGTAGGGGACGACAGAAAGCCGCCAGGACCCTTAGGGCACTTTGTAACAGTTACTTTTACCTTGAGCACACAGAAAGGCTTCTCCAACGTTAACTGACGTCGTACCCCACGCCCATGCCTTATGATTGCGTCAAAGCATATAAACAGTTTAACACAGAATACCTGCCCTGAATCTAAACATTCGGCCTCGACGTAAGACTGAGCGTCATCTGGAAACTATGTATGCATGTGATAAAACTGTAAACTTCCTATGCAACATACCGGTCGAGTAGAGTCACCCAATTTTCGACATCGGTATTCAGGCATACGGACCAACTAAAACTTACTCCTGACACGAGACTTTACAGGCACGTAAAGACTGTATCAAACCTGTAATCGACAGTTCTTATGGTCGTTGCCTATATATCTGTGCGCCATATGTGACGTGTATCGCCAGGAAGAAGTAGTATGTACGATTTGGGATGACAATAATATCGATGTAATGAATTTCAAACAAACAGGTCGCGCAGGATTCGGGTCAGCCTCTCTCTCAATAATAGCGCAAGGATTCACTGGATACTTCTCCAGTCTTTCAGTTCCAAGTTTTGATAGGCTACATCATGTCACAAACAATGTTGACCCAGCAGTCGGTTCGACTGAGATTTTTGAATGTCTACTCTGAAAACTTCCAGCCCACTAGTGAATCCTCCACGGTGTCTCGCAAGGTCTCGCGAGACCAGGAGAGTGATGAGTAAGGCAGAGCAGATTCGTGACTGGAGAGAGAGATTCAGGCAATTTGGTACGCACGCACACAGAGAGACTTTCCTATCTGTTTAGAGTAACCGAGACTCCCGTCTGGGGTTTATCGTCAACAGATTCTTTCACCGAGAAGCAAAGTCAATGGCAAACAACTTTCAGTTCACCCAACTGGAACGCATTGTAAGTCTTGGAAAGCCTTCAAGACCAACAAAACCGATATTGCGCGAGAAGTTTGTTGAGCCCGGTTGACAGGCAAAAGACTAATCTCCTTAACGACGAAAGATTTTTCCATAAACACGACTTACATGTGGTGTGCTTTTTGTGATACTCCATCTGGCGAGTCTGGATATCGCTAAATAAGCTTATTTAATCCGTCCTGACTCTAGACTGGTTTATTCTGTAAAACATTCCGGATGCATGCATGTCGTGACACGGATGGGCAATGGTCGGTGCAGACGCGAGCTGAAGTAGATACAAAAGTGGAATTTATAAAGTTGAATGCGTCCTCGACATGAAGGCGATGGCGACTAGCTTTGAGTAGGAGCTTCTGAAGAGGATATTTGTGTGGCATGACGGTGTTACTAGACATACATACACCGCAGTGAAACGAACCTATTTGCCAAAAAGACAACCAAGCAATTGTGTATCTAAGAAGAAATGTCTTATACATCTGGTTTGAGAGGACTGGACAGGGATTATACTTTCAATTAGGTATATCGGCAGCAGTCGAAGGCTATGTTGGTAAAGGCAATGTGTGATTTGAATGTTGTCTTTTATTTTATTTTATATCAATGTTGCACTACAATACAGTAGTCTGATTCATGTAGATTACATTTTTATAACTCAGTGACGAACAGCAACCGTTCCTGGTATTTCAACGTTAAGATTAAGCAAAGAATACCACACATCTCACTTCTATCTATCCCTTGACATTAAACTAAAGGGCTATACAGCTGAAAAAAAGACTGAAGTACAATGTAACTATCCCCTAGGGACAGCCCAAGCCTTCTACCTGCCATCCTGTTACTATCTTTCCACAGTAGCCCCGACATGCCAGGCACTTTTCCATATCCGGACCTTGCCAGTGATTGATACTTCACTGTGCTTGAACCTGTCGTGTACCGGGATCCCTGTGTAAACAAGTGTAAATTCTGCTGCAGCCTAGCTTGAACCACTGTAGCGTACAGTGTACGTTTATCTTTACCTCACAGTTAGGAACGGTTTCATTATTTACACATCAGAGTTTTACCAGGAGAGTTTACTTTGAGAAACAATAGCTTAAGGTTAGGTGAGGACAAGCCAAAAATCCATCCATTGCGAAAGTGTTCAGTAACCAGCAAGGAGGTTAGAGACCTATAATTCCTTCCTTGCTGCAAGCATCACCACATACATGGTCATACATGCGTGTCAGTGATACACATACACGTTAATGCGTCGGGAGTACACATCAAGTACATTTGTAGCTGTCAAAACCTATGGCAATATCAAAAATGTGATTTTGAAGACCAACTGATGTCATACCATATATTTACTTGACATGTATTTATATATCTCTGACTAATTAAAATCGGAATTAAGGGCCAAACCCAAAGGACCAAAGCATACTTAGAGCAAAAGTCATGGTCTATAATGCGCCTGGACAGAGAAGTACGAAATAAAGTTCTTCGTATAGAGTAACCACTTCTCATTTCAATGACACTGCACCGAAATACAAAACTTCCCGTCGAGATCATACAAGAACTGATTATTTATTTAGTTAATCGAATATTCTTCGACCTAACATTTACTTGTGTAATGAGTGTAACTTTGTTATCCAGTATAAGGTAATTGTTATTGAAATTTGGTAGATAAGCGAAATTCCAAAACAACCCAGATCATTTACAAAACACATAGTTGTGTTTACATGTACACACAGTTAATCGTATTCATTATTGATATTTGTTAAACTCTAGCACCTCATTTACAACATCGCAGTATAGTGCGAAAGGCTTTCCGGCTTGCTTTGATGTACTTTTATATGAAAAATCTACTTCAACTGTGAACTTTCCTATTTCTCAAAGGTATATTTTTGTGGTTACATATGGTGTCAGGTAGACAGCAAGTATTTTTTGATTATTTTTTACTGGACCTGATCAAATAAGGCTGGATTTACACACTTATTTCCAAGCACACTTAGTCTAGGAGTGTGCTCCGAGTGTACTTGGAAACTCGTGTGTACACCGGGCCTAAAAAGCCACAAGAAGTTCATAGTTTCCCTATAGATACCCAGGCCGCTGCATGTCATTCCTACACGAACAGCACACATGAACTTGGCTAACCTTTCCGTGTTTTGCACGCCCCAACAGTGATTAAGGGGAAACTCAAGAAATTAAAGCCAGCCTATCGCCGTTGGGAGGCATTAAATCTGAGACATTAACAATCAACAGTCTATAACGAGAACGGCCTTTTAAATTACACAGGGCTTTTACATGATACAGTGTCGATACCGCTGGCAGTGTGATACCGCCCGCGCTATTTCCGTCTGGCGCGGTATCAGAAGGTTATCTGGGCTTCTACAGTGTAGAAATATTAGAATCAGACTGTATAGGACAATGTATTACACTAGGGGCCTGTCCGGTTTTAATATGAGAAACACAAAATCACGTTTCTTCTCTCTAAGATTAATCAAAGAGATATGATACATTGCGCATAACATGAAGCACTAGCTTCTATTCAGAATATGTAATCATGAACTAGTCTACGAAAGTGCGTACCCCAAAGGTTACATTTGTAAACGTTACTCGTACCATGAGATCCGGACGGTCATGTGAAGAATGCAAGAAGAACAGAATCATGGAAATATAACCCGCAACATCTGCTTGGAGAATATGCCAGTCCCATTGAGATGATTCATGTCGTCTCCAATATATAAAATTTGGTACCCCAGACGTTACTGCCAGAAACAAATGTAAGTTTATTCTACAGACGAAATCTGATCACATAGGACCTCGACAGGTTTCGAGAACAGCATGTTACCGATGGTAAAACAAAGGAGGTATCAGAAACTATATTCTTGGTATCACTAAGTACTGCCAGGTCTATGCAAACAAACTCTACACCACTCTACAACGCAACAAGGTATCTGGAAATCCCAGATCGTAAAATTAAGTTGGTGTAACCGATACCGACTCAACTGTGTTTATTGAAGGTTCGTCGCGGCAGGGGAGCTATCATTGCTGCTTAATGTCCTCAGACGTATAATCATGACCTGGCGTGCACAAACCACTAAGTGTTCCCCTAGCGGCTGTTTAGCAAACTGCAGTCATCTGTTTTTATAAACAAGATATGTTTATAGATGTCTGTTACTAGGTAAGTCCTGACATCATATAGAATTAATATGAGAAATGAAGATAACCTGACAGAGGATGATTGATACAGAAGTTAAGGGACATTTACTTAATTGCGCATGCTGACGTTCGAAACGTAATATTTCCTTCATGAATGTTAAGATATCAAAACGGAGAATCGTAACGGATTATTGTGTAGTAAATCGTCGCTAAGCGATATTCTCACGGCATATTCATGATCTGCACATTCAGCGATAATAACCACTGACGTTTGCCGATATGACCGTGTCCAAAAAGATTAGAACCAGCTACAGAAATCCGTTTACGTGGAACGGGCCTAGCGTAGATGGAATTTGAATTGCCAAATAAGAAGATGATATATGAAATATCCGTGAGAGGGTGGGTGGGGAGCTTGCGCGCCGAATCCCTACAAATTGCATTGCTGAAAATGATTCCATTAATGGGAATGAAAGAGATACGGGAGGTCTGCGTGTCTAGACTGAAATATTTCAAAAACTTTAAAGCTTTAACTTTTTTGCCTTTACAGGACCTTTGATCTTTGAAAATGGTCAATGTTTGCAAGACAGTGGAATAACAGCAAGGGCATGTCAATTAGGTACTATTAGCTATATATATATAGCTTTTTTCAGTAACACTTTATCTACTTTATAATAGTTAAGTATAATATTTACATACGATAAGTGGTGAAATAATGGGTTGTAGACGCGTACATTGCGTGGGTAGGGACGTTTTATCTAATAAAATTATGGTTCTCTCCCTCTCTTTCGTCTCTTACAATTCTAACTTCTGGTGAAAAGCAATAGACCACGCGAAACCTGCAATCCCACATTTGACGTTGATGATGCATTTTGCTCCATAAACGATTGTTAAAAAAACGTCAAAACACCCTTGACATACATAATTACAGGTGTGCTAACGTCAATGAACGACGATTTGATATTTTTCTATCGGCTTGACTCATCTTCTCGCCAATCCTTTGATGAAGGAAAGTCAAAAGTCAATCTTTTTTTCCAGTCCATTAAGTGCCAGGCGCCAGTTTGTCGCGCAAAACAGGATGACTCCAACGTCATTAAAAAGTTGACCTCTGACTCATTGGAAATATTTCAAATATAAGATTTAACAATCACCGATGTGTACAAAAACACACAAAACGCTGCAACGTTTCTGCTATGAGTTTGTAACTAGTGGTATCAGTGTCTCTGTCCCTACAATTGATTATAACTTACCTACACCATGCTGATAATGGTGGTGAAAAACGAACGACATGATAATATGTGTTGTCTGATTCTACTATTCTCTAGACTTACAGACACCCTTGAGTGTAGTACAAATCAAGAGAAGACACGCATGCTTAAGTATAATCTTTGAAGTAATCTTTGAGATAAAACGTAGCAAACCGACTAATTGTTGTGTTGTTGTCCACTTGAAGAGGTTTCAATGTTCATTGTGTTTGCTCGTTCGAACGACGATGATTGTGCCTGGTATGTATCAGACCCTGTAATTAAAACACACCGCCCCCCCTCCCATCATGTCGCCGGCGGTAAAATACCTGAGATGGAATGTTGATTCTTATCAATAGAACAATAAGATGTCCATCACCTGACGTTATCATCTACTACAGGCACGCGTGACTCAGTAGTCAGATATGAGTTACAACCGAGCTTAGTGAACATGCACAAACACACATGCACAGGTTAGTGCATAAACAAACAACATTGTTGACGGTCTCATTAGTGACTCACTCCACTTAAACATACAGAAGCGCCCCACCTATAAACATTGACATTCTTATGATAAATCCCCGCCCTGCCACAGTTATCTGTTATTTACAGGTCTCCCTTTGTTCAGGTCTATATTTGACTTGACGGACCCCGCCTTCCAATCCACGGGTAATGTCAGAAGTATATTTCCAGTCATGAGTGAAGCTTGCTTTGTCAATGAACATGTAACCGAAGGATTTAGACCACACATATACAAACATAAGGTTGCATTTAAACATACTGGGAGACTTTTATACAACCCTCATCTAAACACAATCATAATCTTAAAAGTAAACAAGATTACAGGGGCGCTAGGTACTGGACAAATGCGTAAACAGTTTAGTAATAATGTAGGAACTTTTAGCCTCCACCTCCCTTTCACCTTTGATCCACAGGTAAGCCGACTATTGTGTGTGATTGACGACTGGGGGAAGCCAAGCGTCGCAAAGGTCACCAAGGTCACGGGATAAAAATAAACTTTCCTGTACGTGCCACAACGCCAGGAGACCGGGACTCGTCAACTATTGCTTGCTAACGAGGCATAGCACTCTTCGTTCTATTGACAACATTCGCATGCGCATCAGTGTTGACATGTTTGTCGTAAAGTGAAAGGCTCTTTTATTTCGGAGAATGTTCGACACTTCGCGGTAATGCTCTTCCCCGGTCAAAGTTGTCAGAGATAGAGAGGTTGGCATACTAGAGATGTACAACGGAAGAAAACAACTTTTATGTAGTCTACAAACCCTTTACGCGTCGTTTTCTCTCAATGCCCAGACTTGTATAAGAATGGAACAGAAATTCAGACTATTTATTGGCTGTTCACCATTTCTGTGTGACCAATCAATTGTTATCGCAGAAATTATCATTCAGTTATTCAAAATAATCATGCATTCTTTTAGACGAATTCTTTTTCTATTTTTTCCCTGTCTAGCATCAGATTCGGGATATCTGGAAGATGTTTAATATCAATGACAGAACGATAGTTGACCTTGCTAAGTTTAGAACAGACGACTGCCTGCTGCACCGTCTCTATTGTGACCTATGGGCATGGCATATCGTTACAGAGCGCACTACACTCTATGCCTTATAAAGTGCAGTGATAAATAAAACTGGCGCGATTAAGAATTATGACTTCCTTTTTAGCGCGTTCGTGCATTAAACTTTTACAGCATGGATATGTGGTAGCCATCACCTAGA
The DNA here is from genome assembly GCF_035083965.1 of Branchiostoma lanceolatum. Classification (NCBI taxonomy): domain Eukaryota; kingdom Metazoa; phylum Chordata; class Leptocardii; order Amphioxiformes; family Branchiostomatidae; genus Branchiostoma; species Branchiostoma lanceolatum. Next base: position 9,660,523 of record NC_089734.1, read on the forward strand.
AACAATTTATCACACTTCGAATGGCTTCCACTGTTCGGAACGTGAAACAATTACTGTAACTTCTGCGTGAATCTGTCGGCTGTACCGCTGTCTTAGTGTCTGCCAGCGCCAAGTCAGAGAGTCACTAATCAATACTGGCTAACGGAGGGGAAAAGGTTATCGTTTAGCGGCCTAGACTACGTTTCATGCTTGAGAAAACGCCGATAAAGGCCTGTTTAATTCATACGTGACTGTGGTGTATACCGTATGGTGTAAGTTGGGGTCCACCGCAGGACAGAAGGCTGGACGATTAGGTCTAGGACGGACAAAGCTCAATCCGCCTTGCGGGTCAACAATAAGTGTACATACTGCATGGGGACAAACCAGTAAGAAACATAGGGTAGGTGGTTGTGTAACTATTGTACATAAAACTACCATTGTCATACACGAAACACACGCAGGATATTCTGTGACAGAAAGTTGACTAAGGAAAATGCAGAACGACATAATATTATACACAAACTCTTGATCCTATGCAACCCTTCTGTACGATCCTTCCCGGCCCATTCTGAAAACTGGACCACTAGTGGTCAATTACAAACAGCCAGAATGACCTAGCTACATGTCTCGTTCCCATGCCAGTAAAGGTATTTGGACAAACATGCATCAACTGATCTTATAGTTATATTTATGTAGTTAACATCGACAAACAGGTTACTATAACTTCACCCTCTTAAATTCACAAACACAAACAACAATATGAAAGCAGACTTCCGGGTAAAATAAGACCTTGGTACCTTTAAAGCTCATAAAACAATCATTCATAATTCTTCAGTTATTTTACCTTGTGTTTCAGGTTTGGTCTATCTTTATAAATGATGATGATCTTTATTTGCCCATTCTTGCCCATGTGGGCTAAATGCAATTAGTAGTACTATGAAAGGCTATAGGTAACAATTGTTCTCTGCAGAGTAGCCAGTGAATAATTAGAGAAGACAGTAAAGCTATGCTACCACTATATCTTGTATCAAAATGTGGGAACTGAGCCCAAATCACAATTGGGGTCTTCCCTTTTCACTTACATAAGTTACATCTGGATCCTTTCTAAAAGGAGGTAAACATCGTTGCCGTTTCTATTCTTGGTGCACATCAGTGTATGCCATATGCAAACAATAACACAGACATTGCCCTCGGCCTAGAACCATAGATCATACACGGACGAATCAAACAGTAGCGATCAGGTGTCAACGGGAAATCTGGAACGAGTTAGGAAACCCAAACCTACTGGCAAGTGGCAACCAAAATGAATGCTCTTGCTAGTAAAACAGTTCCAATCGTCGTAAATTCAAACTAGTATTGGAAAAATTTGGGGAACATCCTTGATCAAACAAAATTCTCCCCTTTCCCAAACTTTACCTAAGTGCTAGATATAACGTTACTACTAAGAATGTATTTTGATATGTCTCTTTAATGCAAGGCAAAGTACAGACAGGCCAAGAAAACGACAAGCGTGTTGAAACATGTGGAACCGTTTTTCTGCACGTTGGACCCATGCTGGTGGGCATGGCAAAGGCCACTGGATTTAACAACTATGTAAGTGAAGGCGAGGGTTTGGGGTCTTTAAAAAGGATTTTAGAAACTAGGCAGAAATGGAGTTATGATCTCTGTGATGAAAGAGACTAAAACAAAAGGGCAGATTCAAGGGGATCGGTAGAGCTGGAAAAATACAACCGAATCCTTACGAATGAAAGGCGGAAGGTAGAGAACAACTTGCTACATGTAGCGTAATGTCAAGTAACAAAACATACCCCACCCCCTCACACACGACTATCAGTGCTATCGCTACTATCACTCATCTTATTGTAACTATATATCTGATATACTGTATCTATAAAACATGAGCTGGTGTACCTCATACAACTTCGGCATACACTGTCATGTTTAGACTTAACGCATCTGTTACGATTACCATGGGTCATGAGTTTCCGCTGACAGTATCACATAAACAACAGTGAGTGAGCTCGTTTTGTTATATTCTACATTACTGATATTCTTGTCCTACTACATTGAAGTTTGAACCCGTCAAATAACTGAACCAAGAAGTTGTCTTACCAGCAGGAAGATCCAGTGGCACTACATCGATGATCAAAGAAACTTAAGACTGTCACAGTTGTGAGGAGAGGAAGTACAAATATTGCTGTCTCATTCAGATCACCATGCCAATAGAAGAACTAAAAGAAGGAAGTCTTCGCAGAAAAGCTCCCGCCTTCCTCGAAATGGCGCGATACGCTGTCGTCTGGGATTTGTCCTCCGGATTTGCGGTTTTTGTTGTTCAATGTGAAGTCTACAAGCCTGGGTTTTCAATCAGACCTTAGTAATAACCAATATATTGTCTCTGGGCGCGGAGAAACGGTGTGGCACGCCTAGACGGGGCACAGTTCAGAGATAGCGTATCGTGTTCTGTCTATGGGGATTTCATCGTGTGAGAATGGGGTATTGGAACGTACCATTTTAGGATGAATCGGGGTGTACATATAAAACGAGTCTATTTACAAGGCCAGTTATAGGGCCTATGGAATCACGTTAGTTTAGATAAAGCACATAATCGTTATTTGATTTCTCTGCCCCTACGGGCGAAATGTTACTGCCATACATTATCATTACTATAAAACATTGGTACCATTCGGCGGATAAGAACCCTGTCACAGTCGCAATTGTCACACACCTCTGTCACTGCACGGTGAAAGTATAAAATGTCACATGATTTATCTACAACAAGCGCTAGAACACACCGAACAATGATGTTACAATCCCTCTCATTGGCTTCAATCAGGACGATGACGTGCGTGTATTGTTACATACGGGTAAACAATCGGGTTCAAGGATGGCGTGACCCCCAGTGGTTAACGTTGCCATCTTCAATCTTTTGTGTTCTTGATGTCATTGGAATTTTCTGTTTGTTTTTTTAAATTATTTTTCAAATCAACTGAGATTTGTCCATTATCAGAATTGATCGTGTTTCGGGTGTTATGAATGGTAAACAAAGTTATAATATCAAGTATTTGAAAGCTATTTTGGGAGGTCTCTTTGATTGAGATTTCACTTTTACATGGCACTTTCATTCATTGAATATCATGTTGCAGGGAAAACTTTCAATAACACGCCGAGCATGTAGATTTCAATCTAAACAGTACTTTTCGTTCAAGCACATAAGTGGAATTGCATTTGACGTATGTACATGATCATGTATCAGGTATGATAGTCGAAACAGTTTTGTTTCTATGACTGTGTTTTGACTACCCGTAAACCTAACTTGAGTGTTGACTTCGCTCCAACGTCCCATCATTAGATTAGGGCACCAACATGGGCGACATTGCGTGGTATCTGTCGCCACGGTTGCATTTCATATCATCTTTTTACGAGGGGAGTGCACTCAGGTCGTTTGACCCTGGTAATCCTGCATAACACGTCCAGTCATAGTACTACATATCCCCTCCTGAAAAAGTATAGATAAGGGGGGGGGCTAATAATGAGGAATAAGGGATGCTCCTAACGTTGGGTGTGACGTCACACTTCTTTGCCAGATCTAAGATCTCAATGATGGGCACATCGCCCGAATTCACCTGTCAGTGGAGCAAGCCTATTTATCAAAGCTATAAACACCCCTAACTACACCCGACTGCACTGTCTTTCAATCACCTTACGAAATCAATAACTTCTGTGATTTGTTAAGTTCAGGACATATACAAAAACAAAGCACTGCAGATATTGCAGTTATGTTACCGGTATGAATATGTCACACGATTTTATAATCAATATTGCTGTGGTTTCTGCCCCTTACATGCCTGACTGGCACAGTTACGAGCGGTAAAATGAAACATGTCGTGTCCAGAGGAGTCGAATTATCCTCTAGTCTAACCTGGAGATCAATGGTAGATATTGATGTCGTGTTTTCATCAGTGTAAGTTTTTCACACCCCTACGCAAAGGGAAACCTGACACAAATGAATACACCTCAAACACCTTTCCACACCTCTACCGAACCGTCTACGTAGACATATTTGTCTTGATTTCAGAAGGGCCACTTCAGGTGAAGGGCAACCAACTACACAAGACGGACGGATCTAGTCCGTGGTCTATGCCCAAAGCCTGTCCAAGGTTGGGCAGTACTCGGGGCTATCTGAAGTACTGATAGTGATAAGCGTTGTAACGTACTCTGAGCTAGTACGTACTAGTACGTTACAGTGCCTTGTAAGTATTGTAACTTGGGATCAAGTACACATGTCATGTTACGTTCAGTGGTCCAATAAGAGTAGGGGTCTAGGTCTAGGTCTAGGTAGCGGACTTGGGATTAAGTGCATGGGATAACATATAAGAAGTCACTGAACTTTGGCGGAAATTGGTTTAACTGATCCAAGTCGTGGCCTTAAATTAGGTTAGGGGTAGGCGGGGTAGGCAGGGTTGGTTGGTCTGTGTAAACCTGGGTGGTATATTTGTTTTGAGCACACACACACTAGTGGCCTCCCGGGGCATAGGTGAGGCCAGTGATTAAAGAAAGTTTGTAGACATAAACGTAATGTTTTGGAAAGACAAGGAAACGACTGTACATCACGAGAAGACAAACATGTTGATGGCGACAGAATGAGGCCAGGTCACGGGGTCAAGGAGGTGACCCAAATGAAGGCAAGTCTGCAGCTACCCGTGAACTCAAGGTCACCACAACATCGGAACCGATGCACGGAGGGACCAATCAAGGTTAATGTTATGTTTTTAACCTCCGTGGACCAATCAACCTGTGTTTAGGTCACAGCAAGTAAATTCCATGGATGACATCAATTTTTGCTTGATTTTGAAAAAAAAGAAAGAAATATTGTTCTCCTCTGGAGGAGGTCAACATGGCAATAAAATGTCCTGTGAGTGTACTTTTAGAAGTTACAGTAGTGAGGTAGCCATGAGTATAGGTGTAGAAGAAAAACTATCTGATAGTTGAAAAACTGACACTAGTGTGGTAGCCTTGAGTGCACGTGTAGTTGGTCCTAGTAGGCTAATACACGAGTCCCTGTACATCTTGGATACAGGAATAAAAATAAGGGCTGTGAGACCAATTCTTGTGTCGATTCAGTCCTTGTTACAACATCTCTATATTGAAAATTTGTTTCTTTTTTTCGCACTCGCATTTGACTTAGAGTCTGCGGGGGATGTCATCCATATGATTTAATTATTGTGGCGTTCCTTATGCACCTGATGCCTCCAAGCAGCCATGTCTTCACGTTTTCATAACGTCTAGGCAGGTTTGAAGGACCTTATTATGCAACAGTGTAAAAATGCAACATATCATTAGTACTACGGTAAACTTATAATCTATGAGGATAGGCGTTTACATGGTCTAGTAAACTCTCAAGATAGTAATTCTGAATGGAATCATCCATGAAATTGATTACGCGTACAAGAAAAAATGTGTCTTAGCATACATTGTCCCATTTTTCAAGACATTAGTCGTCCATTGATGGAGTCCAATCAAGAAAAGATAATGAAAACCGGTCACGAAGTCTCGCCCACCCTAGTTCTTTACGGTAAATCGGAGGTAACGTTACGTGTCTCGTGAGCACCGAGTGGTCTTAGAATGACATGAGAATACTTAAGTACTGTAACATGAGAAAACGTGCGCGGTGGTTTTATGTTTTTTGACAGTGACCTACTCACCAAACCGAACATTTTCCCTTTCACATTAAAATACTGGAGGGCAGTTTCAACGTTTAATTCAGTGAAAACCACCACGAATGTACCCCCCCCCTTGACAGTGCCAAAATGGTAGCTAGTTTATCTGTGCCTACCTATGCCCCATTACAAAGTATCAAATATTCAGATTTCATCCCTATCTGAAGCCTCTAGCAGGCTCCACAGATCGCTGAAAAAATAGTAGAAATAGTAGAAATTGGCCGGGTAGTCGGAGGACGCCAGAGGAGTTAATCCGCTAAAGGGCTACAGTTTCCGTCTATTTGGCCAATTCCTACTATTTTTCCAGCACCCGTGGAGCCTGGTAGAGGCTACCCTATCTGGTCTGTTCTTTATCTTTCCTAGGAAGCGCCGCAGTTTCAGGTAGTATGTATAGTACGTTCCGTAGAATGGACTACATGTAGGTCATTCCAGATAGAACAGCTACACAGTAAAATGATAAGTGAACAGAACCGTCGCTGATATGTAAGGGTGACGTAACGTTTCCTCCCCAAGAGTGGCTTGTTGTCAACTACTCAAAAGCATGATTGTAATTGTATAAGGGTTCTCTGAGATTTGCGTAACCATAAAGTAATTGCTAACCGTGGACGCCAATTGCATGTTGTTTACAGGACGTAATCTAACCCACCTTAGTCGTGTTGTTCCGCCGATAGTCTGGGAACCAGATGTTAGTCGGGTCCGCTGGAAGACACCAAGGTCAAGTCTAAGATAAGATCGAAGACAAACTCAGGTTGCCATGAAATTTCCCCTAATTACGTCTTCTTCAAAATGGCGACATATCCAGAATGCATCCAAACGCACTGACCCATGAGGGGAGAGGTTCTTTTGGCCACCTCCCTCTTTTCTCCCACGTACATGTGCTAATTTTCATAAGCCCCGAGGGACAAAACTAAGTTTGGACTCCGCAGAACAATAGATATGCACTCGGGCCACTGGAGCTCGTGCGCAAGTGTAGTTAGACTGGCGAATCGCAGCCATGCCTAGGTAACGAGTGACGTTCGCGTTCAGATACCTACGTAAGATCTACGTCTTTCTTGGCATTCTTATTGTTTTCACAATTCTGAGTTGTCCATAAATCTTTAACAGGATGTCAAGATCACAACGCATATCATATGCCGCAGTTGAGTAGGACTCTATATCTAAGTTCTCCACTTTTTCTTGAAAAACAAACTCGTTGTTTCGTTCAGTCAGCCGGAATAATTCCATCGGCGACAAACCGACTCGGAGGTGAAGGAAACTCGTAAAGTCGTATTTTCGGAGTGTCTGACTGTGTTTTCGTCTGGACAAACATGTTTTATAGGTGCCTTTATGTGTCTAGGGAAATGGTTTGTGACAGTGAAAATTAACTCGTCACCTTCAATAACCAAATTTTGCAAATTTGTACTCTCCAATTTTTTTTTACTTTTCTTTAAGCGTTTCAGTCACCAGTCAGTCAGCCAAAAAAGAAAACCTGACAAAATAGAAAGCTCAATAAAAAGCATTAAAAAACGTCAAACCTAGCCGGAGCCTAACCTCCGCTTAGAGAGTAGAAAACCTCAACAGTGTTACTGTATCTAGATGCCTCTTCTGGCGATTAAGACTCTCACATACGCTGATGTATCCTAAATAATTAGAAGATAATGGTTGCCCAATCCGCATCTGAATATATAGTTTCATTGTTTGTAACTACTAAGACTGCTAAGACACTAGGAGAAGTTATGAACGTACGACAATGGCGCATATGTACAGGAATGGTCGCCATTTTGCTTGTGCAGCTGCAGCAAGGTAGCAGACTGTGCTTAAAGTATTTATCTGTGCCAAAAGTACATTCAAAGTTAACAACTATGTATTCACTACCGTCGCTTAACCCACACAGTAAGCTAACAACCAACTTTGAACTAAATATACTGTCTATACGACAAAGTTAAGTCGTTTAAAGTCACACCCTATTACCGACTGCTACAAGCCACACACTTAACCCGTTGGTTTAGTCAATTATCGGATCTGTGCGGTATCACTGAGGATATCCACTCTATTTTAGTTGGACACATGGGAATTTAAAGGGCTTAGCTTAAAGATATTTCAACATTGACTGAAGTAGACTATAAAGTAAATAAAATGGCGGGGAAAGCTGGAGATAATAATGTCGTTGGTTTGTAATCACAGTAATGTAACATCAGTGGTTATATCATTAAGACTAGGTGTGTTGTACCAAATCTATACCGACATGGTAAACTTGTCTATTTTGCCACTTACATGTAAGCGTGTTCTGGGCGTTCAGATAAGAACCAAGGGACAACCTAGCAATTTTCACAAGCATGTGTGTGTCAGCAGGCCCATGCCATACATTTTACAAACGGGCTTCTCTGTCCTAAATACCATTTAGGCCTCTTGATTTTTCATGGACTTTTGTCTAGGGTTTCCTCTATTGGACAATTGAAAGATACCTGTAGTATTGCAATTTAAGGAATGCACGTGAAACAATGGAAATGCACACATCAAAACTAAGGAACAAATGTCAGAGATTATGCACCAAGCACAGATACAACATGTGTACAACACTGAGGGTTGACGGTTGACGTCTCTGTTGATGCTGGGAGGTTTTGCACAAATACCACAAATACAAATACCTTATCATACACACGTGGCAACAGAAGGACAAAAACAATACTGACAAAAACAACAACAATACAGCAACACGTAACACAAGGCCCATATACATTGCTTTTTTTCCATTGGTCATTTTCATTGTTATGCATTCCCAATGAGGGGTTCAACCAGAAACATCCTTGGTATTTCTTGACCTCATTTGTAGATGAAAAGAAGTAGGTCGGCAGAACCAAATACCATAAAATCGGGTTCAATTACGGGTAGACTTGGCGACATTGCGTGAAGCAGTCTTAACATATTTAAGGCTAGATCATGCACGAATAATAACTCTGATCAGATGGTATTTAGACACGCGTCTAGCGTGGTATTTTAGGACATTCTATACACAATGAATTGTGATATGTATTTACATGTATGACTCTTGAATTCTGTATCTGGGACAACCCCTAACCTACCGACCCTCCCAATTCTACCTTTTCGCTCAATCTAAGGTAAAACAACGGTAACAGTAAACTCAAGAACGTACCTTCAGCACACAGTACAGACCCAGGCACAGTCGGCGCTCGTGGGAGGCCCTCAAGGAAAGAGAATCACTGTCTGAACGTTCTCGAGTCGCTTAAGAAACTGGCGTGCCAGTCACGCAGCTGTCTCAGCCAACAGACAACAGGCTGGACATCTTTTAGGTGATTAGTCTTAAGCGTTGCCATGGAGACATACTAATGAGGTAGCCTCGGGCGGTGCGCCAGGTAGCGCGAAGGTCTGCTGTTAGACAATAACAATGGGTAATAGAGGGCACAGATAGGAAGGTAGATTGTCATAATGGCTGCGCTATTGTTTCAACGGGTAATCTGAAAACGTCCTTCTTTGTCGGTATTGGAGGCGGTTTGATTTTAAGTCTCCTTGGTTTGATGAATTGGACCTCTTTGCATATATCAAGGACATCACATTGACACAAGGCTATAGACCTGTGCTTCAGGAATAGTTATCAATATGATCCCTCATACAAAGAAGGAATCATGCTAGCTTGCTGCAAAAAGTATCGGATTATCATAATGAACGTAAACGTTGAAAAGTTGAAATCATGATGACACAGCAAGAAGTGAAATTCGCTCATTTCGTTTGCTTAAACTTTTATCTTTTTCTGTAAATATAACATTCATCAACAAGTGTTTTCTTGATTTAAAACTAAGATCCTGGAAGCTCTTTTCTACCCACCACCATTGCTCCAGAGTAGCAATAAATATAAACAGTAATTCACGTATCTATAGACACTGTAGTAGGCCAGGGATAGTCTCACCGCGCCCCCTAGCGGTTTACTTTATATATGCACCCCGATTTTTTGTCATGTTCGACGTCGCAACACGTTTGTGTAATAAATACTTCACAAAGGGTTTCACCACAGTTCTTAAAAGGGATTTCATGTAGTAAATACTCTACAAGACATTCTAAAATCCAACCGGATTTAACTTACTTCTGAGTTAAGGGTTTTTTGTTTTCTTCCTGCTTTTATGTGAATGATATAGCATTTACATGTTTTCTTTCATTATGTACACCACGAGTTTTAACAACCAGATCTCTTCTATGTACACGGCTATACATGATTATGTTCCGCTTATTTTCACGTGTGGCCCACACAAAGGGCATATAAGTGAATATATATAGCATCCATACGTACAATGATAACCGGGATGCTACTGGCGTGTATATCTCTCATTAGTCTGTATAACGCAAACTCCAGCTGTCCGGGGGTTTCTTTCCCCTCGGTTACAGGGCGGCGAGTGGTCACAGGAGGCTTGATTGAATTCAGGCTAATCTCTGATGTCCTTTTCATTTTGCACAAGGTCATCCAGTTAACTTCTGGCGCTTATAGATCGATCTTGTCCAGCGAAGAGAATGATCCTGACTTTGAATGTTGGTGCACACGCTGAATCGATACCCAGCCAGACATTCTGTTCCGCCGATACGTGACTTTCTGTAGCGGACGATTTTGAGGTAAACCGATATCAAAACAACAGAAATCCTTTGTCAATATCTTTTCCCGATGTATTCCTCCTCATTTTGTGGTAGCGGCGCTGTATTATTCCACTGTGGCATTGTCATCTCTTATTCGCGTTCCAGTACGTCCAAGCAAACACAGCGACCCACACCAGGATGGTCGGGATGGCCACCGCGGCGGCGAAGACGTCGTCCGGCGCGTCGAAGTCGGCCTCCTGAGGAGGAGTGCAGTTCGCGAAGAAACGTCTGTGCAGGTCCAACATGAACACGTCGAACAAGCGCCTCCTGTCGGTGCAGTTCAGAGTCAGTGATACGGCTTCTGCGCACTTGGTGACGCGACTGTATGGCCTAGAGTAAAACATAAACAAGGATGTGTTTATGAAGTGCAATAGACACTTCAATAGATACATACAATACTAGACATACATGCATGTATACTACGTGGATTTTTAAAATGTTGGCTTTGTTCAAAGCGAAGTACAACTTTTTTACAACTGTAAAATCTCAATCTGCTCCATTTTCTGAGCAGTTGAAAAGAAATCAACACTAATCTATATCTCAAAATGCAGTCACACGTTTTTGTAAGTATGTTAGGGTGAACTTGACACTCAGAATGTACACAAAGCTAGGGAGAGGCAGCGTCCCTTAGTATCCAGCAGTGTTCGGCTTTCGTCAGTGTTTCTAACCTTTGCCGAGAATGTTATTGTGAAACTGTCACCGAAAGCTGAACTCGTCTGTCTACTAGAGAAGAGACAGAGGGTGAGAACTGACTCTATTGTCTGTGTCCAGTCGCAGATGTAGGTGATGTTGACTGAGTAGGTGAATTCGTCCTCGCACCAGGCCATCCAGCTGCCGTACGTCTCCATGTCCGGACACAGGCCGGCCGCGAACAGCAGCTGGGACATCACTGGGTGGGAACAGAAAAGTTCTATCAAAAGGACAAGAAAGCAACAAATGGGATCATTTCTTTGTCGATATCAAGCATGATTCGTCCTAGTTTGACAGACTAGCATGCAGTAGTAGTGACCTACAACAGTGACTGTATGCTGGTATCATCAGACGTTAGGGTGAATCAAGAAGTTACGACAAGTCATCATGTGCCAAGCATGATCACTATCACAAAATGAGAAAATATGTCGAAAGAAAACTTCATGAAATTTTCGAAAGGGACTGAATTTATGTCCACTAGCATCACACTAGCTGTTGGTCTTCAGGACAGTATGCTATTCGTGGAACTGCGTGGTTAAATTGTATCTCACACTTTTCACCTTACTTACGAGACTTCTTGAGAATAAGACCCATAACTACTAGTGCAAGATGTCTTGTTTGTGTGCAGCTGAAGTCCTTGACTAGTCTAAGAATGTTCCCCTGGCCGGGAGTCTCATGTGTCCGTTCGGTATCACTGAACAGGTTAATAGTACTGCAGATAGTGGTGTACTGAGTTCTGGGGCAGCAGTTTGAACCTCTCAACATCTATACAACAATGTATATACTATATCTATGCTTCAGTATAGAATGATATAAAAAAAAAACTATATCGTTCTATATTGAAGCATTCCAAATGGAGACTACCGCTGTGAGAGTAACGCACTTCTCAGGTGTAAACTGACACAGTCACAGAGGACGACTCGAAGGAGTAATAACTTCTCATGTACGTAATTAAGTTTTGTACTCAACAAACAGAACTCTCTTCAAGACCAAAGAATTGAAGAAATTGCTGTGACGCGTTGATTTGCAAGATGATAAACATTCCAGCTCACTGAAGGTTTTGACCCTAACACCTGCTACTAAGCCGTAGTGACAAGGATACGAAACAGAACACATAACTTCATGTACCTTATGTGCTGCTCGCAGCAAATCCGCAACATCACTAACATGTCAACCTCTGCGGTTGAATAAAATTTCAAAAACAATTCTGCCCTACGGAATATAGGTATTTTAACGATCTTTTTAAGAACTTTAATTTGACTACAGGATCAAGAAGGTATTTCTTCAGTCTGGCAAGAACACAAGAAAGGCAGGAGTCGTGTAGAGAAATCCCACACGCGTTCTGCTCCAGAAAATTCTTATGAAGTGCCGAGGGTCAGGGATAGACCTTGTCAACACTACTTCAGTAATTGAGGATTACCGCAGTGACATAGAATGTCAAAAACAGAAAACAGAAAACAACCCCCTTCTACGTACATCCCTTTGTGATGTTGTTGTGAACATATCTTTCAGACCATTAGCTATTGACAGAAAATAAACAAACACATAAAGGTATTTATGCTGTCACCAAAATATCGCGTAACTCATCATTCCGTTTGCCCCTTACAAAATGCATATTTAACTTTTTTTAAGGGCCATCTTTCCATGCCTTAGAACCGTGCATCCTTGGCAATACTTTCTCTATGATGTATTCAGTTCAGAATTGATAACTCCAATTTAGTCATGTATATTCATTCTCATGCGTGTGTCTGGACAAAACGGTCTTTCTATCTCACTCATTTTGGGGCTAAAGCTATAGTTGAAGTACCCCAATAACAGATGACCGATTTACCAAGGAAGGGAGTTATTCAGAAGGAAATCTTGAAGCCCCATTTTCTTTGGAAATCGTTCATCCAGCTTTGCAATCGGTCATCTTTTAACATCTATACACCTCCGGCTGGAGTCAGGTTATATCTAGAAGGTCGAAACTTCCATAAAATTGATATCATCGGGAGGTTTTCTAAGAATGTTCGTCAGACATGTCCATTAGATCTCTATACAAGTCTATTCTCTTTCTTGTCTAGTACCCTCTCTTACATAATTTACGCCATCCAATGGCGACCATTAATACCAGGCATAGCATAGAGAGAGGATCACCAAACCCACTTGATTACAAAGAAATCGACTTTGGTATAAAGAAAAAGCAATCCGCTTTTCCACACTGTCTTTCTTAAGGATAAATGTCATGCCTAAATCAATGTTACAAAAACATATCTCCGTGCATTGTCAGGCGAGTGCAGGTGCTAGCAAACGCATGGATACGCTAAGAAATAAACGGCATCAGCAATACATCTTACAAATGAAGCCGTTTTCATGCGCTCCCTGACTTGTGCAGTGACCTTAGGGCGACCCCTGGTTCTGTGAACTGCTGATTCTCGGTGTGCTTGTGATGTGTGATGACACCCTGTTAGTAAACTGGGATGGTTTACTCGCATCAAGCAATGATAAATGGCAACACAGCATGGACTCACCCTGAGCTGAAAATTATCAATTTGCACCTTTCTCTGATGAACACAAATCTACCTATGGATTCTTTATTTTTTCTGCTCATGATATCATAAGAACCTCAATAATAAAATTACGGTAGGACGGTAGGACACGTTTTTGACGAAGCTATGTCAGCCTAGCGCAAATGGAACTAGTTCCCAACACAAAACGGCTAAATATGGACGGATCATATGTCTCGACATCGAAGCATTAATGGGTCAATTATTTTACAGTTAGTCAAGAAAACTTTGATGTCCTTGCTAGCTTGTTTTGTCGTTTATAAAAAGCAATCCGGCTCATAAATTTTGACCTCGATACCAGGCTTTTGACAGAGCTGATTGGTAGTTTCAACAGAAAAATCTGCTGTTGCATTTTTCTTAATATAAATTGTGTCACCACGTTTTATTAGCTGCACAAACACTCAAATATTATTGCATTTAAAGGCAAACTATTCCTCTCAAAACGCATCTCAGTGACGTACAGTTACAGATATAGGACGAGCCATAACTTGCATGCTGTATTTCTTACGCTGAGATAATTTGAAAAACATAGAAGCGAAGAATACAAGTTTCATGAAATAACATGGGAACAAAGTTTTACGCATAACAAAATATGTAACACGTTCGTTACATGATAAATAATACATCAAAGGACGAAAAAGATGCCTCTTACCGAACGTGCAAGATAACACTGTCACTCGTGTGGACGCCATCTTGCTTCAGTCATTTTCCGCCGAGACGCTTCTCACCTGTAGTTCAGAACGACATAACATCCAGTCAACCAATTTTGTAAACAACTAGCGTATTTTCAATCTAATGTTATGTAGTAACCACATATGTTAGATTACTTACAAGTGCCTTTTCTTTGTCTCTTGTCTAAAGATCCTACGGACGTACAAGCGAATGTGCGACTCATTGAAGAAGTGATGACAGACTGGCTAAGTAGTTAGGTAACGGACCCCTTTTAAGATAAGTATCTATATCTGTTTGCTGTTTGACAGGTTACCATGTAACACAATTGCCTGGCGTGACAAAACCAGGGTTACTGCGATTACTGCACTGATAATGTTGGCAGTTCTTAGAAGGTGGTGTCAGAGATATTGATTTCCTTCTATTCCAGTGTCTGTGATGAACCTCTTTGTGTATGGAATATCGCAGGTCATGGAAATTTCTGGGAAATTTGCTTGCTATGATTATAAACAATATAGTCTGATATTACATAATTCTATAAAGCCTGAGGGTCGCTAGAAGTGTTCAAACAGGATTGACGACTACGGTAGGACGACTTCACGACTGCCCAAGTAGGTTAGGACTGTCGTACGAAAAAAGCCGATCACCGACAAGGATCTGCGACAACTTTTCCGTCACAATGAATTTCAGTTTAGTGCGATACATTCACGATTGTTCCCGGAATGTCTTCAATTCGATGTAATGCCTGTAGTCTAGCCTCCAAATCAGGCCTAGTGGCAGTGCGGCTGAAGAAACCCGGTAACAATCAGAAAACCGATACTAGAATAGCAGAAAACACCACATTATCGGATAAGCCAACATTTTAAGAGAAAAGCCCAACCACGACGCCCGCACTCTGGAGGCTGTTAAGCCAGTCTTCACTGTCATACCGCATATTTGCTATGTACGAATATACCCGGTACCCTACCTGCCAGTCAACCACCATTCACCATAAAGCGAAGCCTCTATCAGGCTCCACGGGTCGCTGGAAAGATGGTAGAAATCATAGACAGATAACACGCCAGAGGAGTTAGCTGGCCAGGGAGTGCAGATTGCGACCTAGGTCTACGTTAGGCGGGCCAAAATCCCACAGATCACGTACGTACTCGTCTGCACTCAATGACCATACTTACAGGCTACCACTGCACTGTCAGACGTTGAGTTCTAACGATCTTTGACGACCCAATGAAGGAGACCCAAGAGACTTTATCCGCAAAGCAAATTGTGCATTTTCTGCGAAATGAGGTCAGGTCACACGGGGGGCACTTCGTCAGGTGCCAGTGTAATCACCTGGAACTACATCGTTATAAATGATGTCATTAAAGGTAATCTTCTTCCTCGTCGATATGGGCTCCTTGTATTCGACCATACCATGGTCCAACACCACATTCAAACACCACTCACACAAAGAGGAAGTTTCCTTTTCGTTTTGTTGAGTTTTGCTAACAAATCGACCCCCAAACCTATCTGGAAATAAAAAGCGGTTGTCTTGTAGGCACGCCTAAAGCTACGACTGTGTTTCAAAGTGATTTGAAGAAGATTATACCCTGTAGTCATGTGGTACCACTTACCCTGTAGCTCACAACAGGGGTGCCTATCTAGTAGAAGTAGCCAAAGAATGGGACACGGCAGTACATTTCTAGTCGCCATGGCAACGCAGAAGTGATGTGTCAACACAGACCATTGCACAGCACTTAAACCAAGCTCGTTACGCCATCACCCATAGTAGGGCAAGTATGTGAGGATACAGCAGAAAAATGTAAGGTTGTTCATTTCAGTATCAGCCTGAGGGAAGGTAACCCACCTATACCTTTGTGATCGACATTTATGGACAAGGAATGCTCTTCCTTCCTTTTCTTTGCCACACTTAGCATACTTCTTCACCTAAAGGAAATTGCAAAGTGTAATCAAGAAAAGAATCTTAGAATGTCTATCCCTGTATTCCACATTACACGGTGTTGACTCATGGTGTAATTACAAACTGCGTCACACTTTCACAAACAGTATTCTTACCTCAGTGGAGAAGACTTTAGGGAAAGCTGCCGCAGCTAAGACGTTAGTCTGAACGGACAAACGGCACTTAAGATTTCTAAATTTCCCCTTTGTTAGTAAGATTACGTCTTCACATCAGGCGCTTCATTCCTTAATCCCGGAAGACTTTTATGTCCACCGAATCAGATACATACAATAGCAGCCTCACAAAGCTCCATATTGTCTGGCATTTGTGTCTAACACCGCCGGACGGCTTACCGCATGACCTCTTTTCAGCCCGGTAAACACCTAGCCTCCATCAAGGCTTTTACTAGTATTTGAATCATAGAATTTGGCATAAATGGGAATAATTGGCCAGGAGAATAAGTAAGTCCTCGGGAAGGCTAACATCCCCCCCTCCGACGCCTAACTGTGCGTGGCGAATGAAACCCTATGGTGGCCAAACAACTTATTTTCCATACATCCAGCGTAGCAAACACCGGCTTCAGTTGTAACTACAAGTCTTGACTTGACCACAACAGACAATAATGTTGATTACAATCCTGGCGTAGGAAATTGACTTAATAAAGTGAGGAGTTACAAAATGCTTTGTTCTATATATAAGATTTCGTCTGCGATCGACCTTTATCAACTCTGTCAAAGATAAACGCCAGATCAAAGAGAGCAGCTCTACATTCTACCGTTTAGAGCGCGCTTTTCACAAAGTTCTTGCTTGGGGCTACAAGATACACTATAGCAATATGAAATTAATGAATAAACCTTGAAGTTCACTCTTCTTAGCTTAGCAAATAAAACGATAAACAAAGTGGATAATACAAGCCACACGGAAGAAGCCCACGAAGACAAAACGATTCCCCTGGGAACGTTTAACGAAGGTGATGATTTCTGTCCTGACCCTCAGGTGATCTTACATCTGGGACAGATTACCTTATTTTGGAAGAACAGACAAGACTTGAGAGCTATCCAAGAACCCCTTCACTTAGACCCCGTTCACACTCATTTTTTTCAATCGCGATTGAAGTATAATCGCGATTGTTCGATCCGATCGCGATTGAACGCAAAGAAACTTTTGCGTTCACACTGCTTTTCGCCAAGTGGATTAAAGTACGCCGTGATCCGATCGCGATTGAAACACGATTGAAGCATGCTATCGGCGATCATCTGGTAAATGTTGTTGTTGTCCTTGTTTTGTGTCTATTTTTCCGCTAGACATTATCACTTGGTGCGGTAAATGTCCCTCTTTCGGTGACATTTCCCCAGTTTGGCCTGCACCTCCTCTCTCCCCCAGATTGCGATGAGGACCCTGGTCCCCTCATCGCGCCATCTGCCACCAGCTGAAGTTGCTGACGGAGTTTTATTCTTCTTCTTGGGCATTGTTGACGATGAAAAGTTGTTGTTGTTGTTGTTGTAAAAGAGCGATCTGACGTGCGGATTGGGTTTGTTTTCCCGCGCGATGCGAACTATGACCCCACGTACCCGCATGTATGACCTCCCACCCCCGGAACCAGCCGAAATCTCCGCCGATCGCGATGGAATGAATCGTAGTTGTGTTCACACTCAAAATTTGATAGGATTGGATTGGATCCGATCGCGATTAATCCAATCAAACTACCTCCGGAGGTAGTTACAATCCAATCGCGATTGGATCGTTTTGGATCGTTCCAATCGCGATTGGGAGCGTTCACACTGAAAAAATCAATCGCGATCGGATCGATTCAATCGCGATTATACTTCAATCGCGATTGAATAAAATGAGTGTGAACGGGGTCTTAGTAACTACGTGCTTGGTCAAATGTTGTGGCACTTCGCCCAGCAACGCTATACTTGGTGTGACAGAGACCGCCTCCTGGTGAAAGGAAAGGGGATATTATCGGTTCGTCTGGGGGCCGAACTATTAACATGTTATGGTAAAGAGCACAGATGCCCTCTATTAAACGCAGCAGACAGACACAGACACACACACACACACACACACACACACACACACACACACACACACACACACACACACACACACACACCGGGACACAGACACACACACACACGCGCGCACACACGCACACACACAGAGACATGTATACACATGTAAACACACACACACACACACAACGCTCCCGAAAAAAATTACCTTGTCGAAGGTAATATGTTTCTCCAGACGAACTAATAGCTCCAATTTCTGCCCGAAGTCTGGAGTTTTGTGATTACCCCAGAAAATGATTTGTAGGGCAACTCATGCAAGCACACATCGGACGCATTAGAGTTGCGTTTTCCAAACCACGCGAAATGTGCTGAGCACCTGTTGAGTTATGAATTCCGCAGCATTGGAACATCAAAATGTAATGATAAAGGAACAGCCATACAATTCCATACAATAAAATTGCTTGCCACCAACACCCCCACTCCAACCACACCCGCACATAGTAGAATACAACCTTGTCCTTGTAGAATTTAGAATGCAACAATGGAACGATGAATCATTATCAATTCCGCGTAGGTCTAGGTACAGCACTTGACGTGGTTAACGCATACATGACATGGGAATCATAAATCATATGATTACCGTTGACAGCGAATTAAAAGTGGAACGTATAAACAAAAGCCTGCCCCAGCATGTGTTGTTTTTACGGTTCGATACGTGACAAATGACGAAACCTTCTATCAATCTATCAGCATTGAGATGCAGCACGGGGGTATTATTTAGAGAAAACAGACCCAGTCTCTCTCTATCGCACAACATAGCCAATGGTAACCCGTACTGCAAATTAGTCAAGAGTTGAAAATAAGCTTATTTCGAATTGGTCTGTTTTATCACTCTCCAAGCAGAAGTTGGTGGAGAGGATTGTGACATTTTCATCAAATGCCCCGTTTTCTGTCGGCACTCTCTACTCTCTCTCTTTGTAGAGAGTGCCGACAGAAAACGGGACATATGATGAAAAGTCACAATCTGCTCCACCAACCTCTGCTTGGAGAGTATGTTATCATTTCCTGCCACACTCACTCTTCCCAGAAAGCTAAGATGACTCAATCTACATCTGAAAACACAGTAATTACACAAGTCCGCACGTATAGAGAAACATAAGAGATGTTACAGTGCGTACTTGCCCATCTCTCTAGCACACCAAGGAGCATACTCAACGAGAATGTACCGGTTGGTTGAAGTACGATAAACACAGGGCACACATTCAGCATTGAAAACAGAGCACAACATACCGTAACTCAGCGCAGATCCAACTCACCGACAACAGCAGTAGTAAAGACCATTTGAACCTTGCCCTCACTGTTGTAACTTATACAGCATAGCATGGGATCACACTGCAACGCGTATACATGGCCAGCGTCCATACAGTTGGCGAATCTTCTAGTTCCTGCATATGGCCAAACCCCTCAATGATAGAGCGGTCCTTCTCGGCACAGAAATGTAATGATTTGACCCCGTGACCCGTGATATTAGTAACGGGTGACTGCAAGCCGTTGGCCGAGTTTCTAGGATACTTCAGCGGGCAGGGCAGGCATGTGGGGCTGAATGCCTAGCCTAAAGAAGGAAATTGAATTAGGCCATAAACCGGCACCAGACCGATAAAAAGGTCTGTTCTCAGCACCGCTGGTGTGTTCACAGGTTGGTTTAATGGTCAGACTTTACTGTTACCCTCAGCTGCGTTATAAAATAAGGTCTCAGGGTGTCCTTGAAAGAGCTCGCAGTGTCTCAAGATTCCTCTCATATCAGCCCTTGTCTCTGCGATTGGTCAAGGATGTGGGGGTATATTTACATTTTTTTTTTCTACAAATTCCTTCGGAGAGAAATGCGTGTACTGTGTAATATATATAGATGGATATACAGTATACATGATGCAGCCAAAGTTGCTAAAAACTCTTTTTTCGCCTTTCGGCTAAATGCTACGGTGATAGGCAAAGAATAGAGAATCACCATATCTTGAATGTAGTAAGGTTTTATAGCTTATTTGTTACTTCCAATTAGCAAAAAACTTGAAAAGGGACGGTAGCCTGGTATGCAAGCCTATTATAGCTGCAGAGTACCTTTCGCAAATTGCATCTACAAACCACGATGTTAAAGGAGCCCAGAGCGATTTCAGGGCGTTAAGATTGGAAATATTCTGGATTAGGCAAAATCTATGATATTGACATTTACCTCCCCTAAGTATCACATTTTCATAGTGATTTCATACATAAGGCGTTTGAAACAGCACAGAAACAAGCCGTACGGGGACCTGGGGGAGTCCTTTATATGCTAGTATAGGGTCCGCGCGAACAAAAGTGCTGAAGGGAAGTTGGTTTCTGCATCTGAGCTGGTTGATGTATTCATAAATCTTGTCCATAGCCATCGGACAAGAAAATCAAAGGCATTGAGTGTAATGCGCGCCGGCTGGTGGTGGGTTAGAATGGTGACTACTGTATGTTCTGTATGGACTGTACCAACTGGAAACAGGTGGTTATCACGTCACACAACAGGGCAGAGAAACAACCGGAAATAGCCCGTCTCTGACAGGAAATAGATAAGTCTCAATCTGTTACTGTAGTCATCAATCACAAACTTAGCTCATCTATAACTCTCTAAGCAGAGGTTGTTTGGGGACAATTGTGAGCTTCTTATCACATGGCCAGTTTTTGTCCGTCAGGAAGGACGGACAAAAAACGGGGCATATGATAAGAAGGTCACACTTTTCCCAACAACCTCTGCTTGGAGAGTAATCCTCTATAGGGCGTATTCAGTCACGTGACCCTCCCCCTAGCAACGAGCACTGGCGGCCATGTTGGTGCTCACTTGATAGTGGGGCCCTATGGAACTCTCTGTATAAATGGCAGATGTTTTCTACGCCATTCACAATTTCCCTTCAAAACGTTTTGTCTCATAATCATGGTGTTTTGCCTCGTGGTCAGATGTTGGATTGGGACTGATAAAGCACACACCGGTCGGGTAACAGTAAGATTGGTTTTGCGTTTCTCGTGTAGGACGTGTACGTGCCGCGGGGAACATACGATCGCGAAGGGACTAACGACTGAAACAAAAGTGGATTTCTGACATACGAACAACGGATCTAAATAGTTGAAGTTTGAGAATCAACGTGTGTGTATGGAAACCTTTTGTATCTGGTCGAAAAGCAAGTTACAGGCCCGTTGTGTAACACAGTCGCGGCACCGTGTAGTCGCGAATGTCGGACAACTCGGCACCAAGACAACTCGGCACCAAGACAACTCGGCACCAGGACAACTCGGCACCAGGCAGGACAACTCGGCACCAAGACAACTCGGCACCTTAATGTTTTTTTACACATTATGTGACTGTATCAATGTCGAACAATTTGACATACTATGTAATGATATACACCGGTACCTTTAGAATTATTAGTTTTAGGTTTTTTCTTCATTTTAGACCAAAAAGTGTATATTTATGTCTTCTGTGCCCTGGAAATACAACCAAATGGCTTGAAATTTGGCACAAGGATGCCAAGGACATATACCCACAGAAATCTGTGAACACTTTTGGCATACATTGCTGATTGCTTCTAAATGTTTAATTCTAGTGTTTTGGGGCGATTTTTAGACCGAAAATGTACATTTTTGGATCCTATGCCCCGGTATGAAAACCAAATAACCTCATATTTGGTGTGTATGTGCTCAGAGGACTTCATTTACGCTTCTGGTATACACCACTTCAAAATCATTCAATTTGAGAATTTGATTTGGCCCCAAAATTAAGTTTGAAGTATGGTAGGACAAAGAAAAGAAGCGCGAAAAAACAAAACAATACAACGTTATTTCAAATATATGTATTTGTGTATTTACATAGATTTTCAATTAATCGTTACTTTGCATAGTATACATACACAAAATGTGTAAAAAAGATTAAGGTGCCGAGTTGTCCTGGTGCCGAGTTGTCTTGGTGCCGAGTTGTCCTGGTGCCGAGTTGTCTTGGTGCCGAGTTGTCCTGGTGCCGAGTTGTCCTGATACCGTAGTCGCCAGTGCTTGAGATACGTTAATTCATAAACTGGGGGTCTTTCAACGTCGAACTTTCCCGATCATAACGTACTCCCTGTCAGCAAAATTTCTCACGACACTCAAGACACCGTACTACGTGGCTGCAGGCCTTGGAACACTTGTATGCTGTGAACTGATTTTATGCGTACTCTGTAAACAGTTTAGCGGCCATGTTTGTAGGCTGCTGGGGAACCTCGCTCGTCGATAATAAATTTCTAGTAGGTGAAATTGGATTTTTGTAGCGAAAAGGATGTGAGGCTGGAGACTCTTTGCATATAATAAAACAGCGATCAGACGACTTCGCATTCCTTGGAAATTTAGAGAGCGTCGGACAATGAGAAACTTCGTTGCAGGGTGAGCACCAACATGGCCGCCCACGGATGGCAGGGGTGATGACGTCACGTGAATACGCCCTATGGGAACTGTGTAACATAAGTACAGCAAGGTTCCTATTTCGCTCGGATTTCATTTTCTCCAGACGCAGTTGTGAAATACATATAGAACAAGAACAACGATATGATAAAGCTGGAATTTTCAATACATACATTTAGATATAATACTGATAGCTTCTTCATATTCAATCAATCTCTGGAACGGAAAAGAGTACTTCACAAAGTGTCAGTTGCTCAATATGATAGCCTGTAATGCAGGAATGAAGAGGATGTACAATGTAGTGTTACACCAAGGACATTATGTCCTTGGTTACACCTAGCCTCCTCCGCAGATTTCTTAGAGCGGCGGCGTTTATTTTTGGGGGGAGCGCTGATACGCGATTTTTTTACACGGGCCAAGGTTCTCTAATGCCGGCTTCTGGAGTTATGTCGCCAAGAAAGTCATTAGAGAACCCGTATCAGAACTCCCCCCCCCCCCCCCCCCCACACACACACAAATAAACGCCGCCGCTCTAAAAAGTAAAAAACCCCGGCCACTACTACCCCACCCGACCAAAACCTCTGCTTGGAGATTACCTGCCTTCAGATATCCATCTATGTCGCTCCAAATACCAGCTGAGGCCGCCGGATTTGCCGCTATTCACATGAACCAAATTGCGAAGCACACGACTTGACAAGGCAGCCTAGTCTTTGACAAATGTGAATTCAAACCCACGAGAAATCCTCAGCACTTACTGAAAATGAGAAATGCGTGGACTATCTAGCCCTTTGAGCCCTTTTTATCTCACCCTGTAACATGTAACAGCCTCGCACGTGTTTGACAACAGTGACTCACAAGGGTACAAGTCATTGACCCCGATATCGACCCGAACACAACCCCGAAAAAGTGACATTGAAATCATGGAACAAATGTATCTTATCCACTCACGGCTGGATTCCTACGCATATATATATGGAGGGATTCGTCCGATATCTGAATGCTGGTGTGTTACGCCGAAGGGCGGTTACATGTATACCGGCTATTAAGATACAGATCATATTTCATGCAGGCAAGATAAACAGCCGATAGTAGCTTATTTTAGTAGAACTCACTGTCGTTTTCCCTTTCTCCATAGGATGTGGACTGCTACACATTAATCATTTGATAATCTTATTGCACTGTATGATAGTTAATGATTGTCAATATTGGAAGAAGAGGTCACACGTTCAGCTGTTTTTATTCAATTAAGTGCGTTTCTATTGTGAGTGACTAGCGCTGGGCATCGAAAATTATGTCACGCCCGCAGAATTCGTGACAAATTTGGTGCAGATTTTGATAGATTAAAAAAAAAATACATGAAGTGTAATCACAACTGAAAAGAGCTTGTACGATTCAAGATAGCCATAGCGAAGTCCAAGTAGAGCGGGGAAGCAGGACAAATATGTAATGGCGAAAACGTACCGAACCGGCATTGGAAGTCCTTAGTCATCAAAGGAAGCATCTTAGAGTCCTGTGCGCCAAACGTACCTGGAGTGGCTTAAAATCGCCTGAATACACAGACGCAACGTTTAGGAACCTAAGACCTGCTTTCACATCTGATCTAATCAGAAACATACCTTTACGCAGAACCATTTGTAGGGCGGCAGCTGAACCTACTCGACCCTTCCCAAACATCACTGAACAAGAAAACGCGTGGCCTCCAAGTCCGCTTAAACAAATAGCAACGCCGCCAGCGAGCTCTCCGTAGTAACCGGTCGGTAGTATGTGTTCGTGTAACGGCCCCGTGACGGGATCTTAGCAAACATGCGACAGTGAGTTATGGTTAGTTGATAACCTCTCGGCTCCGGGGGATTATTTCTCGTGAAAGTCACATCATGATGTAATCCTACCGAGATCTTTAAAGCGATATTGGGGAGTCAGCGGTCTTTTTTGTACATGTCGGTATATGATACCCCATCGAACGTACGCACAGAGCGCACTAAACACCTCTGTTTTTATTTGTTATTGGGGGTGTCTCAAAAAGTAGATGTGTTGCTGTGAATACGTGACATTTCCAGTCCAGTTAATGTCCTTTATGTACCGGGGCCAGTGGTCACGGTCAGTCAAGAAGAACTAAAAGAAGTTAAACAGGGCGATTTCAATTAAACCCCATAGTGTACATTTGTTGTTTGCACATCACAACAATGTAGAAATAACTGAAACACTTAAAGAACGGCCAGGTCGTTATTCTTTCTATTTAATTCAATTCCCACAAAACAAGGCTTATTCAAATGTTTTGGTTCTCACTAATAGTAACTGGATTGTGAAGACAGATGTTTGTTCACAATTGACTTGAAAAGTTTTAAGCTGTACCCATCAGGAAAGCAATCATGGTGAAGTTTGTTCCATACTGGTATGAATCCAGTCTCCAAGCAGATGAGTGGGTTCGGCTGGTTTTTGATGTGTTTTTAAGCGTTTTTGATGGGCTTTCTAAATTTTTTCATTTTTTTGGTCTTTATAACCCACTTTATAGAGAAAAAAAAACATTACCAAGTACAAAGCCCATCAAAAACGCCTAAAACGCGTAAAAAAACACCCGAACCCACTCATCTGCTTGGAGAGTAGTTTGAATCTAAGAAAGAAGCTTTCAGTGTGGAACTTTCACCTTAGTTATACATCATACTTCATCATAACTTCACATGCAGAATCTAATACACGCAAACCTCGACAAGCTTTCTTATCTTTAAAATGACCCCCAGCGTCGTAAACGGCAGGTGTTTTTGACAGTCCTTTGCACAGCGGCCTAACGTTGTTATCTTTCAAAAGTTTGCTCATAAAATATTACGTGCAGAGCTAGTTATAAGCCTACAAAGTGGGTCAAACGTGCTGGAGGCATTTAAATTTTCTAACGGTCAGAATTACCCGTCAGTCTTAGCGACAGATAAACGTATATCGGGCCCAACTGATCGATAAGTCTGGGCTTTGGTGTATGATTTTGGAGTGACAGGAAATGCAGCATTACATGGTTTACTGAACTATCTGCCGCTGTGTATTGAAAGTATCAATCAGACTCATACATCATAGTTCCGCGCATTAGAAGTAACTGTCACAGTGGTAACAACAAAATCAATATACATTCAAGTCAGACGTTAGATGAGCTATAGGGAATGAAAGAAAACTCGGTGCCAATCCATGAATATTCCTGGAGTGAAGGTGAACAAAAATGTATACTTCAAAGAATCGATGTTCATTTCAGTTATGGTAAATATGGTAACCAAACATATCAGTGATGTTGAGCTTTGGGCATTGGGTCAGGGAAAACTGTTATAGGTTCGGAAATAAAAATACACATGTAACCTATATATGTATGTTTTTATACATGTGCAATTCCAGCATCTTAGATAATTACAATGTGCAATAAATAACTGGATGTAATTCATAGAAAATCCTTATCAAACTTTCTCGTACAAACTTCTGGCGTTTTGGACCTTTGTCGCTGCCATGTAGCACATATATCAATGAACCATTGGCTCAATTGACACCTTGGGGAAATAAACATCACGCAGCCACAGAATTGTATTCTTTTTACGACAAGTGTATGATCTATGGAAGCTTGTAAATGAGCATGCCACGGGGACAATTAAAGTTTCCACAGGGACTATGACAGTTTACCTAACTAACGCCCACGTGGGGCGATGGTGGAGATGAGAAATGAGTAGCCTGTGTGTCATCCTAGCGATAGCTCCGAGTTGGTAAAGGAACCAATATCAACTAGGCAAATGTAGTGGGGGAGGCTGAAAAGAGACGGAAATAGCTAATTTCTTGAACAGCATAGGGCCCGGGGTGGTAAATCCTTAGTTAGTATCTGTCAGACTATTTTTCGGGCTGATAAAATAGCAGAGACCATCAATTTACGGAGAATGATTTGGAGGAGACATAAACATCGCAACGCTTTCTGACTGATCCGCTCTCCTGACGGATATGATAATTTATTGCGTGACATAAAAATTCGGCTCAAAGTTATTTATGCCCTGGATTAGTGTCGTCCGAAAAACCTTCACAGGACTAAGGTGACATAACATAAGATAAAATCTACTTTCACTAAAATTTATTAGACTTACATCCTTTGTTGGCATACCAACAACAGATAACGGGGATCAATGGTGTATTCTCGCTACAGCTCACGTCATGCTGAACTGACTTCCCACGGTACTTTCTCCGCACGAGATCTTATCTGTTATCCTAGATATGGAAAGATGCATGTTTGTTTTCTATAAACCCTGAGAAAAGATGTTGTTTCCGGTTACCACCCTGAAAAAATTAGAGTCGGTATTCTTATTTTCCATTTTTTAATAGATTTCGGCCAAACAAATTAATTTTCAAGTGTAGAACTGAAATGCATGAGCACACATTATAATGTGATTAATATACAGATATGTATATATAAAGGGATACAATATGTTTGGTATACATACATACATCGATCAACTGTTCAAGGCATTAATCTATTAAATGTGAGTGTGAGCGTGAAATACAGGAAGTCTATTTTAAATTGCATCATTTCTATGTCAGATCGAAAATTTTATGTCCCTTGCTAGCTATCTACCAGTAAAAAAAGATATGGTCGACAGATCGTGTAAGTGGCCGGTCGGGTATACGTAACCGGAAACACAACATTTGTTTTCTCTAGGTCTTCTGTTGACAAATGCGTCGTTGTTGACAACGCCGCACGCTTTTAGCTTTCTCTGATAATTTCAACTGCCAGGATGGTCAACAATCGAGGATACATGGTATCTACAGTTGTCCTAATTGTCTCCCAATTAAGTTGCTCCCCAACGTTACGTTTGTGTGAAAACAATGATCTTTTAACATTTGGCACGGCAATATCCATACTTGTATTTACCTAACATAGCGCAAACACTGCGCATTGTGTGACATATGAAAGTACAACATTTACACACAAACAGTTGATCCTTCAACGGAAAGGTCCTCGTTAAAAATAGGATAATACTTGTAGAATGAACGCTATTGCTGCATTAAAAATAGCAAAGCTTACAGTTAACGTTGTTTTGTCATGGTGGTGTAAACCGTCATGTTGAGGTAATCATTTGAGTGTTGAAGCATTATTAAATACCATAGGGGATCAGGGAGGGGCACTAATATGACATTTGTCACAACATAAACATGGTTGAATGAACCTGTCGATATAGAGGCAGGCAACGTTAAATGTAGTTACATACATGTAGATCTAAATCTGAGATCCGTCTGAAAACACTCAGACCATAGCACTGCTATAATATTAGTGTACATGGGCCATTGGCACAAAATAAAGTCCATTTTGAAATCTAAAAATAGCCTGTGTGTCTTCACTTCCACGCATTGTATACACTTGTCGCTACTGTTGTGTACACTTATTTCTACTGTGAGAATGTTGCAAGCCCAAGTCTTAAATGCTGTCTTATCCTCTGCGTTTAGAATCGCAGTTTTCCCTCTATATTCCGTCGTTCGAATTCACACGCCAAACGCTGGATATGTCATTCAACAGTAGTACTTTAGACAGTAAGTAAAATAGCATTATAAGCTTACCTGAAAATCTTCCCACGGAACAAAAAAATAAACAGCACAACACCTTTTCTTTGCTCGCTACTCTGCCGATTGACCCGATACTTTGGCCTGAGACGAACAGTGTAAATAGTGGATATAATGGGATGTTCCACTCAGCTTTTCCATCGAGGTATAACAAGCTTTTGTTTTGTATACAATCAATTAGTTGGCTACCTAATCCCCCAAAAGTATGTTTTGATATATGAGAAACACTATTGAGTCATATGTATCAGAATTTTTTGTATGGATGATCGAGGTACCCCCTTAAATAAGTGGTATAACCCATAACGACAGGTGTTTTAGAAGTCACGTGAATATCATCGGCATTATGAAGTCATGAGAAGGTCGGTAGCGACTTTAGCTTACGGATCTTTTATCTGGGATTATCATCTTTATGTCTAGAAAAGTGCAGGAAATCCTACCTGAACCCTTTCGATGTTTGACATTTCTTTTGATCTTGTTGGAATAAGAAACGACCTATGTACATGATCTGAAAAGATTTAAGATAACGTTCACATGTCGAGGAATTTGTTTGGGCCGCCATATGCGAGCAGAGCTAAACATCCGTCTCTCAAATTGTGTTTCTGTCGCCCTTGTCCGGTCTTTTAAAAACAGAGAGAGTGCATTTTTCAAACAACCTTTCACCCGCATCTTTGTTGGCGGATGTGATATTTGTTTTGTTTCTGCAGACAAAAACATACCTGTGCCGAACAGACAAGTCAAGTATGCTTCTAAACATTATCTATAGGGATGGCTACCAGTAGTGCATGTTAGAATCGTCATAATCTTCTGCTATTCTTTGAATAATCAGTCGTTACAGCGTAACAAGAAAATTCAAATCGTCAGTAGCTAGCATGGTACTGTTAAATTTGTCAAATTTGCATCTATGAACGACGGTGTACATATGCTCTGACCAGAAATAACTATCTTTATCGTTGTTATTATGATAACTGTTATTTCTACTTTCACTCGAGCAGAAACTGAAGTTACGTGTGTCCTTTTGTATCACAAAGCTTGTCAGTTGAAGGACGACATATCTGTAAATAATTCATGAATAGGAAAGAGCAGATGACTTTGACTTGCTTACACAGTGAGATAGTCATCAGCAATTATCTAGTCATCGGCGTAATTTATTGCGAAGGAAATTGAAATAAGGGCTTTCAAGTAGGTTTAACTTGGGAACAAATCATGATGGATTGTAGGAGGATCGATTAGATTAATTGTATATGCAAGGTAAATGCCCTGCTCACCTTGTCTATGTGTCAGTGCTGTCGTCCTCAATAAATAACTGTCTTGTCCATCTATACGGCTTCGAATGATTTGACACTAGTTGAAGTGCTAAGAAAATATACAGCAATTTGTCACTGTTGTGTGTTGTTTATTTCTAGTGTTGACGGTCAATGCCAAGGATGGAATTTGAAATTTGGTTCACAATATGCTCATAGTGCTCTTCAGTTTTGTTTATTTTGTGTATTGTGGGTAACGACGGATGAGTAAAAAGTTAAAGGTTAGAATATATGCGTATTTGTGACACATAAGCATGCATTATTGGCAAGACTTGTCCTCATCAATTATGTCATTAGTGCCATTACAATATGCTACATCTATATCAATCATGTGTTTCTCACATACTAACTTGGTAATTACCGTGGCGTACCTGTTTGGCCGTTCTTTTGAGTCCTAACAATGGTTGGTTGACCCCTAAGCTATGTGAAATTTTCACATCCAAACAAAGTCTTTGTTCCGTTTCGCCACTTCTAAATTCATACTCACGAAGGAACTTGACACAGAGACCTTCAATCGCCTGTGAACGGCAATGGTGCATTTGGAGCGAGCTGGCGAGAGATGGTGTTAAACAACTTTGCCACTGTCAATAGTGACTTATACCCATCTGAGTAATGAGGCTGTTGTAGTGCATCTTAACGTGCTCGCGGCATCTCCTTGATCATGGGACTCCCATGTTACGTCCCTTCCGAAAGACGAATGCAGCTCCAACCAAGATGCCCTTCCCGGATTTTAACCGGGGTCTCCCAGTTACCAACTAATTGGAACCAGGAGCTCAATTATGATGCTGCTACCAACTGCGCTACAGGGACATCCTATACGTTAGATTCTCCTTGTCTCGAGAGAAAAGACTAAATACATGTACATTAGTACTGCGTCCACAATATGAGCAGAAGACGCACTGGATCGCCATGAAGAGTTTATGAGGGGATATCGTAACATTTTTTTCCATTTCGCCATCTTTGCCCCCCCTCTGTGTCAGCAAAATCTAGTCGTCTGTAAACGTTACGATCTACCCTTCGTACATCTGCTTGGAGATGGAGACAGCCGGAGCAAATAACTGTCTTGTCCGCACACAGGCTCGAAGGACTTGACAATAGTTTAAGTGCTATGAAAATATACAGCAATTTGTCACTGTTATATGTGTTGTTTATTCCTAGTGTTGACGGTCAATGTCAGTGATGGGATTTTAAATGCCCTATGGATGTCGGTTGGAGAAAGGTAAAGAGACATTCCATTCAAGAAAATAAAAACGTCCAATTTACACAAAAGGAAAGACATTGATCGTATTTCTGCACTGACAGCTTTAGAAGCAATTTCAGCAATCTGACGTCAATCTGAGCTGTACGCATGCACGTAGGCATGGTAGCACTTTTGAGCACGCAAAACATACCTCAAGTTCGGACCCCACCTTTCAGCAACTCTACCTACGCCATAAACATGTTCCCATTTGTTAAAAGCTAACGAACGTTAAGAGACCAGTGCTTTGCTTAGGCTTGAGGGCTTTTAACCCCAAAAGTAAACATGAACAGGACACAGCACTCTTGACAATCACACAGACCTCTTCAAACTTTTAAAGCAAGTGCCGATTTACAAATCTGGCCAGTGTCGGTACACGTAGGAACACCTTAAATACCGGATAACGAAAGAGTTTTGCTTGAAGAGAACACCACTGCCATCCAAGAAAATGCAGTGTTCGAAACGCCTTTAAGGAAACAGAGTCCTGGAGACGTTGTCAAAGCCACAAGATCTAGACGCTGAGAAGCAAGAAAAGCAAAACAGCCCATTATAATCTAAAGTGTTGTCGCTGCTCTTTTATCTCCAAGCAGATGCAGGGTTTAAGACTGCTGAGTTTCTCTGACATTCCGCGAGAATTCCGGCAGTCCAAAAATATCACTGTGGTCTATCCGGCATCTGCTTAGGGATTGGAGGACGGTGACAGCACTTTAGAAACATGACATAACTGCCTCCTGACTTGGGTAATCACTCCCACCTGTGTATCATGACAACAATACAGATACAAGTGTAGCATCCATGTTCACCTCACCTTCATTCATAGTCAGTTGAAGTTGCCAGTCCGCGTCCATATGTCCCCATAGAACACCGAGTTAACATGTGCGGGACATTGTTAAAACATGCCCGTCTACTTGCGCGCAGTGTTTGTTGTGTTCCCTCAGTTCAAAGTCTGGCTTGCAGAAGTTGCTCACGCGTTCCAGTAAATATGACCTCCATCTGATCTGACCCGGATGTAATACTTATCGCAGTGTGATGACGTATCGTGATCGATAAGAGTAGCTACTCCCTCGCACGGTATTTGGTATATCGTTTAAACTTTAATCAGGGTTATACAAATGTAAGTCACGTGTATTCTGCATTATCTTTCCCATAAAGGGGGAAGGGTACTCTCACTCGGAAAACGGGCAACGTTAGCTAATTTCTGAGAAGATCTTAGGGTGGAACATCTTAATATTTTATGACTGAACTGGCCTCTCTCCCTAATTTCCATATGGGGAGGAGGGCTGTAAAAAAAATCCCGGTCGGTCAGAAAACGTTATTATTTTCTCCCCCCCAAGATCTGCTTGGAGTGGAACGCTATCCTTTGTGATCAGGGTGCGGGCTGATTCAGGAACTTCGTTGCGCAAAATATAACGTAATTAGAGCTGAAATATTTTGAATTCCATACTGTCGAAAGTCCCAACTCTGATTGAATACCACGCCACAACTTGAGATGCAGTACCACTCCCGATCGCGATGATCTTACCAAACGTCCATCAAATTACATGCAACATTCGGGTCTTTTGAGGACTCTCACAAGGCTTATATATTAAATGGAGTTTGAATACTTTAACCTGTAGCTCAATGATTTGAACGCTAGAGGCATAGAAAAAAGGTTCAAGAAACAAAGTTTAACGTTCCTGCTAAGAATGTAATCTTTATTACACTTTTTATAGTAAAAATGACTGGAAATGAATAAGATATTATAAGACAAAGAATACACATTTTGTAACATCCTTGTAATTGTACACAAATTAATGGAAATTTGAAAAAAAATACAACAAAATTTATACACAACAAATCAAGTCAATAATAAGTCGCCAGCTGCGTAGGCTCGGTCGTTAGCACATACAATGTGATCGCTGAATTAGTGGACTCTTGCAGTATGAGCTGAGGAAAAGAAGAAGAAAAAACATCCATTGTGATCCTTTGGGCCGTCAAACCATTCACAAAGAAAACAAAGAACAGACTGTCAGTGTATATAAACTGATTTGGTAGCTTAGGGCACCAAATTATAACCTTGTTTTATAAAAGAAATTCATATTTTGTCATAAACTGTGGTATAAGTTATACATACCCTCTACACTGCAGCTTGGTTTGGGTCGAGAGATGTTACATGAGGTCACTTCCAATTCTCTTCATGTAGATCTATAGAAAATATACATGTTGAAGATGACGGTGACGACTTTGAACTGAAGCAATTGTCTGAATTTGACAAATATCTACCACACGACCGTAGCCATACCTTCTGGTCTGCGACGTTGCAAAACTCGCCGTTGTTCCACCAGCATCAGACCTAGTCGGCACCCGTTCATCTTTAGGGACCTACCTGAAGAAAAGCTGAGGGAAAGGCTGAAACAAAGGCCTGTGTCTGGGTTATTTGGCTACAAAGGATACAGTCCTCTCTCCACACTCACAGCACTATCTCTGACAGAACACATTTTCAAACGTCGGCAACGATACCTGTAGAAAAGTCTGAAAGAAAGAACATTTGACAAAGAAGACGAACTGCAAGTTGTGTTTCTGTGTAAGCGGTGAACATGATGCACGCTGCAGATGGCTATCGCCAACAGAATTTCCAAGAGAACGCATCGCGCGATTTCTTTTTTCCCTACGCCTATGTCAAAATCGTAGCTGTGCAAGACCAGGCGTTCGCAACGCGCATAGACATAAAATGGAAAACAGTGATCACGTGGTCTATCCTGAAAGTCGCCCGTTCAGACGTTGGTTGTGTACTACCTGTCGATGGTGGTTGGGATGTTACAGCGCTCGTGATTGGCTGCGTTGTCCGTCCCGTGGTCTCTGGAGGCGTTGTAGTCTCACCTGTTGTTAACGGCTGCGTTGTTGGTGACACCGTCGTTACATGTGTCGTGAAGAGCTGAGTTGTCGGAATCGTTGTAGCTTGTTCCGTAGTTGGCGCTGTGGTTAAATCGGTAGTGCCGATATCTGTCGTCTTCAGTGTAGTCTCCTCAGTGCTTTGTATTGTAGTTTGTTCCGGAGTGAACTGAGTTGTGACATGTGTCGTCGGTATTGGCGTTGGGAAGATAGTTGAATGGACCGTAGTAGGTTGTGTTGATCGCCCCGTGGTCTCAGCGGTTGGTAACCGTGTAGTTTGTTGCTGAGTTGTGACATGTGTCGTTGGCACAACCGTAGGGAAGATTGTTGAAAGGACCGTAGTCAAGGACGTTGTAGGGAAACTTGTTGAGGCCGTAGTTGGCTGTGTTGTTTGTCCCGTGGTCTCTGCGGTTGGTAACCGTGTAGTTTGTTGCTGAGTTGTGACATGTGTCGTTGGCACAACCGTAGGGAAGATTGTTGAAAGGACCGTAGTCAAGGACGTTGTAGGGAAACTTGTTGAGGCCGTAGTAGGCTGTGTTGTTTGTCCTGTGGTCTCTGCGGTTGGTAACCGTGTAGTTTGTTGCTGAGTTGTGACTTGTGTCGTTGGTGCTGTGGTTTCACGAGTAGTGCCGACAATTGTCGTCTCTTCAGTGGTTGGTCTTGAAGTTTGTTCCGTAGTGAACTGAGTTGTTGGTGAAACCGTTGTGATCAGTGTCGTTGGTGAGAAAGTTGTTGGAAGGGTCGTTTGTTCTGTCGTCTCTTCGGTACTTGGCCTAGTGGTTTGTTCAGTAGTCAGTAGGGTCGATTGCCGAGTTGTTTGTTCCGTGGTCTGTTCCGTAGTTCTCTCTGTGGTCGGCTGTGCTGTTTTCTCCGTAGTCTCTACTGGTGTAGTCGTCAGGAATGTGGTATTCTCCGTAGTAAGCTGCGTTGTTGGTTGGACCGATGTGACCAGTGTCGTTGGTGCAAAAGTTGTTGGGATCGTTGTTTGTCCCGTAGTAATAATGGTCGATTGTTTTGTAGTATCTTGAGTAGTCCTTTCAGTAGTTGGCTTTGTTGTCTTCCTCGTAGTCTCTTGAGTCATAATCGTAGTTTTCTCCGTAGTAAGCTGCGTTGTTGGTTGGACCGATGTGACCAGTGTCGTTGGTGCAAAAGTTGTTGGGATCGTTGTTTGTCCCGTAGTAATAATCGTCGATTGTTTTGTAGTATCTTGAGTAGTCCTTTCAGTAGTTGGCTGTGTTGTCTTCCTCGTAGTCTCTTGAGTCATTGTCGTAGTTGTCTCCGTAGTAAGCTGCGTTGTTGGTTGGACCGACGTGACCAGTGTCGTCGGTGAGAAAGTTGTTGGGATCGTTGTTTGACGCGTCGTTTCTTCAGTAGTCAGTAGGGTCGATTGTCGAGTTGTTTGTTCCGTGGTCTCTTCCGTAGTTCTCTCTGTGGTCACCTGTGTTGTTTTCTTCGTAGTCTCTGCAGCTGTGGTAGACAGTATTGTGGTCCTCTCCGTAGTAAGCTGTGTTGTTGGTTGAACCGATGTGACCAATGTCGTTGGTGAAAAAGTTGTTGGGAGGGTCGTTTGTTCAGTAGTAAGTAGGGTCGATTGCCGAGTCGTTTGTTTTGTAGTATCTTGAGTAGTCATCTCGGTGGTCGGCTGTGTTGTCTCCTTCGTAGTCTCTAGAAGCGTTGTTGTCTCCATTGTGGTCTTTTCTGTGGTAAACTGGGTTGTTGGTTGAACCGTTGTAACGTGTGTCGTCGGTGCAAAAGTTGTTGGGATGGTCGTTTGCTCAGTTGTCTGTACAGTAGTTTGTTTTGTAGTCTCAATAGTTGTTGGCGCTGTAGTTGACGCAGTAGTGTCGATAGCTGTCGTCTCTAATGTCGTCTCTTCGGTGGTTGGAACTGTAGTGGACAGAGTTGTTGGTAAATCGGTTGTGACCAGCGTCGTTGGTGAAAAAGTTGTTGGGATCGTTGTTTGTCTAGAAGTAAGTAGGGTCGAGTGTCGAGTTGTTTGTTCCGTGGTCTCTTCCGTAGTTCTCTCTGTGGTCGGCTGTGTTGTTTTCCCCGTAGTCTCTAGAAGTGTTGTCGTCTCCATTGTGGTCTTTTCTGTGGTAAACTGGGTTGTTGCTGGAACCGTTGTAACATGTGTCGTTGGTGCAAAAGTTGTTGGGATGGTCGTTTGTTCAGTCGTCTGTACAGTAGACTGACGCGTAGTTTCTTCAGTAGTCAGTAGGGTCGATTGCGGAGTTGTTTGTTCTGTCGTCTCTTCCGTTGTTCTCTCAGTTGTCGGCTGTGTTGTTTTCTTCGTAGTCTCTAGAGGTGTTGTCTTTTCTGTGGTTAACTGAGTTGTTGTTGAATCAGTTGTGGCCTGGGTTGTAGCCTGGGTTGTTGGTTGAACCGTTGTAACATGTGTCGTTGGTGAAAAAGTTGTTGGGATCGTTGTTTGTTTCGTCGTCTCTGCAGTAGTTGGCCTTGTTGTTTGTTCAGTAGTAAGTAGGGTCGATTGCCGAGTTGTCTGTCTTGTAGTATCTTGAGTAGTTCTCTCAGTGGTCGGTAGCGTTGTCGTCTTCGTAGTCTCCAGAGGCGTTGTCGTTTCAATTGTGGTCTTTTCTGTTGTTGCCTCAGTTGTGACCTGCGTTGTAGGCTGAAACGTTGTTGCCTGGGTTGTTGCCTCAGTTGTGACTTGCGTTGTTGGTTGAACCGTTGTGATTTGTGTGGTAGGATTCTGCGTGGTTGGAATCGTAGTAAACTGAGTTGTAGGATTCTGCGTTGTTGGAATCGTGGTAAACTGAGTTGTAGGATTCTGCGTGGTTGGAATCGTGGTAAAATGAGTTGTAGGATTCTGCGTGGTAAACTGAGTTGTAGGATTCTGCGTGGTTGGAATCGTGGTAAACTGAGTTGTAGGATTCTGCGTGGTTGGAATCGTAGTAAACTGAGTTGTAGGATTCTGCGTTGTTGGAATCGTGGTAAACTGAGTTGTAGGATTCTGCGTGGTTGGAATCGTGGTAAACTGAGTTGTAGGATTCTGCGTGGTTGGAATCGTAGTAAACTGAGTTGTAGGATTCTGCGTGGTTGGAATCGTGGTAAACTGAGTTGTAGGATGCTTCGTTGTGGGAATCGTGGTAATCCGAGTTGTAGGAAGAGTTGTAATATGCGTTGTATTCCCTGAAATAAAAATGCATCATAGTGTAAATGAAATATATATCTGTCTCTGTGGCTTGTACACATTCGCAATGCTTGATGACTAGAACGAAAATCATATTGCGCTTTGATACAAAATAAATACCAACCCTCCCTTACATGATTGACCTTGGTGACAAGATAAATGCTTGAGTTTGAACCCTAGGCATTCCACTCCCATTCACTGTCATCTAATCATACTTATTAAATCGTGCTGTGTCCAGGACCACTTTAAGTGGATTCAAACCGCAAAGCAAATTCAAGACATGATGGCAAAACGTTTTTAGAATCTGTGTCCCCTGGTATAAACATGGCGTCGCCCAAGGACACGTATGTAGGGATCATGCACTTCTGCTGACAACCAGTAGAAAGCGCTGTTGCAACAGTGTGCATCCAAACGCAAGGACAGAACAATATAAATCAGTGATCAGGAATGGTCAACACCTTTTCAATACTAACCACCTTTTAAACACAAATATATGTTGGTATATACCTGTCTACTCGTGCATAGAATGCACCTATACAAACTAACAAATTTCTCAGAGCAAAGCCAATTCTAATTTTATACGATGCCAATCATTCTTAGATAGAAGCAGAACACAAGAGGACGAACTATAAAAAATCGCACCAAAGAAAACGCCTCATTTACCATCCACATAGAAGTGTTATGAAAAATAAACATCCCTTGTCTATATCTATATCTATATTTATCAAGCCATTCCTGGCCACGCCATATTGTGTCATTTCCATTTTCTGTTCTCCTTGGGCGTTTCACTTTGTGCGTCCTTTAGAGGCATCTATTTGAGTTTATGCTCAAATCTACGTAATATGTTTAATCTCCTTGACATTCATTGTCTTCTGATGATGACGGGGTGAGTTTCTAAACCAAATCATTGATACAAAATCTTGCACATGTGTGCAAAGATCTATTTGTGTCGACCAAAGATATAACAACAGAACACGCCTGCTGAACAACATATGCTTCCTATGAACCACAGTACAATAGAAACGACGACTAAAGCTATAGGAAAGAACGCATATTTCATCGACATACAACGCCCAATATAGTAGTTACACCAAAAATGACTCCTCCAGTAAAGAAATACGATACAATCCATCTCGTCTGGGTCTGAAATGCACCTTACGATCCAAAGTCTATTTTGGCATGTTTGTTAAACGCAAACTATATTCTGTCTAGCTTAACGAACAATAATCTTTGGGACGACTTTTTGATTCATGACAAACTATGTCGGTATTTTTTCGCGTCGCTGTCAGATGAACTAGACGTGACACAACTTACCTTGTGCCTTCACCATTCCTCCTCGCTCAGAGGACAGTAGGACCATGGTAAGGACCAGCACCACGGTAGGTCTACAGTTTGACAGTCTCAACATTGTACAAGGACGCATGGTGAAGCTAGCATTGCTGGCAACAGGCTTCTCAGTACTGATTTTGTAGCAGTGCACACTATAAGTCATCTAGGCGTGGCGTTAATGATATGTTTCGCACGAAAACGTCACAAGAGCAGCAAAGGTCCCTGTGCTGGCGTGAATGGTGTGTAATTTCATGAGTGACTGACGTTGTTCAATACCTGACGTATGATTTAATGGTTCACAAAAAAGATGTCAAAAAAGTAAAGAAGAACAAGATGTGCGTTGATATGATTCTTAAGATCTTATCAGACCATCGCATAAGACGCTTTCGATGATGAACAGATTGCACTTCATAACTAGTCAACAACCGGCGGTTGTCACATGCATTCCTATGCCTAGCCTACATGTATAGCCCCGGGGACATGTACAATCTTGGAGGACATTGTTATCTTGCATTCGCACGTCTACAAAAACGTCAGAGGGAAACAAAAGAAAGACACTTTGAATATCTGAAGACGTTTGAGGGTAGGATAGTGATATTATGTAGCAGAGGTTATAGACAATGCAAGCTAGAACAAGGGGAGTCTAATAAAAGACATTATGTTTGCATGCTTAGTACGACCTTGCTGGCCTTGCTTTTAATGATCTGGGAAGATAATCATGGCGGCCTTTTTTGCCGCTTGAGTAGGTGTACGTGTCTTGCAGAACAGGTTCTTGGCGACGATCAGATCAGATGAGCGCAGACATTAGCGCACATAATTGGTAGTTCTGACTCATTGCTGACGCAGACGCCATTGTGTTCTCAAGGGGAACACCCAAAATGACCTTTCTTTTGGTAGCCGCCCTGCCACGACAAAAGGTGCAATGACGCACGGCGATCCCGTAGATAGATTCACTGAGGAACACAAATGTCACGGAGCCCCCCTCCCCCCTGCGTTGTCTTCTCTCAGCCAGACCGAGTGATCGAAGTGTCCACTTAGGAAAGGCAGTGAACTGGCTAATTGTTTGAACACAGTCTGGCTTTTTATTACCTTCGTCTAGAAGGTTATGTTTTCGTCAGCGTTCGTGTGTGTGTGCGTCTGTGTGTGTGTGTTTGATTGTTTGTTGAATGCAACTCAAGAATGCCTGGATGGGTAGGCTTGATACTTGGTATGTGGGTATACGTAGATCTTCTTGAGACCTCGAAATGATTGGATTTAGGGACCCCTAGCGGCTTGTCATAAACTGATTTCTGGCCGAATTTCTTCGATAATAGTATAGAAATGATTGTGAACTACCTTTGTTACACAAGCTACATAGGACAGCCAACAAAATCATTAAAAAGCTTGGAAACCAGATATCTTCCAATAGACGGAATTACCCCCTCCCCTTAATAGATGACAGGCAATCACTGTCACTGTGAAAAGACCAACCATTCAAACAGAGCGATAAAACCATTGAGCCATTCAATCTGTGCTTTTTTTTTGTTAATTGGTGTGTTGTTCTAGTTTGACAACGCCTCGTATATATAATTTTACCAGACAATGGTAACTTACAGACGTCTGTATTGAATGAAAGCTATGTGACCGGTCAACTATTTTGTATGGGAGGGGGGCAACTTTCAACGTTCAGTGTTGTATGAGTATGACCTCACTTTGTGTACGTACTTCATCATATGGCACATCTTGCATTATCGCGTTACTGCTTCAAACCAACCCCCCGATTGTTTATGTTTTGGCGACACCTCCAGAGCGAGCCTAATTGTAAAGTATTATTATCGTTTTGTACAGATACTTACGTTAGATTCATTGAGGTGGTCAGAACTGGTGCTGCGTTTCTCCTCTCGGTCATTGACCTGTAAAGAGATACAGTATCAACGTTTTAAGCGATGAAATATGCAGGGGAGGGTCAAAAATGGATCACACTCGAAAACACGACACATCATTTTGTACAGCTTTGATTAAAACGTCATTTTGTCCTTGTGTGTTTATTGTTTATTGTTTAGAAGATCTCCATTAGTGACAGTACATGGTACTACTCTTCCTAGAGTCCTGAATTATGACATACACATGTGAAGAATTGAAACATATTTCAACACCAAAGATAAGACACACAACTTTCCACCAATCCCAGTGGTCTCCTTCAGGATCTAGGGTGACCCTCAGAACACGTGACTTCCGGCATTACGCCGCGGGTCAAAGGTGACTGGAAGTCGGTAGCTAGTCATCTTACCCTTCATATTTGACACGACAGCAGCAGACTGGAACATTATGGGTGTCATAGATATTGGCATAAAGAGGAAACATTCGCCCTGTAAATGTCCTATTAGTCACTAATGCTCTTAGGACAGTATGACATGTTAAAGTAGACCTCATTGCGCCCTGAGCTGCTAGACCAACATCGCAATGGGCCAATTTTCCACACATCGGTACTCTTAATAAATGTGTGTGCGCATGACTGTGTATACTCACCATATATCAGCAAGCACACAGTATCCACAACCTCTGCATCTTCTTTCACCTCCTTGACAAACTACAATGACAAAGCTAAAACAACAAAAAGGACAACAAAACAAAAATACATTGAGTGGCTGTTATTTTGCTAAAAGGATACATGATCCCCGGTCCATCCACTCTCTGGCTGTCCAAAGTTCTGTTGTTTTCCTACAGTATACTGTAATGAAACACTGACCAGGATTCGTCACTTTGCTCGAAGGATACGTGAGATCAGGTCCGTAACCTATATAACCCAGGAGACGCCGGGCTTGTGAAGAAGACGGCATCCTCTTCACCTGCAGAACAACCTGAATGAAAGAAACTACACCGGCACGTTTAGCCGTGTGATGGAGACAGAGATGTGAGTGTGGTGTGTGCTAATAGAGATAAGACAAGCGTTCAGGGAAGAAGGTGTGCGCTACCGCTGTGCAAGACGAATGGCAAACATTACCCGCGCAGAAAGTTAAGCGGCCAGGGCGAACATTACCCGCGCAGAGCAGCGGCCAGCGATGCACTGAACGGCCCGTGGTCTGTCCTGAATGTATCTGCCTGTTGAAACTCCAGTCTAATCACCAGGCGACAAATACCTGTTTCTGAAAGAGTAGACAGCAACGTTATTGAGGTTGTGTTTGTGGTTCGAACTGGTGACGGTTGTGATGTTAGTAACGTTTTAAATTCTGTAGTCTTTTTTGGGGTAAGTTTTGTAGTCTCTGTTGTTACTTGTGAGGAATGTAAGGGTGTTCTGTCTGTTGTCAGCTGTGTAGTCTGTTTCGAATTTAGTAAGGTTAGTGGATGTGTTGTTTCTTCCGTGGTTCTTTCAGTTATTCGTTGCGTAGCTTCTATGGTATTACCAGCAGTTGTTTTCTGTGTTGCAGAGCCTGTAGTAGTTCGTTGAGCAGATGTTGCAGTTGATTGTTGCGTAGTCCTGTGAGTCGTTGTCTGTGTCGTCAGTACCGTAGTCTTCTCAGTGGTTGGCTCTGTAACTTGTTCCGCCATGGTGGTAGTCTCAGTTGTTCGTTGTGTTGTTTGTGTCTTACCTGAAATCGTGGACAGGACTGGCTTTGTGGATTTCTCTGTAGTCACTTGAGTAGATTGTCGAGTTGTTTGGTTTGTAGTGTCAATAGTTGTTGGTGCTGTGGTTTTCTCAGTAGTGCCGACTGTCGTATTTAGTGTCGTCTCCTGAGTGGTTGGCCTTGAAGTTTGTTCCGTAGTGAACTGAGTTGTGACATGTGTCGTCGGTACAGGTGTTGGAAAGAGTGTTGAATGGACCGTAGTAGGATGTGTCGATCGTCCTGTGGTCTCAGCTGTTGACCGTGTAGTTTGTTCTGTAGTAAACTGAGTTGTGACATGTGTCGTCGGTACTGGCGTTGGGAAGACTGTTGAATGGACCGTGGTCTCTGCGGTTGTTGGCCGGGTAGTTTGTTCTGTAGTCACTTGAGTAGTGTGTCGAGTTGTTTCTTTTGTAGTCTCACTAGTTGTTGGTGATGTGGTTCTCTCAGTAGTGCCGACTGTCGTCTCTAGTGTCGTCTCCTGAGTGGTTGGCCTTGAAGTTTGTTCCGTAGTGAGCTGAGTTGTGACATGTGTCGTCGGTACAGGCGTTGGGAGGACTGTTGAATGGACAGTAGTTGAGTACGTCGTAGGAATACTTGTTGACCGCGTTGTTGGTTGCGTTGTTTCTTTTGTGGTCTTCTCTGACGTTGGTTGCATTGTACTCATTCTAGTTGACCGTTCAGTGGCCTGTCTTATGGTAATTTCAGTGGTTGCTTCAGTGGTCCTCCCTGTAGTTAGGAGTGTTGTATTTCCCGTCGTGTCTAGAGGAAGGGTCGTCTGTTTCGTGGTCTTCATCGTGGTGGAGTATGTTGGCCTTGTAGTTTGTTTAGTGGTCCCCTCTGTAATTCTCAGAGTAGTGACCGTAGTAGGCTGTGTAGATCGTCCCGTGGTCTCAGCGGTTGTTGACCGTGAAGTTTGTTTCTGAGTTGTGACATGTGTCGTTGGTACAAATGTTGGCAAGAATGTTGAATGGGCCGTTGTCAAGTACGTTGTAGGAAAACTTGTTGAGGACGCAGTAGGTTGTGTTGTTCGTCCCGTGGTCTTTGTGGTTGTTGACCGTGTAGTTTGTTTCTGAGTTGTGGCATGTGTCGTTGGTACAAATGTTGACAAGGTAGTCAAGTAAGTTGTAGGAAAACTTGTTGAGGCCGTAGTAGGTTGTGTTGTTCGCCCCGTGGTCTCTGTGGTTGTTGACCGTGTAGTTTGTTCCTGAGTTGTGACATGTGTCGTCGGTACAAATGTTGGCACGAGTGTTGATCGCCCCGTAGTCTCAACACTTGTTGGCGCTGTAGTTAACTCGGTAGTGTCGATAGCTGGCTGTGTAGTCCTCTCAGTAGTGATCTGAGTGGTTGGTTGCGTTGTGCGTTCTGTAATCCTCTCAGTGGTTGGCTGCGTCGTTGTTTCTATTGTTGTTCGTTGTGTGGTTTCTATAGTAGCGTCAGCGGTTGTTTTCCTTGCTGTAGTCCCCTCTGTTGATTGTTGCGTTGTTTCTTCTGTGGTTATCTCAGACGTTGGTTGCATTGTACTTATTGCAGTAGACCGTTCAGTTGTTTGTTTCATGGTAATTTCAGTGGTTGGTTGCGTGGTTTCTTCCGTAGAACTGACAGTGGTTGTATGTAGTGTGCTTGGTTGTGTAGTTTGATCCGTAGTAATCTGAGTGGATTGTTGCGTTGATTCTTCCGTTGTCTTCTGAGTGGTCTGCTGCGTGGTTTCCATCGTACTGCTGACAGTCGTCCGTCGTGTCGTCCTGTCAGCAGTTTGCCTTGTACTCTCTTCCGTAGTGATCTGAGTTGTTGGTTGTGTTGTGCGTTTCGTTGTCCTTTCAGTGGTCGGTTGCGTGGTTTTCTCCGTGGTGCTGATGGATGTTGTGCTCTTTGCAGTGCTTGCCTGGACCGTTGTCATTGCAGTGGACTGCAGTGTTGTTTCTTTCGTGGTCCTTCTAGTGGTTGGTTGCGTTGTTACTTCAGTACTTTGAACTGTGCTTCCTGCGGTGGTTGGTTGAGTTGTTTGCTCCGTAGTGATCTGAGATGTTGCTTGTGTTGTTTGTGCTGTGGTCTCTTCGGTGGTTGGTTGACTTGTTTGTTCTGTAGTGATCTGAGATGTTGCTTGTGTTGTTTCTGCTGAGGTCTTTTCGGCCGTTGACCGTGAAGTTTGTTCAGTGGTTATGTGTGTGAATTGTGGTGTTTTATGTTCTGTTGTTGTCTTTAGTGTTGGTTGTACCGTCTTACCTGCAGTCGTCGACATGGCTGGCTTTGTGGATTTCTCTGTAGTCAGTTGTATCGTTGATTGTGATGTTGTTTTCTCAGAAGTTTGCCGTTTAGTTTTTTCCGTAGTCATCTGAGTTGTTGGTGAAGTTATTGTGACACGCGTAGTTGGTACAGATGTTGACAAGACTGTTGAACGGACCGTTGTTTCTTCTCTGGTTCTCTCAGACGATGGTTGTACTGTGCTTATTGCAGTAGACTGTTCTGTTGTCTGTTTGATGGTAATTTCAGTAGTTGGTTGCGTGGTTTCTTCTTCGAAACTGATGGTGGTTGTATGTAGTGTGCTTGGTTGTGTAGTTTGATCCGTAGTCCTCTGAGTCGATTGTTGTGTTGACTCTTCCGTAGTCTTCTGAGGCGTTGTCGTCTCCATTGTGGTCGTCTTTGTTGATGAAATCATTGTGACATGTGTCGTAGTTGAGTACGTTGTAGGAGAACTTGTTGAAGTCGTAGTAGGCTGTGTTGTTCGCCCCGTGGTATCTGTGGTTGTGGACCGGGTAGTTTGTTCTGTAGTCACTTGAGTAGATTGTCGAGTTGTTTGTTTTGTAGTCTCAGTATTTGTTGGTGCTGTGGTTCCCTCAGTAGTGCCGACAACTGTCGTCTCTAGTGTCGTCTCCTGAGTGGTTGGCCTTGAAGTTTGTTCCGTAGTGAACTGAGTTGTGACATGTGTCGTCGGTACAGGCGTTGGGAAGATTGTTGAATGGACCGTAGTCTCTGCGGTTGTTGGGCGGGTGTTTTGTTCTGTAGTCACTTGAGTAGGTTGTCGAGTTGTTTGTCTTGTAGTGTCAGTAGTTGT
The DNA here is from genome assembly GCF_035083965.1 of Branchiostoma lanceolatum. Taxonomy (NCBI): domain Eukaryota; kingdom Metazoa; phylum Chordata; class Leptocardii; order Amphioxiformes; family Branchiostomatidae; genus Branchiostoma; species Branchiostoma lanceolatum. The sequence goes on from NC_089734.1 coordinate 9,705,234, forward strand.
TGGTGCTGTGGTTATCCCAGTAGTACCGACTGTCGTCTCTGGTGTCGTCTCCTGAGTGGTTGGCCTTGAAGTTTGTTCCGTGGTGAGCTGAGTTGTGACATGTGTCGTCGGTACTGGCGTTGGGAAGATTGTTGAATGGACCGTAGTCTCTGCGGTTGTTGATCGTGCTGTGGTGTCTTCTGTAGTCTGTAGTGTAGTTTGATCTGTAGTCATCTGAGTAGTAGACTGTGTTGTTTGTGCTGTGGTCTCTGCGGTAGTATGTTTAGTTGTAGGATTTTTCGTTGTTGGAATCGTGGTGAAATGCGTTGTAGGATGCTTCGTCGTTGGGATCGTGGTGATGTGGGTTACAGTTTGTCTTGTGGTCTTTTCCGTAGTTATTGCAGTAGTTGGCCGTGACGTTTGTTTAGTTGTCTCTTCCGTAGGTCTAACAGTAGTTGGTCGTGACGCTTGTTTGGTTGTCTGTTCTGTAGATCTTGCAGTAGTTGACCTTGTAGTTTGTTCTGTGGTCTCTTCCGTAGTTCTTGCAGTAGTTGGTCGTGTAGTTTGTTCTGTGGTCTCTTCCGTAGTTCTTGCAGTAGTTGGTCGTGTCGTTTGTTTGGTGGTCTCTTCCGTAGTTCTTGCAGTACTTGTTTGTTCTGTCGTCTTCTGAGTTGATGCTTGCGTTGTTTGTTCTGTTGTCGCCTTTGTAGTCTGTAGTGTAGTTGTTTCCGTAGTCATCTCAGTAGTAAATTGTGTTGTTTGTTTTGTAGTCTGTAGTGTAGTTTGATCTGTAGTCATCTGAGTAGTAGACTCTGTAGTTTCTGCTTTAGTAGTGTGTTTAGGCGTTGTAGGATTTTTCGTCGTTGGAATCGTGGTGAAAGGCGCCGTAGTAGGATTTTTCGTCGTTGGGATCGTGGTTATGTGCGTCGGAGTTGGCTGGGTCGATTGTTTGGTTGTCTCTTCCGTAGTTCTTCTAGTAGTTGGTCGTGTAGTTTGTTCTGTGGTCTCTTCCGTAGTTCTCGTAGTAGTTGACCTTGTAGTTTGTTTGGTGGTCTCTTCCGTAGTTCTTGCAGTAGTTGGTCGTGTAGTTTGTTTGGTGATCTCTTCCGTAGTTCTTGGAGTAGTTGGTCGTGTAGTTTTTTTGGTTGTCTTCTCCGTAGTTCTTGCAGTATCTGGCTTTGTAGTTTGTTTCGCTGTTTCCTCTGTAGTTCTCGAAGTAGTTGGCTTCGTTGTTTGTTTGGTGGTCTCTTCCGTAGTTCTTGCAGTAGTTGTTTCTTCTGTCGTCTTCTGAGTTGATGCTTGCGTTGTTTGTTCTGTTGTCGCCTTTGTAGTCTGTAGTGTAGCTGGTTCCGTAGTCATCTCAGTAGTAAATTGTGTTGTTTGTTTTGTAGTCTGTAGTGTAGTTTGATCTGTAGTCATCTGAGTAGTTGACTCTGTAGTTTCTGCTTGAGTAGTGTGTCTAGGCGTTGTAGGATTTTTCGTCGTTAGAATCGTGGTGAAAGGCGCCGTAGTAGGATTTTTCGTCGTTGGGATCGTGGTGATGTGCGTCGGAGTTGGCTGGGTCGATTGTTTGGTTGTCTCTTCCGTAGTTCTTGCATTAATAGACCTTGTAGTTTGTTCGGTGGTCTCTTCCGTAGTTCTTGCAGTAGTTGGTCGTGTAGTTTGTTCGATGGTCTCTTCCGTAGTTCTTGCAGTAGTTGGTCGTGTAGTTTGTTCTGTGGTCTCTTCCGTAGTTCTCGTAGTAGTTGGTCGTGTCGTTTGTTTGGTGGTCTCTTCCGTAGTTCTTGCAGTAGTTGACCTTGTAGTTTGTTCGATGGTCTCTTCCGTAGTTCTTGCAGTAGTTGGTCGTGTAGTTTGTTTGGTGGTCTCTTCCGTAGTTCTTGCAGTAGTTGGTCGTGTCGTTTGTTTGGTTGTCTCTTCCGTAGTTCTTGCAGTAGTTGTTTCTTCTGTCGTCTTCTGAGTTGATGCTTGCGTTGTTTGTTCTGTTGTCGCCTTTGTAGTCTGTAGTGTAGTTGGTTTCGAAGTCATCTCAGTAGTAAATTGTGTTGTTTGTTTTGTAGTCTGTAGTGTAGTTTGATCTGTAGTCATCTGAGTAGTAGACTCTGTAGTTTCTGCTTTAGTAGTGTGTTTAGGCGTTGTAGGATTTTTCGTCGTTGGAATCGTGGTGAAAGGCGCCGTAGTAGGATTTTTCGTCGTTGGGATCGTGGTAATGTGCGTCGGAGTTGGCTGGGTCGATTGTTTGGTGGTCTCTTCCGTAGTTCTTCCAGTAGTTGGTCGTGTAGTTTGTTTGGTGGTCTCTTCCGTAGTTCTTCTAGTAGTTGATCTTGTAGTTTGTTCGCTGGTCTCTTTCGTAGTTCGTCCAGTAGTTGACCTTGTAGTTTGTTTGGTGATCTCTTCCGTAGTTCTTGCAGTAGTTGGTCGTGTAGTTTGTTCTGTGGTCTCTTCCGTAGTTCTTCCAGTAGTTGGTCGTGTAGTTTGTTTGGTGGTCTCTTCCGTACTTCTTGCAGTAGTTGGTCGTGTCGTTTGTTTGGTTGTCTCTTCCGTAGTTCTTGCACTAGTTGTTTCTTCTGTCGTCTTCTGAGTTGATGCTTGCGTTGTTTGTTCTGTTGTCGCCTTTGTAGTCTGTAGTGTAGTTGGTTCCGTAGTCATCTCAGTAGTAAATTGTGTTGTTTGTTTTGTAGTCTGTAGCGTAGTTTGATCTGTAGTCATCTGAGTTGTAGACCCTGTAGTTTCTGCTTTAGTAGTGTGTTTAGGCGTTGTAGGATTTTTCGTCGTTGGAATCGTGGTGAAAGGCGCCGTAGTAGGATTTTTCGTCGTTGGGATCGTAGTAATGTGCGTCGGAGTTGGCTGGGTCGATTGTTTGGTTGTCTCTTCCGTAGTTCTTCCAGTAGTTGGTCGTGTAGTTTGTTCTGTGGTCTCTTCCGTAGTTCTCGTAGTAGTTGACCTTGTAGTTTGTTTGGTGGTCTCTTCCGTAGTTCTTGCAGTAGTTGGTCGTGTAGTTTGTTTGGTGATCTCTTCCGTAGTTCTTGGAGTAGTTGGTCGTGTAGTTTGTTCTGTGGTCTCTTCTGTAGTTCTTGCAGTAGTTGGTCGTGTAGTTTTTTTTGTTGTCTTCTCCGTATTTCTTGCAGTATCTGGCTTCGTAGTTTGTTTCGCTGTTTCCTCTGTAGTTCTCGAAGTAGTTGGCTTCGTTGTTTGTTTGGTGGTCTCTTCCGTAGTTCTTGCAGTAGTTGTTTCTTCTGTCGTCTTCTGAGTTGATGCTTGTGTTGTTTGTTCTGTTGTCGCCTTTGTAGTCTGTAGTTTAGTTGGTTTCGTAGTCATCTCAGTAGTAAATTGTGTTGTTTGTTTTGTAGTCTGTAGTGTAGTTTGATCTGTAGTCATCTGAGTAGTAGACTCAGTAGTTTCTGCTTTAGTAGTGTGTTTAGGCGTTGTAGGATTTTTCGTCGTTGGAATCGTGGTGAAAGGCGCCGTAGTAGGATTTTTCGTCGTTGGGATCGTTGTGATATGCGTCGGAGCTGGCTGGGTCGATTGTTTGGTTGTCTCTTCCGTAGTTCTTCTAGTAGTTGACCTTGTAGTTTGTTTGGTGGTCTCTTCCGTAGTTCTTGCAGTTGTTGGTTGTGTAGTTTGTTTGGTGGTCTCTTCCGTTGTTCTTGCAGTAGTTGGTCGTGTAGTTTGTTTGGTTGTCTCTTCCGTAGTTCTTGCAGTAGTTGGTCGTGTAGTTTGTTTGGTTGTCTCTTCCGTAGTTCTTCCAGTAGTTGGTCGTGTAGTTTGTTTGGTGGTCTCTTCCGTAGTTCTTGCAGTAGTTGGTCGTGTAGTTTGTTTTGTTGTCTCTTCCGTAGTTATCTCAGTAGTTGGCTTCGTAGTTTGTTTGGTGGTCTTCATCGTGGTAGAGTATGTTGTTGCTGGGGTAGTTTTGAACTGAGTTGTACGTTTTGTGGTCTCCTCCGTAGTTTTCGCAGTAGTAAGACGAGTTGTTTCTTCTGTTGTCGCCTGTGTTGATGCCCGTGTTGTTCGGGCTGTGGTATCCACTGTAGTCTTCAGTGTAGTTTGTTCTGTAGTCATCTCAGTAGTAAATTGTGTTGTTTGTTTTGAAGTCTGTAGTGTAGATTGATCTGTAGTCATCTGAGTAGTAGACTGGGTTGTTTGTGCTTTAGTAGTGTGTTTAGGCGTTGTAGGATTTTTCGTCGTTGGAATCGTGGTGAAAGGCGCCGTAGTAGGATTTTTCGTCGTTGGGATCGTGGTTATGTGCGTCGGAGTTGGCTGGGTCGATTGTTTGGTTGTCTCTTCCGTAGTTATCTCAGTAGTTGGCTTCGTAGTTTGTTTGGTGGTCTTCATCGTGGTAGGGTATGTTGTTGCTGGGGTAGTTTTGAACTGAGTTGTACGTTTTGTGGTCTCCTCCGTAGTTCTCGCAGTGGTAAGACGAGTTGTTTCTTCTGTTGTCGCCTGTGTTGATGCTCGTGTTGTTCGGGCTGTGGTATCCACTGTAGTCTGTAGTGTACTTTGTTCTGTAGTCGTCTCAGTAGTAAATTGTGTTGTTTGTGCGGTGGTCTCTTCAGTAGTGTGTTTAGGCGTTGTAGGATTTTTTGTTGTAGGGATCGTGGATAAATGCGTTGTAGGATTCTTCGTTGTTGGAATCGTGGATAAATGCGTTGTAGGATTCTGCGTTGTTGGAATCGTGGAGAAATGCGTTGTAGGATTCTGCGTTGTTGGAATCGTGGACAAATGCGTTGTAGGATGCTTCGTCGTTGGAATCGTTGTAAAATGTGTTGTAGGATGCTTCGTCGTTGGAATCGTGGTGAAATGGGTTGTAGGATGCTTCGTCGTTGGAATCGTGGTAATTTCTTCAGACAGCAAAGTGTAGAAATGTTTTAAAACAAACAATTGTCAACTTTTATTAGACATGACGTATTACGTAGTTTTCTTCTTTTAATGAAATCAATACTTGTCTTTCATTGACATCTTCCACTGCGATTCTTATTCTTGGTAAGCCTCGTTGTTTGCTCTGTAAAGTTGACTCAATAGTTTTAGTTCTGATTTCGCATCTCTTGTTTTGTCATTAGGCGGATAAAATATCATTTGGGACATTCTGAGGTCAACTTTGATGGTGCAAAATACCAAGAATACGATAATAATTAAGCAGCCAGGTTCTAAAACCATCTTGGTATCTAACTTCAGTCGCCTCATGTACAAATGGCTGACTGTCCGTGACATTTGACACGGCACGCACAGTGCATGTGATTAGCATGATTAGTGGTCAGGCGTAGCATGGTAGTAAACGTCTACTATCATGGGCGTCCAGCCAGAAATGAGCATCACATTCGTTGCGTTGATACGAATGTTTTGGTACTAGTTTTGGCTGGCGGTAACCAAGACTTTGATGACACAGTAGACAGTGCTATACTGCCACGATACTTGAAGTATACTATTGGAGTAAATACGTGTCTGACAAGGAATGAAAAAATAATAGAATAGATATTCCAGACGAAGGTTTGTCGGCCAAAGGCGGACGTGGCCTTATCCGACCTAATGAAGTAAAAATGCACACACACACACACACACACACACACACACACACACACACACACACACACACACACACGCGCACGCACGCACAGACACACACGCACGCGCACACACACACACACGCACACACACACACACACACACACACACACACACACACACAGACGCCTTACAACGACCCTCAAGACAACTCAGATGATAGCCAGGCCATTTCTTATCATGGTTTCACGCCCGACCAATGAAGTGTACATGTGTTAAGAACAGGACAAAAGGAAATCATGGCCATTTCTGTACTCAAAGTTCAGGGGATTAGAGACCAAATGACTGAACAACAAAGCCACTTGACTGGAAAATATACCTCATTAAAATAATTAGGATGAAAACTAAACATTGACCGTATCCAATTTTGTCAGGATTTCCAAAACCTTCCGATGAATAACATATTTAAGAACAGACGAAAAAATATGGCCACGTCTGTACTATAAAATGTCAGTGGATGAGGGAAAAAATGGCAGTATACGTACAACAAACACAGCGGATTTTACGGAGGCTCAGTTGCAATACCGTATCAAGGCTTAGAAAGAAACAGATGTATTGTATATGGTCGCAATATATATATCTGACGACAGGACGGAATGGAAATATAGATTCACCCACCCAAACTGGTAACATATATCAGATATTTTACTTACTTCAATACGCTTACATCCACGATCACCATAAATTCAATGGACTTTTTTTAACGTTAAAACATTCAGGTCTATCATGGTTTAACATATGGCAGGCTATTTCAGTTGAGAGTAAAGTTGTTACTTGTTGTTATGCTAGAGAACTGCGTGACATTTTATCAAGGACTTACTTGTTGTCTGTGCCATGGCTGTCCCTCCTCGGTCAAACTGAAGCCACGCCACCATCAGTACCAACACTTCCACAGCTGTCCAGCTCGACACGACACCCATGTCACTCACGCGTTGTCGTTTCGAGAGAAAAAACAGTCTGTTCGAGCTACACAGACGGTTTGGGTTGGAAAGGTAATGTCTTGTGTCCTTATACCTTCTGGGTGTGACCTGCTTTCTGTGTTTGTCGGCGAATGGAGAAAGACAATAAAGGCGATTGTCACACACCTGACTCACACTGACCTTGGATCAATTAACATGATTATGGTGTCACGCATTTACCAAATTAAACAAATCATCGTCCAAATTGAATGAAAGAAATCGTCAAAAATATGAAGACAAAACTTTACCCATTGACACCGAATTGTCGTTTGATGATAAGATAAATTTAAGGTGGAATTTCAAGCACCCATTTTGATACTTGTTGTGAAACTTTTACTCTAACCGCCCGGGGACATGCCACGATAACCAGTCAACCTGTTAGGGATGATAGGGGGTCTTTAAAAGTACCAACTGTTACATGTTGGAAACAGAGAGGTGATAACTGTGTTGTAGTTACACAATGCGAAACAGAAATATGTGTGTCTGGGTGTGCATGAATATAAGTATTTGTAATGTATGTGCTTGGGAAAGGGGCGACTTAAATATCTGAAGACCCGAGGCGATTGGTCGAGAGTCCTTATCAGTTGTTTATCGGGCAATGCACTCGCGCACACCATTGTGTTAACCTACGCATACTTCCTTCAAACCATTAAAGGGTCGTTGTTCTACATTTCTCACGGTGGTTTCATTGCAGTTTTTACAACGACAGTCATAAAAGAGAACATCGCTTGATCCTTTGACAAATACCGCATGCTGACCTAGCTGACCTCATCAGGCCTTGGCAGCCCAATTAAATATCAGTGACATGTCTTCTGTAAACATAAATGTCAGAACCGAACACTCCGTATTCTTCAAGACACACCGTTCCTTCACAATAAAACTTAAGATACCATTAGGCCACACCAAGTTAATCTTATGGATGACATCCGCGCGCGCATTGATTTTCGCCTGTTGTAAAAAAAAAAAAAAAAATTCACCTCCTCCAAGGCTACACAGAACTCCGGAACTTGCCGATTTAGATTGCCGCAAAAGGCTAGCATTGTGCCGGCTTATCGGAAAACTGGGGGCGTATGTGGATTGGTATGCCATCGATGTTGGCTAGGGGGATTTTGCGTTTGCACAGTTGTATGAGAGGATCGCGGCGGTGATGCAGCGAGTATCGCCAAGACAATTTCAAACACGACCTATCCAGAGTGGCTCTCACACGTTTCTTTGCAATAATGAGAGACATGGGAGAGGAATTGAGGGATTGGCAGAGGGATTTGTGAGCGTAAACCATGGAATGCTTAATATGGAGTTCAATGCCATGTATGTTGAAACTGCCCTTATGGGTGTATATGAGTATTCTCATCACAGTCATATATCATCCACAGTCCTCGGAGCCAAATACCTTCTAATAGTCTGCTATGATGAACAAGACAACCTACATGTACCTCCTACAAACAAACTGTGTTCTGTGGTTCAATTCGCAATACCAGCTTTGTACTAGTACTAGTAGCCCTGTCGTTTAGCAGCATTTTTTTTTGCTGGATTTTTCTTTTTTTCGCCCGCGCGCATTAGTTTTGGGGTCTCCAGAGGATGTCATCCATAAAATCAAGTTGGTGTGGCCTTACCGACGCTCAAGTGTACTCGAGGAGTGACTGAGTAGGTGGTTTGGTAAATATAACAGCAATACAAATTATGGTTCTTGCAACAATCATGACTAGTATATTGCACAAATATATGGACGACATACGCATTGGTCAAGAAGATGCTTGGACAATTGTACATCGACCCACCTATATGAACTTTTCTAGTAACTGACCACATGTATTGGACATACATCATTGATCCATAACTTCCCCCAAAACACGTAACAGCTACATATCAGCTACATTCCTTATGATAGGGGGTACGTAATGTCAGTGTAAATGATGTTATCAAACTTTCTTACATAGCTAAAACTCGATACCGTCTGGACATAAATTTACATTATCAAAGTCGCTCAACCTTTTGGTAACAGATGAAAAACACGTTTATTAAGAAAACTTGAGTAACTTTGATAATATAAAGTTATATCTAGGTTTTTTTAGTTTTGTTAGAAAGTTTAATAACATTATTCACAACAATTACGTACTTCTAGCAAGACATTCATAGAGATGCTTACTGACCTCATTTTTCCAGAATAAATCGAATATTGATAGTTCGATCTTCACAATTATACACATGTACACGCATTATGAAGCTCTTGTTCATTCGTCACGACTGAAATTGTAAACACAAAACATACAAGATACGAAGCTCTCAACTGGACCTCACTGAATTTGAATGTTGTTAACCGCAGATATGCAGATGTCTCTGGTAACGTTATAACTTACGCAGTTCCAGCAGGATAGAGTAAGCACTACGTGTTTGTCAACCTGCGGTGCTCTTCATCGCGTTACCGGTAGGTGTCACCTTCGATTAGGCAGATAGCCAGATGCCAGAAGGCTGGCAGTGGCAACGGTCAATGACGTGGTGACAGTGATGAAAATGGCAGAAATGTAGACAGGGGCGTCTCTCTGCACCTCAGGCGGCACTGGACAGTCAGAATAGAAGCTACACAGTGGGAAAGATTCAGATGATGAAGATATAAAGAAATTGCAAGTTCAGTCGGTATTTGGGAAACTTTTCCTGGCTGTGTTCTTATTAGCCAACGTTTCCCTGTTTCTGTAACAACAGTCTCTTAGACATTAACATGTTCTATATCACAAAGACACAAGTGCAAAATCAATCATGCAATGTTGGTCAATTTCCATGATTTAAGACGGGTGACACAAATTGCATTGCGCAATGTAGAATATGGTACAAGTCAGAGTAAAATCCGATATAAGAGCTACACGTATCTACATTTCGTTACCTTTTGTGTATTTCCAGCATGAATCTGTTGACTAGGATGGCTTCTCTGCAATTTGTTATGAATCCAACCTGATGTGTGCACGACACAAGGCGACTGTATGGCCTGGAATAAATGAAAGATAGGTAAGAAAACACGCAAGAAAACACAACAGAATAAAATATCTCGATAATAGGAAGTGACAAAGAAGACTTACCAAAGGGCTGAGTTCGATGATACTGGCCACAAGCATATACTCTCGTTCCCAGCCTTCAACAGGTCGGTGACGAATGATATTGTGCACGTGACCAGGAGATCGGTGTACAGCTCAGCCTGCCCACAGTCACGCCACGCCTCCACGGTCTCAGCAAGGCTAGTAACTGAAAAAGAATATGTTTTATGTATTACCAGATAACTTGTGTATGTTTCACAGTGCTAGGACAATGTGTTTATGTGTGTGTGTGTGTGTGTGTGTGTGTGTGTGTGTGTGTGTGTGTGTGTGTGTGTGTGTGTATGTGTGTATGTGTGTGCGTGTTTGATGGTAGAGGTTGCGATCTGGCAGAATCTTCGAATCTACCGGTGCAGATCCAGATCTGTCGACAGAGCCTACGACCAGGATGCTAGGAATGTGTTAGAGTGATTCTCCATTTCCTACTTCAAGTCAAGTCTATTGCAATCCATTGATCTAAAGTGACATGAATTGTAATAGTTTTGACTGTCTTTTAGGAAATATCATTAACTGCAAAGACTCCGATTGAGATCTCTATCGGCAGAATCGGCGATTCTACCATGCCAGATGGCATGCAATTTCTACCCTGACATTTTACATTTATGTATGTAGAATTTATGCATTCATATAAACTTCTTCTGAGCACAATCATATTACATTGTGATTTATGTTTCAACTCCCTCGTTTTTTTTAAAAATAATACCATCATCTGTGATATGTTACTGAGCATCTGTTCCCGACATACCGGGCTCATACATGACGAGTGTCTGTATGTTGGGAGGCCAAATGGAAAGTCAAATATCCTGAATCATCACCCGTTATAAGTCTCGCGTGGCAAGAGAGAGTCATAGTTTTCCGGTCCAGCCGTGTACAATATCAAAAATGATCTACATTCTTTCTATATTTAACATTCACCTCAGATGAGTTTAGGATGAAATATCATCCACGGTGTAGTTTTACATCATTATATCTTGTTGTCTCAAAAAATCTATTTTCATCATCATGTGCGGTATCAGCGTGTACATGACTTTCAATCATGTCTCCACAGTCTGTTAATGTTATGAAATACAGATGCTGATGTTATGATGTGAAACAATTGACCCATCACTGACAAGACATTGTATGTTATTACAATTTAGAATGGTTTAACAACACAAAGTCATTGCCAAGGTCAGGGGAACATACTATAAGGACAATGCCGCACATTGCTACTTCATTTGTTGCTCGTTCCACAGAGTAAATACGATTACCTGGTATCTGGAAATAGTACAGAATGACATAGATGACAAACAGACAGTCTCCATCAAATTTTAGGCAGTATAATGGCTCAGATGATTAACAAAGCAAGAGGGGAAAGATACCATGCTACTCGAGTGATTGTCGTTTATATTTTGTGTGCTATTTCGTTGTTATCGGAGCCCGAACATATTCAAAATACATTTATCTAAATATCTACATTCGGCCATCATGACCCGCAAAACATAAATTACAAGAGTTCGGAAACCTCACATCTCCATTAACTATTCTGCTTATGCAAATGACTTACACATACGTATGTTTTAAACTTACTTTCCTTTGATGAGATGAAATCAGCTTGGCTGCAGGAAAGCACTGTCAATGTGCAGAGCAGTAGCCACCCGAGCATCCCTGTCATGTTTGACCATGGCCCTGCAGAAAGCAGAAGTAAATTGACCGTCAGAACAGTAAAAACGAGTGTAAGATGGGTGCTAATATCACCTCACAAAGCAAACATCACAGCTTCAGTTGAAAAGCGAACATCAAAAGTTGATACGAGAAGAATGTAAACTTCAATCGATTAAACGTTTCCACACACTGTACATCAAGACTAAATCCATCAACCCATACCGGTGCCACTGGGACATTGATATATGATACAAAATTAAGCTGAATTCACAAAAACCTTTCGGGATTTAAAAACACTGGTCTGGTCTTCGTTGTGGGACCAGGTTGAATCAGCTCATCAACACTTGGGTCAATTTTCAATAGAAATTTTAACTTTCATTTGTTGACCCAAATTTTCAGCTTTATGCATATAATGATCTTTTCTGTGGACGTTTACAATGTCGGAACAAACAAAGGCACAAAGCTTCTAGCTTACACACCTCTCCATTAGTATGATTGACATGGTAACATGGCTTTATTGTCGATTCCATTTACAACTCCTAATCAGTAAGAGTGCTTTAACGTTTCCTTTAAGCCAACAGCCTTCAAAACAACGTGATTACGAATGATCAGATAGCACTAAAATATTGTTTATCTGTAGGGTATTGGTTCTCGTGAGCTTCGAAGTGAGACGTAGTAACTTTGCAATTGGAATTAATCCATAAAAGAGGTGATAACTGAACTTTAAGAGTGCTATTATTGTCAGCCTTAAACGGTCGCTGTAGTTATGGAAGTGGTGGAACCTGTAACAGTGCGTCGAGTCATCAACAGCGTGAATATGCCATTGCGTTAGCAGTAGTGTGTAACATCATTAAAGCTGCCGACGCAGCACTAATTTGAAATTTATTTGGTATGACGCCGAAACCAATCTGAAGCTATAAGTAGATAATGTAATAAAACGTTCCATAACTCAATGCCTCGTAGACGGAACCAAAATCAGCCTTTGATGTTCCCAAGGCAGCAACATGCATGATGATATCTGTATCTATATATAGCCGGTATACCCGCTATTCGGCGTACCACAGCAGCTTCGCAGGCACGCAGTTGGTTATATTACACTGAACGACCTGTCACACATAAACTTTGCACATCTAAGTAGTAAGCGCTGTTTAAAGCTATCTAATGAGGATGCTCCTACAGTATTTGGTGGCAACGAGGTCCACTCTACGATAGTTCCAGGGAAAAACAACCAAAACGGTGCAGATGGATGGTACATATCAGTTAGGCTTGGCAAGGCTAATGTCCTCATTATACAGACATCAAGAGGTTACAGAGTACCACATAGGGTAGGCAGTCTTTTGTTGCAACTCTTAAGATCAGGATACAGATTCGTTATTGAACTGGGTCTTGATTGGCCAATACGATCCTAGAATTGAAAAGTTTGCTGATGGAGAAAAACAGTCAGACAAGGCAAGCGTTATCAACTTGTGATCAATGATACAAAAGCTACATGCAGGAATTGTGCAGAGCTACCCACCGATATTAATCTGCTACTACTGGGACGCGCGCACTTTTACTTGCACAGTCTGATGAACTACTGGCCTCGTTATTTTACTTCAGAAAGCAATTTGCTCATCCCGGGACGGAGCATTAGTAAGGGCATCGTAGGCACAAACACGGCGTGATGCGAGTACTAAATCATCCCAGAATGCCAGTGCGGTCAAACCCATGTAAAATTGAGCCGTTGCATAACCCAACGAGTATGTAATTGAAGTAGCATCGGATGCGTGTGTAGTCACATAAGTGAGCAATTATAGCGACGATGTCTGAAGAATAATTTCATAGAAAAGAGTTGACGAAGTCTAATGGCACGGTGGCTTGTGAGGGCAAACATCATCAGTGATCAAGAAAGAGAAATACCTTCCGGTGACACTGTTTTGTTTGCCTGTCAGGAGCAAAATGAATGATGAGGAGTTCATTTCTAGGCTGAATGATGATTAAAGTCATCTTTATTCTGTGCAAAGTGCAAAGAGAACTGTGTATGCAGATACGGCAATGTCAGACGACATCACATGAGGAGACTAGAGTTAAACTAGAGTTCCACGAACACATTATCTTCGCCAAATAATCAAGGCTTATCATGGAGAGTGATTAATATTTACATGCTTATCACCCCCTGCAAATTTTATCATGCACCATACCATTTTGAAGTTATGATGGGGCGAATGAGCCCAGTCTAGATAGGGTTAAAGATCATTTGGTGGTACAGGACTAGTATATGTATAGAGTGTGCTGATATATGTTATAACTGGTCATGAAAAAATATGAGTATGTTGATATTATATGGGCCACAAAGGTTCGATATTGCAGTGTTGTAAGTTGAAAGTGATGATGAAATGGTATAGTCAATATATATGAATAGAATAAGTCTTTATTCCATATCATACACATTTTGAAAGATATAGTACATGTGACTTTTCCGCACCTATGAGCACACTTCAAGAGGTACTGAGCTAAAATTTTACTTTTATCATAAATGGTTATCCTTCGAGAACCCTAACCAGTACATTATTAGTATTACATGCAACCTCCATCTAACTTTGGTGGGGCACCACTCATGATCCAATCATGCTTACGGCTTATGATTAACTGCGGACAGCTTGCTCATCATGTAGATGGAAATTGTGTCGGCTACAAATAGTTTTGACATAGGAGATCAGAAGCTGATGTGGGCATATTCACACTGTGACAGTCATTATAAAGACATCCTTGACTCAGCTTGAACGAGCCTATACTTGTATTATGATTGCCCACTTCTGGATGACAAGTTGAGGTTTCAACCTCGGCCTAGCTGTGTGAGTTTTGAATCCCTGTACACTAACTACTGGGGTGAGTTTGCATCCTTCCGAGAGGATGTCATGTACTGTCGGTCTGGCGTTTGAAGTTCCCCCCACAATTCTAAATATACCGTTTCAAAACACTCAGTGTTGATTGGACTTTTCACATAGTCACATACATGTAGTGTAGGCAGGTGGATCTCACTGTCTCCATATGACTTGACACATATAAATACTGTACGTTGTACTAAACTTAGGATGAGTTTATCGAGATTCGACCTTTTCGATGACATGTATGCGCTATCAATCATTTCATGTTTCCTGATTACCCTACAATTTCTAATGAAAAATTAACAAATAACAAATGTGTATGACGTAAATGCCGTCCCAACCGTAGGTTGTTATAGATGACTTTTCTGCATCATCGTCATCAATAACATAAAATGTCATGGTGTTTTGAAAATCAGAGGCTTCCATCTTAGTTCGAAGCTGTTCGCAATTGGATCTGCATGTATGTATTTTGTATAATTGCAAAGAAAACTGTATACACAGATATGGCGATTTCAGACGACATGCCATTACAAGAGGAGAGAAGAGATTAATCATATAACCAAAAAAATCTTATTTTCAACATTTATAGTTAGCCAGTACATTTTGTATGACAGCATGTGCCGGAAATGGCCAATCCTCATTTACGGCTCGCTTATTGTTAATTCCACAGACGTGATGTCTTTAGAAGCGTTAAGAAGGCGGAATAATGATTTGGACCTTTGACAAGCCCCTATAAAATGCCAAGCCGATAATTGCACCTCAGGAGAGATGTAGAGGAAGGAATGGGCCCGGGTTGCGTTACAAAAGGACACTATAAGGTTATCGCTTTGATAACAAGTTACAGTCAGCGGCAGTGGCAAATGCACAGCTGTCTGTCAACAAGATAAAACATAACGGCTTATGAGAAGACAAGACGAGCTATGTTTGGGCAGAAACTCTGACACAGATACTTGAAAACAAGCGGAAACCGAGGACTCACTTACACCAACTGATATTTTATTTACAGGATATCATGATGGTCTCTGTCTAATGCTTTACAGCAAGCGCTGTGTTGATAGAACAATATCATCGTGATCATGTCAAATGAGCGTGCAAGAATCATGACAGTTCACAAGACCGACGACATCACCCACAACATTGAAACAGAAATCCCAATGAATCGTATATAGTAACTAGACCGAAACACTTGAGTTCTACGGGTACTTACACCAGAAGGCAGCACACGCACACGATGTCCTCTCACTGCTGTCGTCGGAAGAGCCCCGGAGCAGTTTCAGCTTGGATCCGGTTGCCTGACAGGCCGTAGTAAGGCTGATGGAAGGATGTACGCTGTTTTGCGGCTGTATTCTAGTAGTTCATACAAAAGCTTTGAACATGGAAACATAACACAAGTCTACCGAGCTGTCATAAAACTAGTCGGCTTTCCGTGTGTGAGATCACCACCTAATCTTAGAGTGAGTAGAAACAGACTTTAGAATGCCGATCATTAAATCTAATGGATACACATTACATGTGTTATTGATGTGTAATTATCGTAATGAACAGCTATGGACGAAAAGCGTCCAAAGTCGTATTTCGTGTACAACAAAAGCATCTTGGAATCTCTGTAGATGCCTGTAACATCGCTTTCGGTAGGAGTTCCTGCCTTTGCAGTTGTCTTCAATTTTAGTGTTGTTGGGTACATTAGTTATCCCAAGAACATAGTAGAACATCTTGATTCATAAAGTAAAAAAAACACTGTGTTTCCAGTTTGTAGCGGAAAGATGTGTAGTGTTTTTGTCCTTGGAATGATCTATTATGTTTCTGGGGATAACTTAAGTCCCCAACAACACTACAATCTAAGACAAAAGCAATGGCAGCAACCGCGATGTTAAAGCTTGACGTCTGATAAGTACAACAACACTCTTTCCACTTCAAGTTGTTGTGAAGAACCTAGATCTAGTACAGCCTCATTCACGCGTGCTATGTGATCATGAAGCTATTAAATCTCGGCCGTAGGCCGTATGGCATTTAAACCAGTACGTGCCAGGGACAACGGAAATTATCAAATCGAAATGTCATTTTTGTAAACTACACATTTTCCCTTTTCATAAATGTCACACCATTGTAGCTTTTCTATGATGACACATAATGTGATGCGGTAGATCTAGCTTAGACAAACCTATGAAAATTTCAATTCTGTCCCAAAGAGCAGTGATGGCAACAATCAACACCATGAAAATGTCCTTCCATACCTCTTGCCTCGTTACCTGCCACTGCCTGGCTGAAAATTCAAGACCCGTACGGCTGACAAGCGTGAACAAAGCATGTAACAAACGATACAAATCGGTAACAGCATACTCACGACCTGAGGAATAATTGGATTATTTCATTACGTATACCGATGCGCGCAATAGTGCCCCTGGTGGGATTAATTATCAATGATGAAAACATCTCTTTTCAATTAGATATAAGCCACAGGGGACCAGGTACAATACCCTATTAGGGACTACGGTTCAAGTCGATCCGACTTACGTGAACACAGGGTTATAGCTACGGCAGATCAATCTACACAAACGTACAGGGAAGGCAATACAACACCTCGACTTGGAATATACCCATCAGACAACTATATAGCATCATATAGTATGCAAAACAAAGAATGTCGGTGAATTGTACAGTAACATAGCGCATCGTCTTGTTTGAAATTCCCGCCAAGACTGTCCAGAACTTCCAATAATCATGTTGTTTGATGCTTAAGTCGCAAGAGGGCACTGTTCTCACGTGTGTAGGTCTTGTTTCCATGCCTTGAGTCATGTCAAACATGTGTTCATTCATTTAGTTTTCTTAATTTTCCACCTTCTCTATCAAATATGACGTGCACAAAATGGGCAAGGGTCTACTGGCAGTGACCTAGAGCTGCAGCACTCATAACAGTGATCTTCATTGATCAGGATCATTAATCAATACATAGAACTAATGTTTGCAGGAGAATAGTACAGATAGACATTCCAGTGTGCGATATTATGGGTGCAGCAACTAATACACGCGTGGTTGATATCATTTGTAAGATATTGATAGAAAAGCACGAAAGAGGGAAGACCGTCTGAGACATCCATATTCTACTCAACGCTATAGTAGGTAATCTTCAAATGTATTGTTTACCTAGTGCAATATCAACCTGTTCAGGCATAACTAGCCTGAATTCAATCAAGCGTCATGTGACCGCTCGCCGCCCTGTAACCGCCTCACAACCCAAGAGCGGGGAGGGGAGAGAAACCCCCGGACAGCTGGAGTTTGCGTTATACAGACTAAGGCATAACTAACTCTTAATATGGGAAAATGTGTGACTGTAACAAGGCCATCTAGCGGCCACCTGTACCAATGACGTCACGGTTGCGTGACTCTCAAATTAAACTGCAACGAAACCCTAAATGCCATAATTATACCATGCCCACGTCATTTGTTAAGCCCAGTGTTTTTTTTTACAAAGCACCCGACACGTGGACAGTTATCAAGAGAAAAAGCTATGTTTATGCTCGATAGAACCGGTGAGAGTAAAGTCTGGCCCGTCTGTAAGACAACAAAACCAGCCGGCCACGTAACCTTTTTCGACGACAAAAAGTTGACGGACAAGTCAGTAGTTAGTGATGTATGCTAAGTGACTCAAAACAGAGATCAGTGAATGGGATAATGACTGTCATCAGCCTTTAACCTGTGGGCTGATGTAATACCTACGTGTGGTATTCAGAGAACGCGCAGAACACCCCGCTTAATCATTGGGTGAAGCCGGTCTGTACAATGCCCCACATCCTGTTGTAATGCTTTGTTGACGTGGAACTTCAAGTTTCCCATTTTTGACTGCAGTTCTGTAAAGCGTAAAAGAGTCTGAATAACACGAAGGGAGTATTTGCCAGGGGTGGGTACTTTAGACACTACATACGATTGCATTAAGCGGTATTCTGTGTATAGTTGATTCAACGGGGGACAGCTTATTCAACACCGAGATTATGTACTCTACACTGACATACACCGCCCATGGAAGCAATACGATTTCCCAAACAAAACAATCTGGCTCCGATATGCTAAAATCAGCGCCCCCCTCCCCCAAAATAAACGCCGGTGACGCCCAGAAGGCCTGCAAAGGAGGCTATACAGTTTGCTCATCATGGAAGATGGAAAAACTATGTACAGCATGTGCGATAAAATTCTGTGGAGTTGCCGTTAAGTCTTACTTAAGTTCATTGGTAAGGTAAAGAAATAAGTGTATTGTGTTTGTGCAGTAAGCATCAACAACATAAAATATTGGGGGGGGGGGGCACTGTACATGTGTCATGGCGTCAACCTTGCCATATTTGTGTTATCACCAGTTAGATCAATCTGTCTCTGTGTATGTCTAAGGAAAGTTCAATTTCTTGATGAAACTGTTCTGATTCGGAAACCTAAAACCTTCCAGACATGTGCTCTTCAGGACGAGACCTCGGTGTGAAATGCTCGTATAGTTTCTGAGATCTTAGGTGTGATAGTGTGATAAAGTTCCTCGTCGTAAAATCCACAATAGAAATAATGTGCGTTTATAGATATCCTTTCATAGTGCGGAACAATTCAAGATGTTAGAGTAAAAGGTCATCTCTGAGGCATCTCGTATATATGATAAGTGGGACAAAATGGAAAAATGGGTACATCTTCCATTTTCTTCCTTATATCCATGTTTCCTTAACATTCTGTTTGAATAGGTTTCCTTGTCTGCGGCGTAAGCTCGTATGGTGCAATCTCCAAATAAATCACATAGTTGTAAGTCAAAGGCTTGTGTGATTCAAAAAAAGTTTTGTAAACATTATTTCATTTGTCTATCTCGGTTTGTTGAAATGTTGCTTTCTCAACAAAGCCTTTGAATCGGTTACGTTTTGTCTCACATAAAATTGACTCAGGTAAACACCCTTAATTGGGAAGATGGGAGGGTGAACTTAATTCACTTGCTTTAACCTTTTCATATCAATTAGCGTGCTCTGCACACTACCTTTCTGTAAAATTCCCCAATGGAACAGTTCCTGTTTAGGTTCAGGGTCTTTTACAGCTAGAGAAGTCATTTTCTTCATCAAAGCATACACACGCCCTCGTTGCCCATTCTTACATGATTATGTAATATTTACTCCACCTTAGCGTAATTAATGAACGCTCCCCGTCCATACAGCTGCAGAATGTTGTTTATCTTAATGACCTACAGGGCAGTACCGGGACGGTCATTATCACACCTAATTTAACACAAGCGTCACACCAAACACACAAAAATCTCTGAACCATTTAGATTTCAGCATCAGATATCTGCCCAGGACTTGAACTCTACAGGACTAAATTTGCGAGGTTCAGTTTGGTTGATCCATAAACGCTTCTGTGGTGAAACAAGTAATTTATTAACTCCCAGGTTGAAACAGTGTATATGGAGCTGCAAGGACAGATAAGTGATTACTGACGTGAGAAGTCCCACCACCAGCGGCGTGATATACCGATGGGTGGTTATACCAGTTGACCATTGTGCTATTTGCACTTTGACACGTTCCCCACCTATACCACTTAACGTTAACATCAAACGTCATACGTTTTAATCCAGCCAATCACATAAAGATCAAGCAGATATTATTGTTGTAGGACATCCGAGCTGATCGAATTCTTGATCAGACTGGACTTGATTGTTATCAGGTTGTCACTGAGAACTAGAAACCATTATAATTTAACTTGACCAACTTTCGTGTCATAAAGGAGAAAAATGGCCAGGTTTGGTTAGAAACTAATTCGTTGTCAGCCGAACAACCGAGAGTCATGCGGCGAGAAATGTGATGTACGAGATAGGCCCACAGGGCAGGCGAGCAGTCAACCTTGGCAAGAAGCTAGCTCGGTGGCAATCTTTTGTTCAGCACGCATGCTCACTGTAATCAACATGTCAGACCTTTTGAAATTGTTAACCTACGTGGAGGCATCTAATAATACTTCGTGACTTTCTTAAATCTGTTAATAACGTTTTTCAAGTTACCATGTCACCACCCTTCGAATGTACATTAGTAGGACAAACTGGACTGTGTGTGTGTGGGGGGGGGGGGCGTTAGGAATGAAGGAACACAGTGAACATCTACTTTGTCGAAGGTCAAAATCATTATTTACCAATTAGTGACTATCCATCGAAGTTGCAACAATTGAGGACAATGCTCTGTTTGTGTCAAAATCTCCTTAAGTACTTCGTGATTACAAAACATTCATCCTTTTACACGATGGTATTATAGCGTTTTGCCATCACAAGTTACAGTACGATTTGTACGGAGCTACGGGACCAAAATGTAACAACTTTAGGGCAATGCCTATGTATGTGTTAAAATCGTATTTATAAAAAACAACAACATATCTATGCCTTCGAGTTATCTTGTTTTCAAAACAA
Organism: Branchiostoma lanceolatum; assembly: GCF_035083965.1. Taxonomy (NCBI): domain Eukaryota; kingdom Metazoa; phylum Chordata; class Leptocardii; order Amphioxiformes; family Branchiostomatidae; genus Branchiostoma; species Branchiostoma lanceolatum. The sequence continues at coordinate 9,725,734 of NC_089734.1, forward strand.
CGACATGGCATCCTAAGCAGGGCCTACTGAAAAGTAACAATAAAGGTGCGATCTAAGTTCATCTAACCAAACTAGACATGTTGAGACCTGGTGCAACGTGTAGATTTAGCTGGAGGCCAAACCATACGGGCCCGCCTGTAGTCACGCTAAAGGCTCCGTAGGTTCCCTAAGTAAATACACAGTGAACTCTACAAAAGGCATTTCTGGAATATAAATGCCCTCGGTCTTTCATATTGTTTGCTATTCCCAACTGTGATGCAACTACTGAAGCAAAGCCGGATTGGAAAAAAAACGTGTGTAATCATTTATAAGATCAATAGTTTTCCGACCGCCTAGCAATACTGTAAATACAGAAATATTCGCTGTGGTTTTCTGTTCGCAGTTTTCGCGGCGACCGTTTCACCGCGAACTTAAAAACTCCGCGAACATTCTGTAGCAGTAAGTGATTATAACACTGCCGCGAACTTAAAACCGCCGCGAACACTCAATTTTCTCCTTAGCTCGAAATAAAAACCACGCGAACTTAAATACATTTACAGTATAGGTTACTCCGACTGGCCTTGGTTCAGGCGTGGACCTACTTTTCAAGTTTTTCAACGTGCGTCATTGCAAACGATTAAATTGTGACTTCAGCAACGAAAGATTTGTCCTGTACACCGGACACGAACTCTTTTTACCGCGACAAAATTGTGGAAAAAAACTTCTAGTTTAGGAATAAGTACGCTTGCCGTAGGCATCATGTGTATATACTTGGAATGCTGGAGGGTTAAGACCAAAGGGATCTGGAAAACCTTGCCAAGAAACTTGCAACTAGTAACGACAATCTTGGCAGTAGTGCTACAACTGGTAGGAGGGGCATCAGCTCAAGGTAGGGCAACTCATTTATTCTACATCACAATGTATCCAAAATGTGACTAGATCGAAAAAAAACTATATGTTTTCTACTCGTCGGGATGATTGCCAATCATACTTTATTGACAAAAATGGAAATATATCATTCAACAGTAACATTTTCCACGGAGTATATATATCAAAACATGTTGATAGCTGGGCGAATTGCGACACTATTAGGCATTATGTTCGTCTTATATTCCACAATAGACTGTTCCATGTTCCTTAGCATTCTTACTACCTTTACTTTGAATGAAGTTAACTTTGATGAGTCAATATATATCGGTCGTTATTGGGCCAGGGCACAGCAAATACATGTTCGGAGCTGAGGGGTTGATGCGCATTCTATCTTGTTTGTACACAAGAATTTGTTTTGCTTCCGTCTTTATTCGAAGTGTATAATATGTACATGTAGTTCCGTAGCTAGCTAAACGATAGAAAAAATGTGAACAACCTGTATTCAACGACCTCGCCATCTATATGCTATCATACTTTTATCTTCTTAATCTTAATCTTAATCATACTGGACGAAACCCCAGTGGGGCATCTCGTCCAGGGAGGATTGGTGCACAGCTAAGCGGGCCGGTGGTGGTGGTGGTGGACTTTTATACAATAATACAGTCCAAATCAAAATGTTCAGTAGGGGAACATTTCCGTGTGATGTCATCAACATAGGTCAATGAGGTCACTGTGATGTCCAGAAATGGTTCATGGACACTGACCTCAGCTTATCTATAACGCATGCAGCGTTGTCCTATTTGGGTTCATTCAGTCGACTCAAGGCTACTAGATCTAGAAAAAGGTTGATATGTCGTAATATTGACTTTAGTTTAGCACTGATGGTAGCAATGTAGCATATATCATGTTTAGAGTTTGTTGAGAAGATTCAGTGCATCGATTGAGATGGTCTACATGGCATAATGCTGACCTTAGTTTGGTTTTCTATAACATACTAAGTGCAGCTATGTCCTATATGGAGTTTATTGAGTCAATTCAGAGCATATATCTAGCGGAGGGTCGAAAAGACATAATACTGACTTTACTTTAACTATAACACACTGAGTGTAGTTTTGTCCTATATAGAGTTTCTTGAGTCGATTCATGGTACATATCTTGAGGAGGTTCGAGATGGCATATGGCATGCATCTGACTTTGATTTGACTATAACACACTGAGTGCAACTATGTCATATATAGAGTTTATTGAGTCGATTCGGGGTTTATAATCTAGATGAGGGTCGACATATCGTAATTGTGCTTTAGTTTATCGTTAACAAACTGAGTGTAGTTATGTCCTATATAGAGTTTATTGAGTCAATTCAGGGTATATATCTAGAGAAGGGTACCGGTAGACATGGCAAAATGCATCTGACTTTAGTTTAACTATAACACACTGAGTGCAACTATGTCATATATAGAGTTTATTGAGTCGATTCGGGGTTTATTATCTAGACGAGGGTCGACATATCGTAATAGTGCTTTAGTTTATCGTTAACACACTGAGTGTAGTTATGTCCTATATAGAGTTCATTGAGTCGATTCAGGGTATATATCTGGAGAAGGGTACCGGTTGACATGGCATAATACTGACTTTAGATTAACTATAACACACTGAGTGGAACCATGTCATATATAAAGTTTATTGAGTCGATTCAGGGAATCTAAATCTACATGAAGGTCGACATGTCGTAATACTGCTTTAGTTTAACTATAACTCACGGAGTGCAGCTATGTCATGTATAGTTTGTTGAGTCGATTCAGTGCATCGATTTAGATGGTCTACATGGCATAATACTGCCTTATGTGGCATGATAGACTGGCATGATAGACTTTTCTATGACACATTAAGTGCAGTTACTGTTAGTATGTCCTATATAGAGATTATTGATTCGATTCAGGGTATATATCTAGAGGAGGGTTGACATGGCATAATACTGACTCTGGATTAACCTTTTATTTCGTTTCAAGGCATCCCTAACACACTGAATGTAACCATGTCATATATATAGTTTATTGAGTCAATTCAGGGAATATAAATCTAGATGAAGGTCGAAATGTCGAATCGGCGTATTATCCAGATAAAGGTGTACCTCTGAAAATACAATTCTATTCATATCAAGCTACATGTAATATGCATGTACGGACATCATAGTTAACAATACTAACATAAGAAGCATATACCACCAAATCTATAGTACGTAAATGTAGCATATAACTGAAGTTGTTGTTACTGTTGGCTGATGACACGGAAGGATGGTACAGGGTATGCATTTCTCCGTCTGTCTATTCTCTTTCCCTCTACACATCTATACACATGCAAATCTGTGTGTGTTGATATAATTCACATACACCATAAACCTATACTTATACACATATATACATATACATACAAACACACATAGAGCGAGAGATAGAGAAAGATACAGAAAGAGAGAGAGAGAGAGAGAGTGGGGGGGGGGGGTAGTTATTTTTAACCAGTATACGTTATATGCCCCGTGCTATCACAGTATGAAAAATTGCATGTAGATTCATTTGTATGTAGCAGCTTCTACATATAATGACTTTGATGCTGTCTGTGTTTGTAATGACCATGGGTATTGACTATTTGTCGGAGTAAAATGTAGCTTGACATGAATAGAAGTGCTATGAAACCACAGTTGTTCTTGTGTGTTCCAATCTATCTATCTATCTATCTATCTATCTATCTATCTATCTATCTATCTATCTATCTATCTATCTATCTATCTATCTATCTATTGATGTTAATTTCTCTCTCCCTCTCGACAGACAGACACACACACTCACACACACACACACACACACACACACACACACACACACACACACAGACACAAACACACACACACATACACACACAATTGACGATAAGTAACGTGAAATATGTAGATTAGAAATTAAAGAAATAATGGAGAGAAAGGATATGATTATTTAGATTTCATGATGCGACCTTGGGTGCTACTGTTGTATAATGAAATACGTAGTCGTGGACTGCTTGAAATGCCATTGACGCCATGAAATGACACTGGCTACAAGACTCAACTTCCCAACAACGCATTATTTATCATGTTGGCGAGTTTTTCTATCAATCTGTGCAAAACAGCTACCACCACCATTACACTTTGTTGCACATCATAAGTAGTGTGTATGATTGTTGTAATCTTCGCCAACAAAGGTCACAACCCCGCACAATGCATGGAAATGATTTCATGGCCAGCATTTTTCACGGAGTTTTTGAGCATATTTAAGGGAATGAGTTAAACAGTGGCCGCATAGAAATGGCTAAGTTGAACACAGTTCTGATCTGACTTATACCAATCACATGATTCAAATTTTAGTTTACGTTTTGGACGCCGTCTCTGACTCCCGAAGAATGTGTTAATGCGTCAGTGTAATTTTCCTCTCCAGTGGGTTATTTGTCTGAAAACAGCTAAATTTACTTCTGACGGATTCAAAGTCCATATCTTACGTAGTGGTACAGGACAGAATGTTACTACATGGTTTGGTGCAAATTTCCATATGTGTTTAAAGTCAGTCTAGATTTGTTTCAAAATGTTTAGACAAAGCTGACATAGAGGGCTGTAGAAGGTCATATCATTAACAGTTGAATTAACCAGAGTGGTTACAAGGTCACCTTTCCAAGAACAAAGCTACAAATGTACATAAAGATTCCAGTCAATTTAGAAGAACTATACGTCGTTATCCACATTTTACATCCTCTTCTTGAAAGCAATGGCTACTGAAATGAAATCTTGGAAGGGAATGGAGTTCATTCAGCGCGTGGAACTATAGCCCGAGGCCCAGGCGTAACAAAAGACCAAAAATTTCACAGACGACCGATTAGATTCAAAAGCTGGCTTAAAAGGTCAGATGCACAGTCCATAATTCCAGTCCAGACAAATGTTAAAAACACCCCAAAAATCGTGCCATGAAGTGCTTGGTGCCTCACCAGAAAAACAACAGTAAACAAGTACAGTTTGTAACACATACAGAAATGGACGGAAAATCTCACACGATAAATTGTGATAGGAAATGTAAGTGGGAAGGCATTTTTTGGGAGTGAGGTCAGTGCCTGGTAACAATGAAAAAGGTATTCGTGCCACATGTGCAACTTTAAGACCGTGCTTTGTTTCCTAACACATACATATGGATATATCTGTATTACAGTATATTGTTGGAAACGTGTACAGGCTATGTGCGCATACGTGGCAGAGCGCAGCGTGACTGAGTAAGGGGTCACCGGTAGATAATTTATCATTTTTTTTTGTAATACCAGTGACTGCGACGGCTGAGTGACAAAACATTTAACAGATCACTGAAGGAATTCCATAGATAAAGAACGAATCTTCTTATTCGTTTTGTACGTTTTGTTGCCTCTTAAATCATAGATTTGCACTGTACGTGTTTTCCAAGTATACTGTCCTTGGTCGCACAGATCCACTTTAGGTCGCTCAACGGTCGCTCAGCTATCGCCATCCAGTGCAAATATAATGGGGTCTAAACATGCAAGTCATACCGGTCTCGATAATTGCCATAGTGCACTGCATCCCAGATCTACCTACTGCACATTTCCAAACCAGGTCCCAGCCGGGCAGTTTGCGGAAACGAAAAGTATGATATAAAAGACAAACAAAAACACACACGCAAAACGTAGAGAAATTAGTCATCAGCATGATTTGTTGCCCGGCCGGGCCACGGCTTGGAAATGTGACCATAGCTTAACAGAGTCATATCATTTTAAACTTCAAAATTGTCGCCAGAAAGGTTGTGTTTTGGTAGAGGTTGAAGCGTTGTAACGGTGTTTGTGATTTAGAAGAACCTATTGATAAATTAATATGAGGTTTGGCATGCGATTAGGTGTTGGCCTATCGAATAAATTATTAGATTTTGCGCCCCCCCCCCCCTCCAGTGGCTTACTTTGGTACCGTAGCAGAAGCTTCATTCTTGTTAATCTCGTGTTCCGGACTATCGTTGGTCACAATTTATGGATGGTAGATAGCTCTTGCTTTTTATGAATATGTAGCCTATGCAAATACACAACTTATTGTAATGTCACAATACTTTTCTAGCGAAAATTTAGTGTTAGATTTGCTTTTGAACGAGACAGGTATTGAGCTGCTCAGTTTAACACATTTTCTACCGTAGACGCCATTTGAACTTTCGTAGCAGGCATAAAGTCACTAATTCTCGAACTTAGATAGCTTTTAGTTAATCTTTCAAAATTGACATATGATCACGAACTCGATTATCTAAACTTACTGTTTCCGTTCACCTTAATTCATGTCCAAGTGATGTTTGAACTTTTGTGTTAGGCAAGGGATACATATGACTTTTCATCATTATCCTATCATTGCCTATAACAGAAGAACATACAACGAGTCAGAACTTACAGATCATAAAAAATTTCAACTTTGGTCTAAGGTGGTTTGCCCGGTGGGCTTTGATGCCATACTAGGCTAGACTATCCCATGTAAAGATATTTATGGTACTGTTGTCGCTTCAACTGGTCTAGAATATGAAAGGTCGACTTGACGTGTCGAGTTTTCGCCTATATTTTTTTTAAAGCAAAGTAGGGTTTGATACAAATCTACTCGAACATTCAACTAATGAAGCGAGAGTTTTAAGTTCGAATTTCGTATGTAGCCAATGCACCTTTTTTTAACCGAAGCACTCCATGAGTACCATGAGTAAAAGTAGCACAAAAGCAGCCGGTTTAGAATGTTAGTAGATTTTATGGGATAGTCCTTTCCTCGCATTTGAATGGATAAAAATAGTGAAAATACAAAGTGTATATAAAAGAAACGATTTACTAGTACCTGTCTGTATGCGCGGATTAAAATGCAGGAAAGGTTAGAAAGGGGACATTGCGGGGATACCTAATTCAGGTTTTATTCTCCCCTTTCCCCATGCCCATCGTACAACATTTCTTTCACCATTTTTCGGATACAATTTTTTTTAAACCCTACAAAGAGTTTATGTAGAATAAAAACAAGGCATTTAGTGCACTAACCTAGAGAATAGCATGGCCTGGCGCCATATAGTCATTATATAGCTGTTAGTAGGATTATAGAGAGAAGACTTTAGACAGATTGACCTGAGTGCATGCACCGGAAGGATTCTTGTTGCATTTTTTCTTTAAAAGTTCCAAAGAGAAGTATACTTCCTGTGTGTGTACACAATGGCAATCACAAAATTAGGTTAGGCGCACGCCGTCACGAAAGGTCTGTAAAGAGAAATTAAGTTTTGAGCTTTTTAAATTTATTCCCCCTTTCCCCATGCCATTCTTACAACAGGTCTATCACCATTTTCCTAATACAAAAAGTCCAAACCCTGTAGGTTAGGCGAAAAACAACAGACATGTATTTCCGTTACCTAGAAAACTGTATGGCATTGATAAACATGTATAGCGACTACGTTAGACAGATTGGCACCATTGACATAGGATTCTTTACATCTTTTTTTTGGGAATCATATGTCACAACAACACAAACACCATTGAACAGATACCAGAGAATGACTTGGAATTTGTGGATCCAATATGATTAATACGAATGAGTTTTAGTGACCTCTCTCAGTTTACAAATGTTAGCAGTATGCATGCGACGTCATATTCCGGTTACAACTAACGTTACAGTGTGATGTACGTACATCATAATTGGTCGAAGTACACCTTGCCATACGCTATTCAAAATTGTACAAAATGTGTGAGGTTTGCGGTCTTTAGTTGATCTAGAAATGGGGTCTAAACATCGCCCTAGTGCACTTCTCCCCAAATGTCTAATTACTAGACGCTTTGAATCAAGGCTGCATCCCAAATCTACCCAATGCGATGGTCACATTTCCAAACCGAGTCCCAGCCGGGCAGTCTGCGGAATCAAAAAGGATTATATAAAAGACAAACAAAACACACAGAACGTATTTGTTCCCGCGAACAGCTCGGCCAGGCCTCAGTTTGGAACTGTGACCATAGCATAACAGAGTCATATTTCTTTCTTGATCTGCAGTCTCCAAGGTTACGTTTTCAGTGGGAGTATTGGATTTTATTTCACTTTTAGGGCCGATTCTACTTTTAGAGCCTTCACAGTTATCCCTAGCTATGGGCGGCATGTTATTGATATTACCGACTTTGTAAACGTCTGTCTAAATGGGATCGTTTGAAACATAGATGACAATAAGACGGCAGTGTGCAATTGGTAATAAAATGAATGGCAACACTAGTATCACAACGTCACTGCTTTGCTCATTGTACATTGGCCAATAGAATGTCAGCTTCCAAACAATGTTCATCGTCATCATTGTAAATCTATTTTGACAGAAGTATAGCTCATCGATCGTTTCGTCCTCGCCAAATGACATCAGGGTAATTTCCTTTTGAAGTGTTAGGTAGTTGACTGTAGTCAAGCGGTAGTTTAAGAGCAAAAGACAAAAACGTCATTCTACAAAAAAATTACATTTAAGAGAGGATGTTTGCAATTTCAAAATAGACTTGATCAGGAATTATCAATAATCCCTTGTAACTTCAAAATCAATATAAATGCTAGTCTATCTGCGATTCTGCATTCTACATTCATAATACATCCAACCAAACCAACCAACCAACCAACCAGCCAACCAACCAACAAACAAACAAACAAACAAACGTGAGGCAAATGGCCAAAAAAATAACATCATGAGTTGACTACCGGCGCTACTTGTATTTGAGTGGGCCACGACAAATTTTGTCAAACTTTTCCATGACTTTATGTCCATTTAAAAAAAAATGATTAGCATTATCTACATCTACATTGCTGGTACCCCCAAATAGCCCCATCAGGGGCAAAGTGTGTGGGGGGGGGGGGGTGAGTTCCCAGGCTAAGTGCTATTATTATCATTATGTGTTATGTTTAGTGTTTGTGTCATATTTTCCGTTAGAATGATACCTCATTTGTTATAATCACACTGTTCGTGATTGATTTCGTCGGTGGTCACTCCCCAAAAAGTGCCAAAATTCCCCTGTCAACGTCAGGCACTGCTGGCAGGGGAGTTTCGGCATTCTTGGTTTGTGACACACTCACAGAGTCAGCTCTGCTGTTTAACCTTTGAATATAGAATCATGACAAATTTGGTTTCCGAACTTTTTTGTGAATTATCCCAACTTTAAAATTCCGAACGTTTTGTGGTGAGTTTATTTTGTCTAGAGAAGTTAACAACAGAATGAGGGAACACGAGTTAGTGTACATAAAGTGTTGATAGGGAATACTTTTATATAGTTGTAACTTCTTGTGTTAACTGCGCAACAGATAATACACTAGTCTATCGCAAATGTATATTTTGTCATTACACATATCTATTATAATACCCTTCAAAAATGCAAAATCAAGGTGATAACTTTGAAAAATATATATAGTTAGATAGATATATATAGATCTATATATTAGATGAAGACAATATAAAAAGAGGCCTAGCAAGAAGGGTATGTAGGAGCTCTATCCAAATCCGAAGAGATAGCTAATAATCTTTTGGATTTACTCTTGATGAAGGTTTCATTTAAGTACGTAACTCTTAGTTTAGTCTCAAATAAGGAGATGGTTGCCAATGCGACATCTGTTGTCACTAATCATTCCAAACAGAGGAACCCTAGAGTTTATATTTCAATGTCTGAAATAGTCATGGGGATATTTTGAAAAGGATAGGTAAAGATCACGGCATTAACTTGGCATCCTTGTTCTTCTTTCTCGCGTAAAGGAGCAATAGAACAGTTGCTGCCACGTACTGCTTTTCCTCTTCATTCACATCTGATAATAGGACGAAAGCATATGTCTTATCGATGCCATCGCTTTACAATAGTAGGACGAAACACAAAAACACATAACAATACAGCAAGAGAACATCATAATGAGTGAATCTCATGATTTTAAACTCAAGACTAGACGAAAATACGTTTCTGTATTCAATACCATTGATGACATGTCAGCGACTGGTAGCTAAAGACCTTTGACATGTAAATAGATTTGTATGCTTTGCTGGTCATTGATTTTAAGTTGAAGGACGATACGGGTGTGGTTCAATTGTACTTCTCACTTTGATATGTACGCCCTGTTGCGTAAATTGATAAAAATACATCTATATAAATATTTTTGACCTAAAGATGCGTTTAAGAGTCATTGCACGAGAAAACCAGGCAAAACCAGGCAGAGGTGGGAAGATGGGGGTCGGCCAAATCGGCTCAAACTTTGTATGTGTGATATGTTGAACTATGAACAGCCATATAATTAAAACCCTCCAGCTATTTTTCGTTATGGAGATCTGGGACCCCCCTCCAAGACCCTCCGAAATCGGGTTATTTATGGCTGAAAAATACTAAAGTTTCGATGGCTACTGTTGGAATTCTGATAAAGATATGGAGATAACTTTTATATTTCCACATAGCATAGGTTTCATAGTTTTACAGACCAAAAGTTGAAGTGGAAGCGTTGAAGTTAAGAGGGTGTGCTAGGGGGTTACCGGAACCAATGAAAGCAGAATTTTCATCCCTATGAATTTTAGTCATTTTCAAGGCGCATTATCTGCCCTGGGCAGTGGCTTTGGTGAACGGTTTTATTGCTGCTGGAGAGAGGAACATCTACTGATTCAAAAACAAGCGTCGTAAATTTGGGACCTTCATAACGCGGGCCGTGACTGGGGGGTCTTTATGGGGATTTTTGGGGGTTTGGACTATAGTAAATCTAGTAATGACGTCTCACTACAGGGTATGTTAGGCCCAGTTTTTTTTTGTGACAATGTGCAAAAATCACTAAACAATTATTAAAAAAGTCTAATTAATTAGCAGTATTGATTTGGGCTCTATATGGGGGATATGGGGATACCTATAAAGGACTTAAACTAATTCTACACATTTAAACAATGTTCTCTTAGTTGTAGACAGATAGTAAGTTCCCTAATAACTTTTACTTTGTGGTAGATAATAAGAAGGCTCTGCATGGGGGTTATGAGGAATCCACAAATGGAGCTTCCGTTTAATACACATGCCACATGGAAGCAGAGGTAATTAGTACATAATGGCATTTCACTCGGAAATAAGGTAACAAAAATGGCAAAAAACAATTATAGACAATCATGTTCGAAATACGGGTACTTGTACTTTTCTCGATCAAGACAGAGCAGTACAGACATACTACATTGTAGTTACAGACATTCACTATGGTACATTGATGGTTTCATTTATCATCATAAAAAATTATTTGAACACAAAAAATATAATAAAGTATAACAATCATACAGAAAATAACATATCACAAATTAACAGTTTAGCATACCATTTGCAAAATAAACTTCAGTAACACACAAAATATTTACTTAAGCTGTTGAAATGCATATCACAAAAGGAATGCATGTGTTTTACAGTTTTATCTTCATCAAGTTATTGCTACAAAATCCTCTATCCTACAAAGCTATATAGTTGAAAAACATCATGATATCAGTTTCCACATGTGCATGTGCCTATGATGGCATCCAACGCCTGTGTGAATGACATTTTTCTTGCCATAGAGCCTGTAACGTGCAGATGGAAATGATCACATATGCGCTTTAGTTCCTTCAGCTTTAATGATTTGAGACCTTTGGCTTTTGCAAGTTCGCACAAGTTAATATCTTCAAATGTGATCGGATGACTGTAATCAATGTTATTATACACTGTCTTTCGGAGTGCTTGCCACTCGCCTTCCTCTTCTATCGCCTCCATGTCAGTAGCCACAGATTCTGTACTTTCCTGTCTCTGTGCTGCTGACAGCCTAGCAAAATAGCTAGTAATCTGCTTGGCTGTGCGCCACTCGCTGGGCTGGAGCAACAGCTTCCCATCAGATCTTTTTGCGTGCTGCATATCCCGGGCCACTTGAGCAGCGTCAGCTTTCTGGCCCGACGTAGCCCCCTGATTAAATATGTCAGTCAGATAGGTCTTTGTCTTGTCTGACATCCGCTGGCCACCTTTGGCAGTCCGGATTGCCCAGCCTTCACTTACAACACGGGAGGATCCTACAGCGTCAGCTCTGGACGTTTCCCCAAGCGTCTGTGAGGCTAACACAGGGCCATGAGCTATACCAGTCACAGCTTGGGCCCACTGCTTGCGTATTTTGTCGTATGCGGACTCTCGCTCCAGTTCTTTAAGGTGTTCTCCAAAATCCATGTGCTCTTCCAGCTTGTTGGCTGAGCGGAATGTCGCCACACATCCTGGCTCAGGGCAATGGAACAGCGGCGACTTTTCCCCACCTGTGGATGTTGTGATGTGACTTGTGTGCGACTGTGGGGGCCCAAACGGTGCTGTGATCTTCAGGGTTGGAAGGTCCTGCGTCTGTGGCACTGGGGGAAATGACACCACTTCTCCAACCCCAATATCAAAGGCTCTCAGGACTCGTATGTCCTCATCGGTTTCTAACATGAAGTTGTTCCATGACTTGACACCTTCCCATTTTTGTCTTGGATACTCCCTGTTTGTTTCTTCCGTTTGTGCCACAGCTATTCTACAGCCCTTTATGCCACCATGGGACTCCAATGCTTCCTTCATGCCTTCGGCAGTTAATACGTCATGTTTCTCGTTGTTTATTTTGCAAATGGTATGCTAAACTGTTAATTTGTGATATGTTATTTTCTGTATGATTGTTATACTTTATTATATTTTTTGTGTTCAAATAATTTTTTATGATGATAAATGAAACCATCAATGTACCATAGTGAATGTCTGTAACTACAATGTAGTATATCTGTACTGCTCTGTCTTGATCGAGAAAAGTACAAGTACCCGTATTTCGAACATGATTGTCTATAATTGTTTTTTGCCATTTTTGTTACCTTATTTCCGAGTGAAATGCCATTATGTACTAATTACCTCTGCTTCCATGTGGCATGTGTATTAAACGGAAGCTCCATTTGTGGATTCCTCATAACCCCCATGCAGAGCCTTCTTATTATCTACCACAAAGTAAAAGTTATTAGGGAACTTACTATCTGTCTACAACTAAGAGAACATTGATAAAATGTGCAGAATTAGTTTAAGTCCTTTACAGGTATCCCATATCCCCCATATAGAGCCCAAATCAATACTGCTAATTAATTAGACTTTTTTAATAATTGTTTAGTGATTTTTGCACATTGTCACAAAAAAACTGGGCCTAACATACCCTGTAGTGAGACGTCATTACTAGATTTACTATAGTCCAAACCCCCCAAAATCCCCATAAAGACCCCCCAGTCATGGCCCGCGTTATGAAGGTCCCAAATTTACGACGCTTGTTTTTGAATCAGTAGATGTTCCTCTCTCCAGCAGCAATAAAACCGTTCACCAAAGCCACTGCCCAGGGCAGATAATGCGCCTTGAAAATGACTAAAATTCATAGGGATGAAAATTCTGCTTTCATTGGTTCCGGTAACCCCCTAGCACACCCTCTTAACTTCAACGCTTCCACTTCAACTTTTGGTCTGTAAAACTATGAAACCTATGCTATGTGGAAATATATAAGTTATCTCCATATCTTTATCAGAATTCCAACAGTAGCCATCGAAACTTTAGTATTTTTCAGCCATAAATAACCCGATTTCGGAGGGTCTTGGAGGGGGGTCCCAGATCTCCATAACGAAAAATAGCTGGAGGGTTTTAATTATATGGCTGTTCATAGTTCAACATATCACACATACAAAGTTTGAGCCGATTTGGCCGACCCCCATCTTCCCACCTCTGCCTGGTTTTCTCATGCAATGACTCTTAAATCAATTTTTTAGTCCATGTGTCATATTGTAATATCTTTCTAACATTTTAAAAGATCCAATTGAGGTTCTGCGTCTGCGTAAAGAACAAATTTATTGAATATATTCATTTCTGCAAAAAGACCTATAACGTTATCAAAGCATTGGTAAGGACTACCCAAACGCAGCTATCTTATATCATTATACATATTCCGTTCAATTGAGAGCAAGAGGGTCGAAAGTTTGGAACATGCTACATGTTTTTTTTCTACACATTCCTAAATGTTGTTCCACTGATAACTTATAGTGGTTTCCCCATCTGTTCTATAGATTGCCCTGATGGATACACCTATGGAGACCCTTATTGTTACAAAGTAGTTATGGCCTCTATCAACTTCTACGACGCCCAAGCCGCCTGCGCCCTCGACGGAGGAAGACTGGCGGATCCAAAAAGCTTAGACGAGCATAACGACATCATAGCTGTGCTAACCGCGGCAGGATCGCCAGCTTCAGCAATGATTGGCTTAAATGACTTCATCACAGAAGGAACCTTTCTGTACATGGATGGTTCTGCCTTAGGGGGGTTCTCACAGTGGTCAGCAATAATTAACAGAGATTCCAAAGACTGTGTACAGATGGATGGAACAGATAATTACAACTGGACCCCGTATTTCTGTGACCCTGTTTCAGATGGAAAGGACCTACTAGTATCATACGTTTGCCAAATAGGTAAGTAAATCACCATGAATGTAATGCAAAAATATTGCTTTTAATCAAGATATGCTTTCTTTTTCATTTTCAAAAAGAATAACTGGTCCAAAATCAATTTGAGTTCTGAAAACGACAACAAAATACGTTTTGTAAATAGCTGCAGCCTAAATACCTTTACTTTACCCGATACCAATTTTTCATAACACAGCTAGATATTAAAGGTATTAGCGGGATCATTCATGGATAACACAAAGCATTTGACATTGAATATGTTTTCACCCTTACAGACGCTGCTACATGGCCAAGCGAAATAAGTATGTATATTTCGGTATCTTTATTCACTGCATATTTGTTGAACACTAGTATGTAACTATTATATGCTCATTTTTAAATCATAAGCAAGGACCCATTATAATCATTGTCGAGGCAAACATACTGTTTGAATCGTTCTAGGTCTCTTAATGACCTAATCAAAAAGTCATATTCTCCCATTAACCGATCGTGGATAACGATTTTGGTCTCTATATCAACCTTTTTTCGCCTTGTAACTACTTTATGTATTGTTGTATTGTTTGTATGCATGTAAACATGTCCTCTCTGAAAAGCATTGCACAGTCACTGAAAGAGTCTTCCTGATAAAACAAAACGAAACCAAAATATTGCATACTGTATTCCTCAGGTTGTCCCCCTGGTTTTCGGGGCACAACAGACACAATGTGCTACAAGGTCATCACCACAAAGATGGCGGCAACGGCGGCAAGGGCTGCTTGTCAGACTGAGACAGGGGTAGACGTCGCCATGCCAAAGACTCAGCAACAACATGACATGCTGAAAACCATAGTCCGAGGCTACATATCGGCATGCATAGGCTTATCCGACTTCGAGCTAGAGGGAAACTGGGAATATGTTGACCACACTTTTCTAGGTCAGCCGTGGAATTGATACCATCTTTAGTCAAATGTAATATATAGGACAGAGACAAAACTTTGTTCGAAAGCAAATGTTAGCCTTGAACTTTCGACTATTCTACTGCAGTCTTTCTCAGAATTCAAATGACCGATTACCTAGGTCACGTGATCTTATTGACGTCAGCAATTGGTCAAAAGTGGAGTAGGACTGTCGATTCGATGCGTTAACTTTTTTTGCGCTACACCAAAATTCTATCTTTGCTCATTGGTCACTACCGACGTGCATGGACATTCAGTGTAACTGATCATGATATCTGCATGTAATTGTCTTAACAGCACAGGTTAAGTTTATCATATCATTTTAACGCTAGATCATCTTTCCTCTATATCGCAGTGTAATCAAATTTCTGAAACGTATATACTGGGATATTTGGCTTTGCTTAGACTTTTAGAGATACTTGACCTCTAAATGTGTAAGGATTCCACATTTCTAGCGGTTTTGAAATCCAACATGACCGGTACTATTAGGACGTGTTCAGGATATTCACAAAGAGCAGCCGAGCTAATCGTAACAGTATGTTTGTGAAGTGAAGCTAATGCGTTCCATACATAAGTACTATGTATTACTATATACTAACCTTGTTATTTACCTTCATTGCAGGTGCTTTTACTCCGTGGGGGTCAGTCATCAATACTGACGCCCTCGACTGTGTTGTCATGGATGTGGAAGATGATTACCTGTGGAATCCAGTAGATTGTACAGATAAAAAGTTTGCCGTTTGCGAAATAGGTTTGGATTGTTTTTTGATGTGTTTGAACAAAGGTTTCTTAACGTAACTATTGTCTAAAGTTCTAAATCGACTAACGTTTTTTACCTTTTCCAAATCTTGTCCGCAAATTAGTTTCTTTAGTTATCCATGTATGGTCATCCGCCGGCATTTTTGGTACCTCACACGAGCTCGAGGCAAATCCTGCCGTGTAGGTTGATAGTTTAAGGAGGCATTTGTTTTATTTCTAAGTTACTGTATTTTTATAGTATAAGTAAATGGTACTCACTGACAGGAAAACATTGCCTAAACAACAAGCCACGCAAGCCTAAGATGATGAATTAGTTGTGAGAGCATGTTTTTATGGAAGAAAACATCACACGCCGAAAGTTTGCACCCTCCAAGCGCTTTGTCTTGTTTCTCTTTATAATTTTTTCCTCCATAATATGATCTGCTTATCAATTACCACAGACCCCGACGAATGCCTGAGTTCGCCTTGCGGTGCAAACGCGATCTGCACAAACACCATCGGATCTTTCACCTGCGCATGTCAAGCTGGTTTCTATGGTGACGGCTACACCTGCCAGGGTATGTACAAAGATTGATTTTTATTATGCGAATACTAAAATAAAGCCCAACGTGAGAGAATCTCATCGTAGCTGTACCTTATCAGCTCTGTTTTGACGATTTGTAGCAAAAACACTGGAGGTGTCATTTTCGTTTTCAATCGAAATAATCCATTTGTATTTGTTGTTGAGATAGCGACCACATTCGATCAAAAGTTCAATATGTCTTCTATGGCTCTTAAGTGTTTTGGGTTGAGTATAGGTTGTGTGGAAGGTCGGGGGTGGTTGGCACACGTTCTGGTAGTACTAGCTTTGGTTGGGAATTAGTTAGCAGAGATTCGTCTATGTCTTTGGGGTGAGGCATGGGTAAGTTGAAAACAAGTTGATTCAGCAGTGGTTACGGGTAAAATTCGACTGCTGACTTACTCCAAACCACCAACCAACCACAAGCCAACTCATTCAAGACCTCCAGGTCACAGCCGACCTAGCTTTCGAACCAACGTGGTTGGGGGAAGGTCGGTAGGCTATGTTTGGCTATGTGTAACCGGGGCTTAACCTATCTCAGTGTTGATTCAGATGACTTCAATGAATCTTTTCGTTCTTGTAGAAATGTGCAGTACCGGCTATACTATGCACGGCGGGTACTGCTACAGCGTATCACCAACACCTAGCAACGCCATAGACGCGCTGGGATACTGTACAGGCCAGGGTGCGATCGCAGCCGAACCAAAAAGCCAAGAGGAGCACGACGGTATCAAAGTTTTGCTGACTGAGTCCACCTGGATTGGAATAGCTGACCTCGATGTAGATGGCTCGTATGAGTACGCCAGTGACTCGTCGGCATTAGTTTTTGTGTCACTGGCTGCGTCGTCAGGAAGTGGTGAATGTGTTATGATGGACAGCACTCAAGATTACGATTGGGTGAGGTTATCATGTCTGGACTCAAAACCAGTTGTTTGCCAGCAAGGTGGGTACATTTATAGTTCTACACTGGACTACCATCATATTTGACGTTTCATGTCGCATCATTTACTTACTCCTCGTCACACTATTTACTGGGGCATGACGTTCGCATTCATTGAATTCCTATGCTGTTTTAATCTCTCAGACAGGAATATTCTAGTTGGAATATTCCTATGCCTGTTAATCATTGACGCTCACGCTGGTCTGCGGTTGTCGAGTTCTGTTCTGTGCTCTATTACTGTTATACATGTACACACTCTAGATTATTATTTTAAAGTAAGCAGCATCCCGAGAATCTGACATGATTAAATATAATGTACAGGCCAGACCAGACAAACAGTTTTTTAAAATGTCATTTTAACTACATTGTACTCTCGATCTCGTAATCTTGTCATTTCGTATGATTGATATCCATCATGTTTCGAGTACTTGATGATATAAACAGTACGAAGCAATGCTTTCTTTGTTAACGATTTGCTCATTTGCTCATCTTTATTTTACATCACAGACGTTGACGAATGCCTGTCTTCGCCGTGTGATGTTAACGCCGACTGCACGAACACCTTCGGATCTTTCACCTGCCAATGTCATCCTGGTTTAAATGGTGATGGGTTCACCTGCCACGGTATGTTCAATATACATTCAGTTTTACAGCACAGCTAATATTGAGCCAGCACATGCCTAGCGCCAGGAAATTTCACTGCCTACGCTATGCTATGTCATATTCGGCATTGGGAGTTCCTGTGAAAACCTAAGAAAATGCACAAGTTAACAATCCAGAGTTCCCATAGTTAGTACTTTGAGGTAATACTAGATGGCACCCATATATTTTGGATTCTATAATTGAAAACCTAAAGACGTGACTCATTCATCGCTTTTGAAAAGTGTGGTTCTTACGAGTGGCTATGGATGTGTGCA
Source organism: Branchiostoma lanceolatum (assembly GCF_035083965.1). NCBI lineage: Eukaryota > Metazoa > Chordata > Leptocardii > Amphioxiformes > Branchiostomatidae > Branchiostoma > Branchiostoma lanceolatum. The sequence continues at coordinate 9,744,189 of NC_089734.1, forward strand.
CATTTGACTGTAGTGATAAACTATAATGCCGCATTTTCTTATCTCCTGTAGTGTGTAGTACTGGTTACTCTCTGTATGGTGGCTACTGCTACAAAACATCATCCCCGGTCGATGGCAACGCTCTGGCCGCGATGACATACTGCACAGATGAAGGTGGGATTGTAGCCGAGCCAAAGAGCCAAGAAGAGCACGACTACATAAAATCTTTCTTATCAGAAACCACCTGGATTGGAATAGGTGACCTTGATAATGACGGCTCGTATACGTACGTTAGTGACGATACGCCAGTAGGTTTTTCATCAGTGGCTGATAACCACGGAAATGACCCTTGCGTGGCAATGGACAGCACGCAAGGTTATGACTGGATCCTCACAAGCTGCACGTCAACACATCCAGTTGTTTGTCAACAAGGTAAGCCGCTCGTCATCGTCATCTAAACTGTCATCGGAACAACATTTATATGATGCCTGGATTTGTATGGCTTTGGGCTTTATAAATGTGTCAAATACGTCTCTAACATTCCATTTGGTACCATTGGTGTGAATTCAATTATTTGTAATCCTTCCGTAAACGCATCCATCATAGTTTATGTATGTAACTTAGTACTGCCTAACCTTTATCGCAATGTTTTCTGTGTCACTGCCAATATTTTCATACGGAAGAATGCGTGCAAAATCCACTCACGATTCTCTTTTGTGTTGCCTTGAAGACCACGACGAGTGCGAGTTGTCCCCGTGTGATGTCAACGCCAACTGCACTAACACCTATGGATCCTACACATGCACGTGTCGGACTGGTTTCCCCGGTGATGGCTTCAGCTGTGATGGTAATAAAATACATTGTGTTTCGAAACTTCATTAGTCATCACTCCGACGATGACTGACATCGACGGGTTTTGTTGCTGACAGTACACATATAGTATCTTGCTCACGGACGAAAGCCCCGTCAGCTACACTTTTTACCAGTCATTTGTTTTTTTCTTTACTTCTCTGAGCTAACACCAGGTAGGTTTGATTCTGTTACTGGAGATCTGCCTGGTGCGATTACATACAATGTCACACTAAAGCAAGAATCCACAACTGTAGTCTGATATTTCAACACAAACTGGCTGATAACCATTTCTTACCGTGCATAAACACTGAAATTGATCGAAACAAAACACAGTATATACATTGTTACCTGCAAGCAAGTTAAAACATTAAGTAGGACAAAAGAATGATCTTACCATATCGCCAATAGCAATCCATACCAATATGACATCACCATGCACACATGATATTCTTTATGTCTTTTAATCAGCATTCACCATCGTGTACCTGGCATTTCGGCTGTCAAACCTGGACTATGCTAACGTCACGGCGACGCAGAGCAGCATCGACACCTTCAAACTGGACTTCGCTAGTGAGGTACTTCATCTAAGTAATTGCATACTATATGGACACATGTATGGTCAACTGCAG